>NC_138174.1:8580588-9161317 GCF_964165515.1 Mesoplodon bidens
TAATATCCGAGATATCTCTTATGGTGTTTTTGCGTCTCAGCATCTAGGAGGCAATCTGGTAGAGCGGGGAGAGTACAGACTTCTGAGTCAGGAGAGCTGTATTTGACTCCTTTTTTTCTGGCATCAATTGAGTGTGCGATCTTGGACAAGTTACTTTAATTTTCTCAGCGGGGATAAAAGTAACCACCCCTCAGTCTTGAAACCAAGTTCCCAGTCTTACCCAGCCTGATGGTTTTTTTGGTGTTTTGTTTTGTTTTGTTTTGTATTTTTTTCGTTCTTTCTTTTTTTGGCCACACCAGGTGGCATGTGAGACCTTAGTTCCCCAACCAGGGATCGAACCCACGTCCCCTGTAGTAAAAGCTCAGAGTCTTAACCACTGGACCTCCAGGGAAGTCCCCCTAGCCTGATAGTTTTTCAAGTGATTAATAGATGTTTGCTTATTGAGTCAGTAAATCAATATTTTTTACTACCTATTTGTGAATATTTATGACTACAGATATTTATTAATTCATAGACATGCAACACTGTGGCTTTTCTTAATGGCTTTCCATGTTTATTCACAAAAATTGTTTCCAATGTTTATAAAGTGGTAATTGGTCTAGAGAACAACATGTACAATAGAAATATAATGCAAAGCCTTTATGCAATTTAAAGTTTTCTTGAGGCCACATTAAACAGAGTTTAAAAGCATCTGAAATTAATTTTAGTATTTTACCTAGTCCAGTATATCTAAAATATTATCATTTTGCCATGTAATCAGCATAAAAATTATTAATGAAATATGTTATATTCTCTTTTGGGGGAATAATTCAGTGTGTATTTATCTCGCACCACCAGCACATCTAAATTTGAATACCAGATTGGTCAAAAATACTTGATCTCTATTTAGATTTCATAAAACTTATAGTTTAAAAAAAGTAGTTTTGGGCTTCCCTGGTGGCGCAGTGGTTGAGAGTCCGCCTGCCGATGCAGGGGACATGGGTTCGTGCCCCGGTCTGGAAAGATCCCACATGCCGCGGAGCGGCTGGGCCCGTGAGCCATGGCCGCTGAGCCTGCACGTCCGCGTCCGGAGCCTGTGCTCCGCAAGGGGAGAGGCCACAACAGTGAGAAGCCCGCGTACCGCAAAAAAATAAAAAAATAAAATAAAATTTAAAAAAAGTAGTTTTACGTATGCAAATTATTTACAAATGTACCTAAAATTTTTCCAGTAACTGAATCAAGCATCAGGTTTTCAATTTTAAACTGATTAAAATTCAGTAACTCAGTTGCACTAACCACATTTCAAGCGCTTAATAGCTATATTTGCCTGGTAGTGAACAGCACAGGTAAAATTATCTTGAATTATTTTTCAGTAGGTCCCCAGACTTTTAGGCAGCAGAATCATTTCATAAAAAAAATAAAGATGTTCTAAACCTGGATTTCATTTTGGGAGTTGCCTTATACTGACTATGCTTAGTGGTGATTTCTGGCACTCAGCTTGTTCTGCCTGCTAGATTTATGACATCTCCTTTGAATGAAGCTCTCTAGATTAGCCTGAGGAATGCTTAGTTGCTTTTAAAATGCTGCAGAAAGATCGGTGTTTTTTCGTAGTAAGCATCTGAATCCATTATCTTTGCAGATGAATAGTCTGGGTCTCCAGCTGCTTGACTTGCCCAAGATCCCATGGCTAGTTGTGGGGCAGGTATCCCTTAAACCTGGACTTAGGGGTCCTTGCTGCTCCTTGTTTTGCCTCGTTTAGGTGCAGGTGGATCCCTGATGCCCGGCTTTGGCCACTTAACGTCTTACCTGAAGGAGGACCCTTCCTCAGGCCACATTTTTTGATTCTCAAAAATATCATCAACCCCCAATCCAAAGTGGAGTGTGGAGACCATATTGTATAGACTCAATTGTCTCAAAGAATCCTTGGGCAGAGCAAGGTTGTGGAGATGAAGGTCGTGGAGAAAGAGGCTTCCTTAGTAGTAAAAATGTATGTGGCTAAGTGCCTTCTTCCTGCTCCTTCCCTGACTTGTAAAGGCAAATTTTAACTTAATAGAAAAACAACTATTATAGTCCTCAAAATAGTGGTGCTCTTACTATGTACATTTCTATTGTATAAAGTTCTCTTTTGGAAAAGTCTCTTTTTTGCTGCTAAATAAAACCAGTAAAGATGACTCATAAGCATTGGGTGGAAATGGATATGGGATACTTAGCTGAATGATTCCTAAATGTTCAATGTGACTGGCTTTTAGACACTGTTGGCTCCTATATGCTTTCTTAATGAATAGTCAAAAGAGATATGAGCTAATTCCTTGAGCTCCTGGCATTAACTATTTCATCAGAATTTACATACTTTATAGAAAAGATTAACGTTTTCAGGACCAGTCAAAACTTCAAGTTTGGAAATCTTTGTTTAAATGATGCTTTCTTAGACGCAAGTAGTTGGGGTTTTTTTTTGTTTTTTGTTTGTTTGTTTTGCGGTACACGGGCCTCTCACTGTTGTGGCCTCTCCTGTTGCGGAGCACAGGCTCCGGACGTGCAGACTCAGTGGCCATGGCTTACGGGCCCAGCCGCTCCGCAGCATGTGAGATCTTCCCGGACTGGGGCACGAACCCATGTCCCCTGCATCGGCAGGCGGACTCTCAACCACTGCGCCACCAGGGAAGCCCGCAAGTAGTTGTTTACTCTCATTTTAAATGTACCTATCTGAGCTCCTCTTGTCAAGTTTCTTGTATTAAGAATATAGATGTTTTGGATAAAAATATGAAAATCCTAGAAGTTTTCACCCCCTACTATTGACACACTAGTACATCGTGAAGGCGCCCCATTTTCTGTTCTGGGCCGCTAGTCAGAAATGTCCTTACGGACTATTAAGGGTTTCCAGAGGCTTACTCTAAACTAAAAGCAGGTATTGCCCTGCCTTTGGTGTGGTCATTAATTGTGTGAATGCTTTTTAGAATTTTTGCAGCTTTGAAGTGATCATTTGTTACACATCTTACCTTTTGATTTTCTGCATCCAGTTTGCTGAGGGTTTAAAAACTGAACCAAAAAACCTGCTTGATTTGTGTGTAAACAAAAGTTAGACTTGGAGTAAGAACTTGGATTAGACTCTGTATAAAGTACTTGGATTTTGTGACATCTATTTGGGCAAAGAAGCTGTGAGGCTGTTTTAAGATGAAAAACACATCCAGGACAATGTAAGTAAACCCCAAGTTTTGGGGGGTTACTTCCTGATTCTTCATTATGTTTTGAGTTGTAAGTATGAGGTTACCAGCTTGATAGCTCTGTTCAAGATGGTAACTATTTTAAACTCTCCTATGCATTCCCCTGTCTGGGGAGACAGTTTTAGAGGATACTCAATTATCATTTATTATTAAATATTCCCAGAGGCCACCAATAGCTTCCAAACCTGGCTGTAGATCAGAATCACCTGTGGAGCCTTTAAAAAAGACAGATTCCAGCCTCACCAGAAGTCGGTGAAATTTGTACTGGAATTTGTACTTTTTAAGAGCTCCCCAGCTTTGCGTAAATGGGCTTTTGTCAGGTCCCTCCCCCCCAAAATAAATGAGTTAAACGCAAGAAACAGGATCAATACAATGTTCCTCCAATATAGAATTAAAAGACTGTAGGCCAGGGAAAGACCCAGTTAGGGATTGCACTTATAGTTGTGGGACCGGGGAATGTCTCTAAGCTGATTCATCATCAGAGAAAAGTTTTTGGAGAGAAAGCATTTAGAGTATTGCTAACACACGTAAGTTCTTTCCCTTCTCGGTAGCGTAGAACCCCTTCTGATTTTCCTATCTAAGTTTGGGCTTAAGTGCACCTGGTAATTTACAAGAGCATGGGTGACACACACGTTTAAAGAGAGCCCCTGTATAGGTTCAGACAATCTGTATATAATAAGTATTGCACACCTGTTGGTAGAATACTGCTTTAACAGTGGCTGGGTTCCAGAGACTCCCTGTACCAAAACAAACCAGTATTTTCCTAGAGGCCTTCCTGGCAAACATTTTGGGATTGCATTTGTTTGTTGCATATGTCTTCAGGTAATGACATGCTTGGCAGTGGCTACCTACAACTAGAAGCCTGTTTGATAGCCATTACCTCCAAGCATAATGACACATTGTCTTTTAAAGGTTCTCTGCCCTTATGGTTTCCACAGGGAAGGGGCAAGGCTGCACGTGATGTTTGCTTATGTTGTACTTAATTTGGTTCCTACCCTAAGGCAGCCTCAGAGGTTCTTTGTCTCTGAAAGATTTGTTAATCCAAGTGAATGAATATATTCTGTACTATGTTATCTCATGGAAAACTAATGAAAAGAGATAATCCTTTTGACACTGGCATCTATCATTAACTGCCACATTTCTGTGGTAATATTTTAACACTTGTATTTACTAAATTTCTAGAAAGACTAGTGTGCATGTGATTATGCAAATAAAATGTAACGTCTTATTACTGAAATATTTCATTAAATATATCCCAAATTGGTTCTAAAGCCTCAGTGAGAAATGCTGAGTGTTTAAGGCCAATGATGGGGAAAAAAAAGAATTATCAGCTTAGAGCTTCCCTGGTGGCGCAGTGGTTGAGAGTCTGCCTGCTGATGCAGGGGACACGGGTTCGTGCCCTGGTCTGGGAAGATCCCACATGCCACAGAGCAGCTGGGCCCGTGAGCTGTGGCTGCTGGGCCTGCGCGTCCAGAACCTGTGCTCCGCAACGGGAGAGGCCGCAACAGTGAGAGGCCCACATACCGCAAAAAAAAAAAAAAAAAAAAAAAAAAAAAAAGGAAGAATTATCAGCTTGAGTTTCTTATGACTTTAGGGTTTTGATTGATATAGGTTGTGTTCAGTGTCACCACTTTAAATGCTGACTTTTTCTTCAAGCTGGAAAAATTTTCTTGAGTTGGTGTCTAAAGGATATTTTTTGCTTCCCATAATATAATAGAGTAGATTGACTGTACAGTAAGGAAGGTGAATACAGTCTAATAGGCTACATTTGATGAGACTGGTTATATAACCTAACCTTCATGCCAGTAAAGTAGCATGAAGTAGTATCAGTCGGTCAGTAGCCTAGAAACAGTCTTTGCCAAAACAATAAGGTTAACTAGACACACTGAGGAACATCCTCGCAACTTGTAAGCTTGTGAAGATAGAAGCAACCAATTTGGACTTTCACTTGCCCTTAAAAATATTTGCAGTCAAGCCACCATGCCACACAGAAACAGAAAGGAAATTTTAATGACTATTAGATTAACTTTTTTTAAACAGCTTTATTGGAGTATAATTGCTTTACAATGGTGTGTTAGTTTCTTCTTTATAACGAAGTGAATCAGTTATACATATACATATGTCCCCATATCTCTTCCCTCTTGCATCTCCCTCCTACATTCCCTATCCCACCCCTCTAGGTGGTCACAAAGCACTGAGCTGATCTCCCTGTGCTATGCGGCTGCTTCCCACTAGCTATTTTACGTTTGATAGTGTATATATGTCCATACCACTCTCTGACTTTGTCCCAGCTTACCCTTCCCCCTCCCCGTGTCCTCAAGTCCATTCTCTACATCTGTGTCTTTATTCCCATCTTGCCCCTAGGTTCTTCGTGACCTTATTTTTTTTTTTTTAGATTCCATGTATATGTGTTAGCATATGGTATTTGTTTTTCTCTTTCTGACTTACTTCACTCTGTATGACAGACTCTAGGTCCATCCATCTCACTACAAATAACTCAATTTTGTTTCTTTTCATGGCTGAGTAATATTGCTTTGTATATATGTGCCACATCTTCTGTATCCATTCATCTGTTGATGGACACTGAGGTTGCTTCCATGTCCTGGCTATTGTAAATAGAGCTGCAATGAACATTTTGGTATATGACTCTTTTTGAATTATGGTTTTCTCAGGGTATATGCCCAGTAGTGGGATTGCTGGGTCATATGGTAGTTCTATTTTTAGTTTTTTAAGGAACCTCCATACTGTTCTCCATAGTGGCTGCATCAATTTACATTCCCGCCAACAGTGCAAGAGGGTTCCCTTTTCTCCACACCCTCTCCAGCATTTATTGTTTCTAGATTTTTTGATGATGGCCATTCTGACCGGTGTGAGATGATTAGATTAACTTTTAAAGTAATACAAAGCATCAACTTTTAAAGTCATCATTCAATTAATATTTGAGGGTTATTATGGTACTATCAAGCCTGCCAGCAGTCCAGTGTATGTTACTGATTAAGGTTAGATTACATTAATATCGTTTAAAATGCATGACATTTATGTAACATCATCGGGGAACAAATGATCTCTGAGTAAATTTCTCCAAGTCATGAAGCTTAACCCTTGAAGTATCAAAACATTTCAATTTAATAATTTTGAATAGAATTCTTTCTAAAGCGTACTGTATTATTCTCTGTATTGTATCTGTGCTATTGTATACTGTCATCATTTAACCATGTCTAAATGAATTCAGATCATCAGCACATGTATTAATTATTAAAGATTCATCATATATGACTACCTTTAGGGCTCTTGAAATGTTAAGGGCTCTCTCTTGTTATACTAAAATATCCTAAGGCTGCTGTCCTTCCAGAGTTTTATGTCTGCTTTTTGTCGTCGTTTTCTGATTTTTCTTTCAGTATCAGCCATGAGCTGACAACCGTCACTTACTCAACTGTTAGTGTGCCGTAGAAGCCTTCACCCAGCCGTGATCTGATGTTTTCAGTCTAACATAAATTGAGGCAAGGTCAAGATGGTTAAAATGATGTGTACCCTAGGACAAATAAGCTCTGAGTGGAGATGGGTGAGGTGAGGTGGGAATTCTTAGTAACAAAGACGCTGAGCTTTAATGGATGGACTTCGTGTCATCTGTTTTGACTCTAAAAGACACCTTCTATTATTCATTAATTCAACTCGACTAGGCATCCAAAGATGAGAACAATGTGGTTTATGCCCTAAGGACGTTCCCCAAACTGGTTAAGGGCCAGGGTACCACAGAAGCACGAACAAACCGTGGAGGGCATCAGAGGAGACTAGACTCTCTGGCATTCAGCTGGGTTTGGGATATGTGAGATTTCGGGATTAAAAAGTCGATTACTTGGGGGCTCCTCCTAAATGTATACAAAAACAAATACTCTAAGGTTACCATCGTTTAGAAGTTCCAATTCATAGTAAGGAAGGTCCTAGAATAAAAATAAGTGTAGTGACTCTGGAGTCTGACAACCCTGTATTTGAATGACCTTGAGCAATCTTATTTTTAATCCTTTTCATCAACTGTAAAATGGAGTGGGTAATGCCTACCTTATAAGGTTGCTGTGAGGACTGAATGAAGTAATACATGAAAAGTGCCTGGCAGAGTACCTGAATCCAGTTCCGTGTCTCACTAATGTTAGTTCTTTTTTCTACCTCTTTCTCTCTTGCACTTCCCTTAAATGCTGTTTGGTAATTGGTATCTGTAAAAAGAGTGAAAAAATAAAATGATAGATACTTTTTTTCTTATTTGTATGAGGCTCTTTTAAGTACCTTTTTTTAATTGAATGACAGTCCCATCGTTTGAAAGGTTGATCTAATAATAGCACTAGAGACTTGAAGCTGACAAAGTGCAAATTTTCAGTTGAGTCTTGATTCCAATTTAGATCCAGAAAGAGGAAAATTGAAGAAGAATTCTTATTACTCAAAACTCAGATACCTCCCTGGGCACACTTGTAATTGTTTTGGCCCCTTTTAGTAAAACATAAACCAAATGCCACATATAGGCACCCCAGTCAACTCTTAAAAAAAAGGCGTTACAAACCCTGGATGTGTGGTACACAGTGGTACCATGGGGGCATCTTTGCTGGCGTTTAGCTTGCCTGAAGACACTTGGAGTGTTCATTTTGGTAATGTGGACATTTTTCTCTTTCCTGTGAAATGTTTCCGTTCATCAGTCAATTCCCCATACCATGCTGTTTTGTAATTCCAACCTATATTGCTAGAGCAAACCTTCAGTTACCCTGAGCAAATCAAAAATAGAAAATGACTTGGGTTTTGTGCTCCTCACCACTGTGTTAGTGAAGAAATAGATTTTCACTGACCCTCATAAATTTTTTCTGTTGGAAATAATGCCCATTGAAAGATCAGTTAGTTACACTTCTATTTCGTTTTTAAGTGACTTTGCATTTTCCTTCTCCGTCTCCTCATTGGCCTAAACCTGTTTTCTTTTGAAGATAGAACCCTGAACGGCTCACCAATGTTGGCTCCTTCTTGGTGTTACAAATTAAGTTTTTAACAAGTCGATTTCGGCTGTGCCTTTTAAAATACTATAACTATAGATTGAAACCCAATCACTTTCCTTTACTCGTTATGTTAACAGATGTTCAGTGTTTCGTTTTCCTTAAGGGTGTATAGTTTCTCACTGACTCTTGGCTTCAAACAGGGATTCTCTGCTGTTGGTTTTGTCTGTAAGAACTTAAGCTGTTTAAAGCTGTTCACACTTGTGGCCAAGAGATCCTGGTTCCCAAAGCAACAGTTTATCACCCACCCTGTGTTATCTTTGCTCTTGTATTTCTTTGGTCACAGGAACGCTCTTGCGGCCGGGTGGGTCGGCTCCATGGGTCGTGCGTGGAATCGGAATGCATGAACTGTTTGTGGTGAGCTGTGGAGGTCAGGCTCATGTTCCTGGAGTGCTCTAAGCAGCTTGACTGATCTGTCAGCATAGTATGTTCTTGCGGTTAAATATAGACATACAGGCACTTTGCTAGTTGTGGGTCACTGTCTTACTGTGCAGCTAAAAATTGTCCCATTGGTATGAACAGTGTGCCCTGGACGGAAGGCCTGTTTTAGTTTGTCTTCTACTGTAGGTCCTTAGTACCTGACTAAAAATACACCTTGGGCCAGAAATAAAAGAGCCCTACCTTGTGGCCGAGACACTTATGGTGGCAGAGAGCAGCAGGGTCATGGACTTGGTCATTCTGTTTTTCTGCTTTGGAACATAGTCTGTGTAACGGTTCCAGACTGTGAGTTCGGGTTCCTTTTCAGGCTCATGGAGATTACGACAGCTTGTTGGAGACGATCCTGTGTGATCAGCTTCATAAAAGGGCTTGGTAGGTATGAAAGGCTGTTAATTGTGCAGAGTGGGTAACTGGTTATTAAGCGCCGGGTGTAGGGAGGATTTTCCTACAGGTTACCATGGACGGGGGTGGGAGGGGCACCTGCATCTCCATGCAGGGAATTACTTAAAATGTCACTGTTCGGAGACAAGAATAATACCCTTTAGGGTTTCTGTTTGGGATTGCAGTGTTTCTGAGGTAGGATTTGGTCAGTTTTATACATGAGTCTGTGGAAAAACAAAGCCATGATGTCATGGAATTTTTCTGTGCACTGAAGTTTCACTAAAAGATTCGATATGACTATCTGTTCTATAAAATTGCTAATCTGTAACAATTGCTAACATGTATTTGGAAAATAGTCAATACATTTAATATGACAGCAGAGGTAGCGTTTATGCTTGATTTCTTCTAAATACTGTTGTAAATATCCTTATTTGTTTTCTTTCAAACATTGAAATGGGCCTAAAGCAGTTTTTCCTTTGCTTTTGGCCTAGCCTTCTCCAACATTTAAAAAATGTTTTTTATGAACTAAAAAACAGGATACCATACGTTAACCAACATTAACTGGGTCCAAATTACGTGCCGCTGCTTTTTCTTTATCCAAGTAATAGCCTGGTTACATTAGCTCTAGCATAACCTTGTAAGCAATATTGTACAGGAGTTCCAAAAATTTAATGAGAGGAAACTTCCATGACACAGAGTTAATTACATGCATCTTGGATATCCACCATTTAACTTTCTATTTAATGAAGGTGGAGGAAAAGTTAATTTGTAAATGGTAAAGGTGCAACATACTGCTCTAATAGAGAAGAAACATTTTGTTTATTAATGATTTGGGAGATTTAATTACTTGTTAATTATTCTGCACTACCTCTAATGAGACTATTAGATATTTACATATAATACCATTCTGTTTCTAGGAATAAAATCTCTATTAGTCATTAATTTACTCCTTATGGTTTATAAAAGTGGAGTGTATGTTAGGAAACTTTTTTTCTCTCAAGAGATTTTTTTTTCATGTATAACAAGCATACAAGTTAAAAGACAAAACACATGGATGCATTTGGAAAAAATGCTGCATTGTAATAGGACTTATGTGAAATGCTTAATACTTTTGTTGTTTGGTGTCTCTTGGAAATGTTACCGACCCTTGCTGTGTTACCACTGGCCAGACCACTCCCATGCTCTGGTAGCCATCTCAACTTCTCTTTAACTCATTGTCTTTCTTGCTCACAATATATAAACTTAACTGCTAAGAGATCAGTAATAACTAATATGTTTTCTGTGAATTGGTAGATTTATCATTGCCTTAGATGATAAACTTGTGGTAGGCATGTATCAAGTGAATTTTACAGTCATTGTACAGTTCCATAACTACTTACAAATTTAAGAAAACCTAAAATATTTTTTATTAAATGAGTTGACATCTAAATAAGCACATATGAACCAGGAATTTAATAAATATTTTGATCTTGACAAAATCAAAAACTAACCAGACTATAAAGGATTTCAGTTAGTTCATGGACAAATTATAGAGTTTCTGTTGTATACCCTGCACTGGAAGTCCTTCTCTCACTCCAGATGTTGCAAGCATATCTTGTGTTATCATATGTATTAATAATGTATATGCATAACATCTATATTATACATATGTATATGTAGATTATTGCATACATATATATGTGTATATATTTTATAGTAGAATGCATATTGTAATGTGTATTATACTGATGTGTATGTATTTTTTTGGCACAGTAACATGCTTTATTTATTTATGTATTTAATTGGGGTATAGTTGTTTTACAATGCTGTGTTAGTTCCTACTGTACAGCAAAGTGATGTAGAGTTCCCTGTGCTACATAGCAGGTTCTCATTAGTTATCTATTTTATACATATTAGTGTATGTATGTCAATCCCAATCTCCCAATTCATCCCACCCCCTGTATGTATATTGTTTTGTGATATATATTATATTAACAAAGACATATGTAGGATCGGACTCCTTTTCAAGTCCCCTCACCTCCCGCCCTGCATCATGTAGTCTCCAAGGGTATCCTGAAGGGAACAGCTAAAACTTTGGTTCGTGACCTTTAGTGTCAAAAAAGGGCAGTGCCTGGCCCTGCTTTCTGGTGGCCGTCCCCGCACATCCAGCCTGCCCTGTCTTCATTGTCCCCTTCAGGTTGGGTCCCTGTGTCACGCGCCCACTAATGCAGCTGCAGAAACTTCTGTTCTCTTACCCTTGGTTCTGGCTTAAATATGGTTCTAATAAAATAGTTCAAGAAGCTGGGTCTGTCCTTTTGGGTGGACCTGAGTCTAATGCCTAGACAGCAGCCTACAAATGACCGCTGCTCCTGCAGCCTCTAGAGCCTTCTTGGCCATGACCCACCGTGAGAAACACATTTTGCATTATGGCCCAGAGCACACACACACACACACACACATACATATCTGTGGGCACAGACAGAGACTGGAAACAAAAGTATCATGAAACAGTGCTTTGCCTCACTATGTGGGGTGTCATCGCTCTGCTGTTTTTTCTTCTACAGTTTTCTATTCTATTTCATTGCAGTCATGCTGGTCAGCACCCACTCGGTTGGTTTCATGATTGAGTAATGGGTCACAACCTGCACTTGACAAACTCTGCTGTAAAGATTTCATAAGCCAGGCATCCTCAACACACCATTAGTCAACTTCTCTACTGAAATGACGTGCTGTCGTCCTTGATATAATATTCTGCTCCTGGGCATCTTGGTGCTTTATTTGTCAGCGTCCTGTTAGGTGGCAGAAAGAGCTCTCCCAGTAGACTTGATGTGAGTCTTGGGTTGAATATAGAGGGGCTAGGCTGGAGACAGTTCATGACCATATATACCTTAATGCTTCCTTCCTCCTTAATACAAAAAATATTTACTGAGTACTGGCTATTAAGCTGGAAAGTGAGGATACGAGAGGAATTACACAAATTCTTTGCCCTTGTTGTACTTAAGTGTAGTAGAGGAGACAGATAGAAAACAAATGCAGAATATATCACTAAATATCAAGAGGTGGCCGGCACTCTGCAGGAGGGCAAAGCTGGGTAAAGGGGATGGAGGCTGTCAGTAAAAGGAAGTGCCAAGGAGTGTCTGGCCAGAAGAGCCTCTAATAAAACCAGAGGAAGTGAGCCAGTGAGCCACCATGAGGCATCCTTTTCCCCCACTTTGCCCTCATTCTCTTCTGCTTTGAAGGCTTCTCTGACTGTATCTATCATCAGTAACTTCTGGGTCTCGGTGTCAATGTCACCACCCCAGATGGTCCTGCCCTGACCCCATAGTCACAGATATGTCTGCCCTGTCTGTCTCTCTCGTAGCATTTTTTTTCATTGGAGTATAGTTGATTTACAGTGTTTCAGGTATACAGCAAAATGGTTCCGTTATATATATGTATGTTCTTTTTCAGAGTCTTTTCCATTATAGGTTATTACAAGATATTGAATATAGTTCCCTTTGCTATATAGTAGGTCCTTGTTGTTTATCTATTTTATGTACAGTAGTGTGTATCTGTTAATCCCAAGTTTGTAATTTATCATCCCTCCCCTGCCCCACTTTCTCCTTTGGTAACCATAAGTTTGTTTTCTGTGTCTCTGAGTCTTTTCCCCCATTTCTCTCTTCAGCAGCCCTCATAGCACTTCAATTTGTGATTCTCTTTCTGGGTATGTTTATTATGTAATGCCTATCTCCCCCACATACCCCACGTACCATCAGCTGTATGAGGACAGGAGTCGTACCTGCCTTCCCCCCCTGCAGCTGGCACACTGCTGAGAGCAGAGTGGGCTTTTAATAAATAGTTGATGACCGAATCAATGAACAAGTTAATGAGCGTTCTCCTAAATTCATGTGCTCGTCCATTGGCTCATCAACCTGACACCGCCTTGTGGCACCTTGTGACTGAATGTACTAAATTTTAAAAATCTTTCAAATTGTCACTTTAAATATTTCTTTGTATTCTCCACTGAACTCTGCAGAGCGCCTTATCCATATAAAGGACTCATTTGTAGCAAATTGATTAACTGATCGCATTCATAGTATTTTCAGACAAAAATATTTCTGAAATATCATAACATAAGTATGAAAAAGGACACCTGGGGAAATGACATCCCACCTGTATTCACCCTTGCTGTGTGTTGTAAGTGTAAATGCTCCAAGATACACACCATTCGGTCCAACACAGTTCATGTGAAAGGATGTAGCTGGACTTGAAATCTTAGTGAACATTCTAACGTATGTGATCAAACCTAGATTCTGGATGGTGTTCAATTTTCTCATATAATAATTTATTTTTTGAATTGAGGTTCTAAGATAGCATTCCTTCATTATTGCCCGCTCTAAGACAATAATGGAAACTTTTTACAAATGATTTTATCTTTTACAAATGTTTTATTATGAAAACTTTTCAAGCAAACACAAAAGGAGAAAGAATAGTACACTATACAACACGTCTCCATCACTCAGATTTAACAGTTATCAAGATTTAATCATGTTTACTTCATGTACACCTTTTTTCTCTTAAATATTTTGAATCAAATATAAGCATCATTTCATTGAACTCCAAATAATCAGTATACAGTCTAGAAGATATAGGTATTTTCTAACCTACCCACAATGCTGTTATCATTCCTAACAAAGTTAACCATGATTCTTTGATATTACCTAATATCCAGTTCATATTCAAATTGCTTTGATTGTCATTTTTTTAAATGTCTCCTAACAGTTGGTTTGCTCAAGTCACGATTCAGAGAAGGTCTGCACATTATATTTGGTTGTTCTTTAATCATACTATTTTTATCTCTTCCATTGATTGGTAGACATTAGTGCACTTTTCTTACAAAATGGACCCAATTCTGGATTATTTCTTTTGCTTCCTTAGGGTGACATTTAACTTGTTCCGTTTCTTGTAAATGGATATTAGCTCTGCTCTTTTGAAAACTTGATGAGCATGGACGTAGGGCAAGATACAATTCCCCCTCTGCCCTGCTGCTCTGTTCTAGTGTTAGGAGACTGGGAACCCCTCTGCTATTCCCAGGAATACCTAGCCAACAGTTTTCAGTGCTTGGGGGGACAAGAACTCTGACCAGTGTCCTGCCACAGGGGAGGAATTTTGAGAAAACTTCTAGAGTCAGTATTCTAAAAACGTTTCTCCAACGCCTTAATCATTATAACCCCTCACTAGGGAAACATATCTTGCACGATTTTCTTATTGGAAAATCGAGATGTGACAGGATTCCAGATCATCTCTGTAAGATGTAGGACCTTCCTTTCTGCTCTGATGGGCCCCATACAGGTTCCCACCTTCATTGTTTTTCTCAGCGTTGGTACAGTGGTCTTTAATTTGTGTTGTCCCTCAAACAGCCCTTTTTTAGCCCACCCTACACAACAATATCGATCAGCATTCCTCCCAGAAACCTGCTAGCTCCAAAGAGAATCCAAACTCGTTGACTTGTCATCCAAGACCTTAATTCTAATAATAATAATTAAAAACCTACATTTTTTTCAAGAGTCCAAGTTTTTTATTAGGATGATGAAAAAACTGTAAAGTACTGAATACTTTTAAATGATATAAAAAGTGGGTAAGGCACTGAATATTTATTATTGACATGATATAATGGCAAAGGAGAAAGACTAGGGAAGAGGAAGTTGTCATTTGGATAGAAAATTCCCCTTATTGCCTCCTCATTAAAAAATTATGCACAGGGGCTTCCCTGGTGGCACAGTGGTTAAGAATCTGCCTGCCAATGCAGGGGACGCGGGTTCGAGCCCTGGTCCGGGAAGATCCCACATGCCACGGAGCAAATAAGCCTGTGCACCACAGCTACTGAGCCTGCGCTCTAGAGCCCGCAAGCCATAACTACTGAAGCCTGTGTCCCTGGTGCCCGTTCCCTTCAACAAGAGAAGCCACCGCAATGAGAAGCCCGTGCACCCCAAGGAAGAGTAGCCCCCGCTCGCCACAACTAGAGAAAGCCCGCACACAGCAACGAAGACCCAATGCAGCCAAAAATAAATAAATAAAATAAATTAAAAAAAATTTGCACAGGAGGAGGTCAAGATGGTGGAGTAGGAGGTCGAGGAACTCACCTCCCTCAGTGATCTCATCAACAATACATGTACATGTGGAACAGCTCCCACTGCAAACCAACTGGAGACTTGGAGAGAGACAAAAACCTACTTTTTTTTTTTTTTGGCGGTACACGGGCCTCTCACTGTTGTGGCCTCTCCTGTTGGGGAGCACAGGCTCCGGACGCGCAGGCTCAGTGGCCATGGCTCACGGGCCCAGCCCCTCCACGGCATGTGGGATCTTCCCGGACCGGGGCACGAACCCGTGTCCCCTGCATCAGCAGGCGGACTCTCAACCACTGCGCCACCAGGGAAGCCCAAAACCTACATTTTTACAGGACTTAGGAGTTTACGGGTTTTTTTTTTTTTGCGGTACGCGGGCCTCTCACTGTTGTGGCCTCTCCCGTCGCGGAGCACAGGCTCCGGACGCGCAGGCTCAGCGGCCATGGCTCACAGGCCCAGCCGCTCCGTGGCATGTGGGATCTTCCTGGACCAGGGCATGAACCCGTGTCCCCTGCATCGGCAGGCGGACCCTCAACCACTGTACCACCAGGGAAGCCCTAAGTTTTTCATATATATACTTGTTCAGTGATTTCATTCACACAAAGACTGTGTACTGTGGAATCAGATGGGTGTAGTTCCATTAAGTAAGCACAATTGTATAATTATGCCAGGCATTGTGCTCAGTGCTTGAGATAAAGACAAGATGTGGTCCTGTTCTTGAGAATTTCTCAGTTCCTTGGTGAAGACAGAGTCTGTGCATGTGTGCTGTGGTGGGGATGCGTGGTGGGAGGGTGAGGGAGGAGAGGACCAGGACAGACCCCCAGCAGATGCCTCCAGGCACCTGCCATGCTGAGCCCTCGCCTGGGTGGCGCCTTTCTCATCTCTACCTGTCCGAGTCCTACCTGTCCTTTAAGCCTTGGGTCAGATGCCGTCTATTCCACAAAGTCTGGCGAATCGGTGGCCCGGAACAGAGTTGATGCCTCTGTCCTTCTAGGTCTACTGCAGGGTTTTGTGAAAGGAAGACTCAGCACCTAATGTTTTTGCAAAAATGTTGACACGAGTCCTGAATTTACAGCTAGGCATGAAGCCAGGTTTCCTCTTGTGTCTACCTGGAGTGTAGGGAGTTGCCAGTCTCAGGAAGGTGGGTGGGAACCAGAGCAGAAATGGAGGTAGAACTGGAAGGGTCAGGAGTATTTGTCAGGGTTTCCTCTAGAGAGAAGACAGACAGTGGAATCTCACTGATTTATATTAATTCCAGGGAAGGCAAGTGTTGATTACTAAGTGTTTGAATAAGTGACGTTTTATGCGGCGTCAGTGCATTTTTTTGTTTTGTTTTGTTTTGTTTTTTTGGTTTTTTTTGCGGTACGCGGGCCTCTCACTGTTGTGGCCTCTCCCGTTGAGGAGCACAGGCTCCGGACGCGCAGGCTCAGCGGCCATGGCTCACGGGCCCAGCCGCTCCGCGGCTTGCGGGATCTTCCCGGACCGGGGCACGAACCCGTGTCCCCTGCATCGGCAGGTGGACTCTCAACCACTGCGCCACCAGGGAAGCCCGTCAGTGCATATTTTTATACAGTCACAGAATACTGGAGCTAGAAAGGACAACGAGGCCTGGCCTCTTTAAGAAGGACAGGTAAGGGGCTTCCCTGGTGGCGCAGTGGTTGAGAGTCCGCCTGCCGATGCAGGGGACACGGGTTCGTGCCCCGGTCCAGGAAGATCCCGGATGCCTCGGAGCGGCTGGGCCCGTGAGCCATGGCCGCTGAGCCTGCGCGTCCGGAGCCTGTGCTCCGCAACAAGAGAGGCCACAACAGTGAGAGGCCCACATACAGCCAAAAAAAAAAAAAAAAAAAGAAGGACAGGTAAGGAGAGCAAAGACCAGTTGCTGCAGGTTCCTCTCCCAGGGACACACACAGCTGTGCTGGGACTCAGACCTTGCACTCTCCATTCAGTGCTTTTCCTCTGTTTTGCCTACAAAGCATTAACTTAGTGGGAGTTCATGAAGCATATCAGTTTTGCTATAGGCAAAAGGAATGAAAAACACTTCTAAAAAACACAATGTAGAAACAAAGTGAAAAAAAAATAGTAATGATAATAAAAACTTGCATTTTCAAAAAGAAACCCACTTCTATCAATTGGATTAATTGGTCCCCTTTTCTTTCCTCAGAGATCTCAGAATATGGTCCCCAGGCCAGAAGCATTGGCATAACCTGGGAACTGGTTAGAAATGCAAATTATTGAGCCCCACCCCAGAGCCCCTGAATCAGGTAGGGCCCAGCCTTCCAGGAGAATCTGATGTGCAGAGTTTCTGAGCACCCCTGATTCACATCAAAAGGCAGCAAATCTTTTTCAAAGCTAATGTAAAAGAATGCAAGGCCTTGTCCAATGTATCATCAATTTTAAATTAAGGAATTTCAAATTAATGAGACTTTACTGCATAAAATGAGCCATAAGAGGAAGACAGTAGAAAGGAGAAAATACAAGAAAGAGGAGGAGAGGATGGCCAGCGAGGGCCACATGAATGAGAGCCACTTGTCAGTTCTGTTCGGGAGAAGACGGAAGTTGAAATTGAGGATTATCCCGCCTCTAGCAGGTTATTCTATCTCCTTTTGGTGAGAAGGGACCTTGAAATGTCAATGTAACCTCATCTTCTTTTGCTCACAGATCTTGGCAAACATTCTTTCAGGCTCTGATGACAGTACTTACTTTGAAGATCAGGGAAAGTCCATGTAATTGCATCTTAGCAGATGTCAGACATTTATAAAGGAAATCACTGAACTGTTACTGTCATTTCTCTAAGATAAAATACTGGAAGGTAAAGGAAGAGAGAAGGAAAACAGGGCAGTGACTTGGTGCTTACTCTCTCCTTACTGAACTTTTTCACTCTCTCCAAGGTATTCAGTCTTTGGGAGACCAAAGACAAAAACGGCTTTGAGGGGCAGCAGATTGAAGTAAACCCAGAGAACTGTGCCTTCAAGTTCACTTGCTTCTTCTTAGGATTAACAGCCCGTTAAAGGTTGTATCATCAGGAAAGAATAGTCTCTAGACCTTTCTAAGGTGTGTCATTAATCAGATTTCATATATTTATATGGGTCCTCAGTTCTTTTTTTTTTAAGATTTTTTTTTGATGTGGACCATTTTTTAAGGTCTTTATTGGATTTGTTACAATATTGCTTCTGTTTTATGTTTCGGTTTTTTGGCCGTGAGGCACGTGAGATCTTAGCTTCCCGACCAGGGATCAAACCCGCACCCCCTGCATTGGAAGGCGAAGTCTTAACCACTGGACTGCCAGAGAAGCCCCGGGTCTTCAATTCTTGATTCTTTTTTTGTACTCCTGTCCTTTCTCAGCCTCCTCTAATGCCTAAAAGATGCATTCAAGGTGAAGAAGACATACAGCTTGGCATGGGACCCATGTCTGGAGGTTGTATGAGTCCTTCTAGAAAATAACCATCTGTACTAATCCATAGGAAGCCTCATTCTCCAAATTACAACATTTATATTTTATCTTGTCATCCCTTGAAGTCCCCAAACTAGTTTATACCAGGGGAAAAAACCTTGTGGGTGGGTAAAGGGACTTATATTATTTAGTTTTCACTGCAAGCAGCTGCTATGTTTTAATACAGGGTGATACGGGGAGCTCACAAGATATGCTGTCAAGTAAATGTGTTCAGATCCGGAGTCAACCACTCTGTGACCTTGGGCAAATCATGTAACCTCTTTGAACCTACATGGTCTTATTTGTAAAAGGGAGATCGTTTGACCTTCTAGGATTATTTTTGAGGATTAAAGATATTAATTGTCCTAGAGATATCTTGTGAACCCTGAAACTTGAAGGAACACAATTTGAGAACTATAGAATTGAGAGCTAAGTAGTGTAAGAGAAAGCAAGAATGTATTTAATCAACAAAAATGGGAGGAACACACTTCACATTATTAGAACTTTATGGAACTTAATTAAGCAGAACTTAACATGTCATTGAATATATTTCTCTTCCAAGGCAAAAATTATTTCTGAGTATTTTTGCCTAGTAGTCTTTTCTTGACCTAGTTTGAAATATATACTATGATTTAGGAATCTTCTATCCCTTAAGAAATATTTTTATGTTGCTCAAGCTAATTGTTTCTTCTTATCCCAATATCTTTCACTTCTCCTTTTTAAAATTTATTTATTTTTGGCTGCATTGGGTCTTCGTTGCTGCATGCGGGCTTTCTCTAGTTGCGGCAAGTCGGGGGCTACTCTTCGTTGTGGTGCGTGGGCTTCTCATTGCAGTGGCTTCTCTTGTTGCAGAGCACAGGGTCTAGGCACACGGGCTTCAGTAGTTGTGGCACATGGGCTCAGCAGTTGTGGCTCGCAGGCTCTAGAGTGCAGGCTTAGTAGTTGTGGCGCACGGGCTTAGTTGCTCCGCGGCATGTGGGATCTTCCCAGCCCAGGGCTCGAACCCATGTTCCCTGCATTGGCAAGCGGATTCTTAACCACCGTGCCACCAGTGAAGCCCTGTGCTTCTTAACAGTACTCTTCAGAGGAAAATAATTCATGTGATCATAGTTGGAGGGTTTTTTCTTTTCGTCCTAATTTACTTTCCATGACCTTCAGGGTTTCTGGTCATTTTGAGTACTTGCAGTCCCTTTAAAATGCCATTTCTTAAGCACACTCATAAATGCATTAGTGGACAGTTTATTATTGGTCTATACACAGTGTGACATGTTCTCACAGTAACTGCGTCATCCTTGGTTTATGTTTTATGAAATGTTCCTGTAATCCCAGTAAACAAAATAAGTCTTACAGGAAAGGAGGGATTGAGGGGGAGACGTATGGCCCTAAAAAGGACCCAGTTCTTGGTTACAAAAGGGGTTTGCTCTCCAAACCTCCAAAATGAATGGGGCACCGAGAACTGGCAGAAAGAATAATGTATATCCAACTGTGAACAAAGAAATCTCATCAGTTTACTCCTATTTTGAAAGATAAGGTTACTTAGATCTCTAGAAAGTAGTTGTTTAAATAGACCTTCATTTCTAGGAGGAGTACCTACTTTGAACAGTTACTACATACTATCTCAGGATACTTAAAAAAAAAAAAAAAAAAGTAAACCATTTTCTTTTTCAAATGCTCAGGGTGTGGCTCCAGTAATAGGAACATCAGAAAAAGCATTGAGTGTTTTGAAAAGCTGGCTCTTTGCTTGTCTGTCTTTGTAAGCTGCTGAAGAGTTGGCAGAGGTGTCCCCTTTTCTGAGTCCTGTACTTTGTGGAGGAGGTGAAGAAGCCGTGTGTCTGGTCAGCATTTTGATTCACGCCCTTCACAGTCTGGTTAAAATTCTCATTTCCAATCCAACTGACACAGATACAGGCAGGCCATAGGGCTGGATCAGAAAAGCAGACCCTGCCTGGGCCAAGTGCTCTGGGTGTTCTGGACACCAAGAATGCACGTGTCTTTCACCCCTCTCCACAACAGTTGTAGACTGTAACATCTAAGCACCTTTGGGCAGATAGACAAGAGCAGGTTCCTCTATTTGCTCACTCAATTTGATTTTCCCTTCGTCTTTTAGAACGTATTGCAATCTAACACATTTTGTGTGTGTGTGTGTGTGTGTGTGTGTGTACACACACACACATGAAATTGCTGATTATGTGACCCTGCCTCAATAAACTGTAAACTCCATGAGGGCAGGACCCATCTGTTCACTGCTGTCTTCCCAGTGCCTAGAACAGAACCTGAAGCCTCAGCCCTCATTCATTAAATATTGGTTGAAGTGAATGGGTGAAAGAATGAATGGATGGTAGGCTATAATGAGCAATGGTATTAACGTGTCTGAACACCTAACCGAGAAAACCAGTTGCTGTCCTGTAACATAGATCGCCACTTCTAGCCTCCAGGGCACTTACACAAGGAAACTCGTTACAGCCTTTCCTTTCCTTAGTGTCACAATAAAAATGTAGCTGCACCATGCATTTTGGGGCTGTTTGTGCTGGTGTTGCAGTTAGGAGGTTAGGAATTCGTGGAAACGTGGGTAACTCAGGGAAATTGTACTGAAGACCATAGCCAGCTAAGAGCAGTCAGGCTAAACATTAAGGTATTAGTTGATGAAATTAGCAGAAAAAATAGTCACCTTCAAAAGATCATCACTTGTGGTCAGAAATAGATCTAATAAAGAGGTAACAAATGGGCCGCAAAAGCCTGAAACAGACTTCTAACAGATTAAGGAATGGAGCCTGCTGGATAGAAGAAGTAGACACCCAGTAAAAGGGGGAAAACACCTGCTGAAACCATCCAGCAGAACCAACTGAAACAGAATTTAGAATGAAAGTAATAAAATAGCATCAACAAAACCCATTTAAGGCAAGAGAAGAATTAGAACATGTTTCATCCGAGATTAAAATGTAAATGGGAAAATATAAGCAAAGCAAATTTCCAAAGATTCAATAGTTAGAGGCCTGATTAATATCTGAAAGTGATGCTCTTCTTTTCAGGCCCGCCTCAGCTCCCCACCCGCCCCTAGGAACACTGGTTTCAGTGACTTTCTAGGGACATTGAGCTGTTGTGTGAAAATAAGATGAGATGAAGAAGAAAAGGAGAGAGGATAAAGGCAGATGGAGTTGAAGCTTAAAAATCCATCACATACAAGCAATTTAAATGAGAAAAGTGTTTACTCCAAGTTAAATTGTTCCTTGGACTTGTATTTAGGTGGGGAAGAGGAGATAATGACCTGTCAAGACCCTTTTATCCTCAGGGATCCATATTTCCAGAGGTCCCATGTTAAGAGGATGCTGACCATCCAGAGCAGCTGGGTGGACTGTGGCAGAGCCCAGTGGAGGGCAGGGCCTAGACCCAGCCAGTGGAGGAGAGGGTAGTGACCAGACCCTACAGTGTAGACGGGCTTGCTTGCCCGGCTGGATAGAAAGCAGGGAAAGCAGTGGAGAGGAATAGACTCAAACTGTAGGGTCGTCCCTCAGTGTCCACGGGGGATTGCTTCCAGGAGCCCTGCAGATTCCAAAATCCAGGGATGCTCAAGTCCCTTATATAAAATGGTGTAGTATTTACATATAACCCATGCACATCCTCCCGTATATTTTAGTTCATCTCTAGATTACTTATAATACCTAATACAATGTAAATGCGATGTAAGTAGTTGTAAGGACAATCAATGTAAATACTATGTAAATAGTCACCAGCCCGTGGCAAATTCAAGTCTTGCTTTTTGGAACTTTCTTGAATTTTTTTTTTTTTTTTTAATATTTTCTTTCCAGGGTCGGTTGAATCCACACATGTGGAAACAGAGGAGACAGAGGTCATACTGTAACCACCTGCATTTGCAGAGCTGGAAAATGGGGCCTTTGTGTGGCAATTACTGAATTCATGGTTGGTTTATATGTTTCAATGAAAAAGAAGTTTTAGTTAAAAATCAGACCTATGAAGAAATAGATTTATTTATTATTATTATTTTTTGCAATACGCGGGCCTCTCACTGTTGTGACCTCTCCCGTTGCGGAGCACAGGCTCCGGACGCGCAGGCTCAGCGGCCATGGCTCACAGGCCCAGCCGCTCCGCAGCACGTGGGATCTTCCCGGACCGGGGCACGAACCCGTGTCCCCTGCATCGGCAGGCGGACTCTCAACCACTGTGCCACCAGGGAGGCCCTAGATTTAATTTTTGAGAGCAAAGTTTACCCCTTAATATACCAAAACTTTTTTAGTGTTTTCCTTTTGAAATGGAAACCTTTTGCAAATTTATATTCTTCTTTTTCCTCACCTTCTCAAATACGAGACTAGATGTTGAACTTATTCTAACCTTTCCACGGGACTCAGGGTTATCATCATGAATGGTAATCATGACAACCTGCAGAATGGAGATATCCTTGCCCCCAGTGTCATATTCTGTGGCCCTGTACTAAATGGCTTCAGGCAACTGCATTTTTAAGTTCTGGTGGCTTTTCAGAGTTGTGCCTTTTTTTTCTTCTTTTGCTGTTAGTGCATCTACCCCTAGATGTTGTACCTTTCCCTTATAATTTTCTGTTTCCAGACTATTATGAACTTAGAAACTAGACAATTGATCTTAATTATGTGTAGATTAAGGGCAAGCAAGTGCTGAGGGGGGATATAACGATTTTTTTCCAATGGTAGTGGTCTAACGTTTAGTGTGAACTATGTGACTAAATTTCCAGGACCAGGAACATGTATTTTCTGCTTCTCAACTATATTTGGTAACAGTATATAATTTGAGTCACTGCAAGGTGCCATGAAAATTATCCTAACAAAAAGCTAGAATTTGTTATGAATTTTGGTGGGATGAAGAGGGGTTTCTAAAACTTGGGAGTGGATCCGGTTCAAGGACACTTACCCATTAACTCTCACGGCATCTCCACTGCCCGGCTGGTCTGTTTGCAGCCAGAATGATGGGCACCCTCTCCTTGAGTCGCTTTCAGCCCTGACACAGGGCTCCGCTGGGCTTGGATAGTTCCAGCTCGCTAAGGCTGTGCACACAGACTTTTGTACTCACAAGGATGTCTGGGCTTTGAAGTATTGGCAGATACCGTTTTTTATGATAGCAGTGAATTGGTACTTTGGCCTTTTAAATGGAAGAGTTGTCTGGGAGACATTCTGATATCTGCATTTCAGCTCTTCTGGTTGAAAATGCAGCTTTGCAGGAGGACTGCTACAGGCCACTGTCAGGAAAATTCTCTCACTATAGTTAGGACTTTTAAGCCCCAGAGCCTTATGATTATGGATCTGGTCTTGCAGTTGTATCCCATCAACCTGATTATTGCTGTCTTCTAGAAATGGATTAAGTCCTGTGGAAAACTAAAGGGAATAAAAAGTCCTCCACTTAGACTTCTTCGGTTTCTGTTTCAGTCTCAGCCCTATGGCACAGTGCCCTTGATACATTAGAATGGTATCTCGTGGAGATCCCACGTCCTTCTGTAGGTTGGACCTGGGAGGCTTCTTACTTCCACCAGGTTCTTGCACTTAGGGTGGGAGGTAAGGCAGAGGAATGGACTTCATCTGCATCACCTGATTTTGAATATGCCCTTTAGAATTAATAGTACCTTTCAGTAAGCTGCAAGGAGTGCCATTTACTAATGACTCTTCACTGCAAATGTTTCACCCTGTTCCTTTAAAACTGTGACCACTGATTCTTCTCATAGCGTTCCCTCCTTATGAATCACTTCAAGACATACAGAAATAAAGTTAGGTGTCGTTTATTTATTTAAAGAGATTTATTAAATATTACCTGTACGAAGAACTCTGTTAGATCTGGGAGGCTACAGTCTTGTGCGGGGACACAGAAAAGTACATGGTTCAGTTACAGAGCCGACCCTCAGCAGAACTGCGTGACTAATTGACAATGATTTCACTAGTCAGCTATCTCTGGAGCCTTCCTTAGGTCATGCAGGATGTACAAGGCCAAAGCGCGAGAGTTAAACGTTTAAACCTTGTCAAACAAACTGAGCAGTGAGGATGGGCCTGGTGGAGTAGGTTTCATGGAGATGAGAGTCAGAGTGGTTCTGAAAGGCCAGGAGGATTAGATGAGCCGAGAAGAGCGGAAAGCAGCAGCTGAGGGACAGCAGGAAGGCGCAGGTGAGGACGGGGTACTCCTGGGCCAGCCGGGGCCATCAGCGCGACTTGGGTGCATTCAGAACCAGGCCATGTGTTTGAAGCAGGATGAGGAGAATTGAGAGCCGTTGAACATTTGGAGCAGAAATGTGTTAGAATTAAGCTGAAGGAAGGTTCGTTTGCTATGTGAAACGAGTGAAATTAAGCCAGCAGGGGGGCTGCCGTAATAATCTAGCCATAGGTTTCCAAAGGCCTAGACCAGGATGGAGCTAGTGAGAATGGAGAAATGAGAAAAGGGAATCATATACAACCGATTTTATTTTATTTTTATAACTTGAGAGGCCTTTTTTTGTGTGTTTTTTTTTGTTTGTTTTTTTGCGGTACATGGGCCTCTCACTGCTGTGGCCTCTCCTGTTGCGGAGCACAGGCTCTGGACGCGCAGGCCCAGCGGCCATGGCTCACGGGCCCAGCCACTCCGCAGCATGTGGGATCTTCCCGGACCGGGGCACGAACCTGTGTCCCCTGCATTGGCAGGCAGACTCTCAACCACTGCGCCACCAGGGAAGCCCTAGAGGCCATATTCTTAAAGTTTAGTGGTAGTTGAGACATGGGAAGACCCTCCAGATGTAAGGGAGTCCCCAACTGTAGGGCAGGTTAAATGAAGTAGAGAGGAGGGGACGTTAGGAAAGCGTAAGAAAGATGACAGAGAATCTACATGATGTGAGGACATGCTGGTAATTCCATAAAATTCATAAAATTCATAAAATTTTTGCCTGGCTTCCTCAGAATTTAGCTTGAGATAGAAAGAAGTTTAAGAGAAGACTTGAGTTCATTTGTAGTTTTGAGAGAAGAGTGTTCAGCTTTCATGGAGAGCTTTTCCCTCCTTTATTATCGATGACATACCCCCATTCTCTTGACAGCCAAACCAACGTCCAAACTGGACATCTGCTTTTGTTTTTCTTCACTCCTCTCCTTAATCTCTGTATCCAGTCACCCAAACTATCTAGTTTTCCTTCTAAAAGCCTACTTTATCATCGTTCTCAGCATACCTAATGCCTGTCACCTAAGTTCACCTCCTCTCGTATTTCTTTCACTGAATATTGTTAACTGACCATCTTACAGGTACTTAGGTGGAAGGGGCTAGTCCTTGTTAGAATTCAACATGTCAAAGGATAGTCAAAAGTAGAGAGACATGAAATTTTCATTTATGAAAAAAAATTTTTTTTTCTGTAACTGTCAAATTAAAGCAGTGGTCCGTCTGTTGCATCCTGAAAGGAAGCCACTGACTGGAGATTCTGATAATGGCCTCTGTTTAAGATCTAATCCAAGTAGGGAATCTGCACATTTTATAAAGGATGAGGGGGGGCATCCCAACTTGAACCAAAGGATGGTGAGAGGGAAAAGAACCCACACCTTGGATGGCATAGCTGGCACTGCTTGAGCCTTTTATCTTTCAAGAGGGGCATCCCTTTCAGGAGCAAGAGCCAGCTGGGCTTCTGAAAATTGGTTCTTGGAAACTTCTGGAAGGGATGATCCCAGAGTCTTTTCCGTTATTAGAATGAATCACAGAAGACAGAATGCTCCTGGTTATCAGGAAAACCAGGACAAGGAATCACTTGTTTTCCCCTATGCATGTTCTTAGTCCATTTCCCTGGAACATAAACAAGAAGCTAAAAACATCCTAAATGTTTTAGGATTTATCAGCTGTATTATGTCTTTGCAACACGATTTACCTAAAGCAATGTGGTAACCAGAAGTATTTCAAGATAAATATGGCATAACACACACTTATATAATCAAAATAGTTAAATCCTAACACCATAAGGCCAGGTTATGACATTGAGTACAGCATTCTTCATGTGATTCATATCCTTATATTTATGGTTTAACATAGCCAATCTGAATATTGATGATGTTATTTTCAGCCAGTAAGAATATCCATTCTGTTTTTTTCAGCTTCTCCAGTTGGCAACGGTTATATCAAGCCTCCAGTTCCACCTGTATCTGGCACACAAAAGGAGAAAGGGCCACCAACCATGTTACCCATCAGTGTGGACCCAGACAGCAAACCTGGAGAATATGTCCTCAAGAGTTTATTTGTCAACTTCACCGCTCAGGCTGAGCGCAAGATTCGAATCATCATGGCAGAACCCCTGGTGAGTACACGTCTTCTTAAATTCATCTTGACACTGAATATAGATTTTACAGCTCTCAGAAAGGATGGATGGCTTTCCCCCTAGTTTCCAAATGTTTGATACCATAGGTAATTTTTAAAAGATAATAGTTCAGTTTGCTGATTTAAGAAAAAAATTATGGATCCAGGACTTCAAAACAATCCTTAGCCAATACAGTTCAGCAGCACGCTTCACCACTGCATTTAGGACAAATAAGCATAATTTAATGTTACGCATAATTTAACGTTATTAATCATAGAAAAATTGTGTTCATAGCCTCTGCTGTGTCATATACTTTAGTCAAAATCTTTTGTCCTATTTTTAAAGTAAAAGAAAAAAAAATCATCATCCTTCAAGGGTTGGCCTGAACTCCCAGTTTGAGAACATATGGTCTCAGTGACATCTTATCCGAGGAAATTTTTTGGTGAGTCATTCAGAAATACCACTCTGTTATCTGAAAATTGGATGACCGGATATTCTTGACTCAGTTACCTTTAGGTCCATTCTTAGATAGATAGTGCCCTTCAACGTCAGTAGTCAGTATCTTTCTTTGCAAACGATTCTGCTACAAAATAAGGCTTGTGGCTTCAGCCTTATGTTCATTACTTCAACAAGGGCTCTAAGGACAGTGTGCTAAATCTCCAAAGGACAGTCAGAAAGGGAGAAAGTCCAAATGGAAGATTCAGATTACTTGTTTTCTGACCTTGGTAGGCCACACACAATAAGAGAAAGGAAAGGAATTCAGAGTGACGCAGCTCTTTGTATGAAGCTTGGCTTTGTACCTCCTGTGAGGAGACTGGGACGGGAGAAGAGGTCTGGGGTTGGCTTTAAGGCAGGGGTCCCCAACTCCCAGGCTGCTGAGCTGTCTTGTTAGGAACCAGGCCGAACAGCAGGGGGTGAGCAGCGGGTGAGCCAGTGAAGCTTCATCCGCCGCTCGCTCCTCATCGCTCCCCACCGCTCCCCATCACTCGCATTACCGCCTGAACCATCCCCTGCCCACCCCCCGCTTTTTGTGGAAAAACTGTCTTCTATGAAACCAGTCCCTGGTGCCAAAAAGGTTGGGGACTGCTGCTTTAAGGCATCATAGCTTAAAATAATTGAATGTAATATTGAGCCCACTGCCCAAGTCTCAAAAAAATACGTAACGGATGATATTCAACATCATCTGTTAAAAATAACCTTTATAAGAATCACAATTTAAGGTTTGGGAATCAAAATTCAAGAATATTTAAGTGTATGGTTGCCCGGAAGTTACAAACTTTGCATTTTAACGTTTTTATTAGATCAGTGAATACTAACTTCCTATTAAGGAAAATGTTTTCTTGGTTTTACAGTTTAAATCATTTATAATAAATGAAACCTTAGTACTGTACCTTTCCCCCATTCACCTGTGTTTTTGTGACTCTTGCTACTAATAATAGCTAATATTTCTGGAGCACTTACTATGTGCCAACACTGTGCTTAACTTACTATGTCCTTTAATCTTCACAATGACCTTAGGTAGGTAGTATTTATATCCCTGTTTATAGCTGGGAAAAGCTGGCACAGAGAGGGGAAAGTAATGGCCCAAGGTCACACAGCATTGATTTGAATTCAAGCTCGTTCTCTTCAGAGCCCACCTCTGAACCATTCTACACTCTACTGCCAGTCATTTTCATGGAAAGATACCTTCTTTCACTTTTTTAAACAAGCCAATACAGGGCTCCCCATAACTTGAGTCCAAAACTCACGTGCCCAAATTCCCATTGCTCCAAACAGTGCTGATCTATGGAACCCACTGAGCTCCTTGAGAGGTGCTGAGTCAGCCCAGGCCCCCTCCCCCTGCCAGTGCAGGTCGGGAGCCACCTGGGTTCCAGAGATCATGGGGCAGTTAAGGAGGAGAGAGTGGGAAGGCACAAAAAAGAATCGTTTCACTCCTTGACAGTGGAACAGTGCCAAAGTAGCAGGCCAGGGCTCTCTGAAATTGTGTATTATGGTGGATTTTCCCAAGAAACTGGGAAGTTGTACAGTAGTTGAAAGAGGTGCTTAGAAGGCTAGATCCTGAGCCATCCCTATTTCCAAAATAATCGTTTAGATACTGTTACTTAAGAATTTATGAAGTAAAATCGTTTGGGTTTAACTTTTTCATCTTTAGTTTACTCAGTTTGGCATGTGTTTGCATGACATTTTTCTTCCTGGAGTAAACATTATGTCTGAAAAAGTAACATGTACCACAGCATTCTTTTAATTAGAGGTAGCCATTTTTGTTCCTTTCTATGAGACAACTTAAAGGTCCCCAAACAAGAAAAATGGAAAAGAAAAAGTGCAAGTCCTCTTCATCAGCAAATTTTCATTTTGTGTCCAGGGTGAGAGAGTTTATTAGATGCTGATGGCCAAGTAGATGGACATTGTGTTTTTAGCTGAAGAAATGTATTCAATCAATTTTCAGTATCGTTGCTTTTCATAAAAAGAGACTATTTACTCCCCTTGTATTTTTTGGCAGAGATGAGGGCTTCTGTGCCATTTCCATTTCTTGTCTACTGAAAAGTGCTTAGTAATTTTTGCCCTTGTATTTGCTTACTTACGGGACAATAAATGTGAGTAGATTCTGCGGCTTGTTACCTGATTCTAATGTAAATGTGCATTTGGCATTTTGTTCTGTAGCCATAGCAAGAAGAGGTGTTATTTTTGATGCATGTGTAGTACATTTAAAGGGAACTCCAAATAAATGTGCCTTACTATTTCTTTTGCTGAGGTTGGCTTTATTTAGAAAGACGTTGAATCTTTTAAAAACCTGGATTTATATGGGCTTGTATCATATCACAAAGTTGTATTCTGTTATCTCTAATATAATTAAAACTTGTATGGAATAGCAAAGGTAATTTTTTTTAAATTTTGTAATATAGATTTATTATCTATGGGGCTACTCAGGAATCTGTATTTTTTAGTTTTATTTAAAAAACTGAGTCCTTCAGAATTCCACATCAGTTAGACTGCGTGGGATCGATTATATACAATATTAAATTAAAGTTGTATTTACGAATTACCAGTATCCAAATAGGTAACTTAAATGGGGAAGAAAGGACAGGAACCAAAAACGTTCTACCAAAATAAAATATTAGATATTTTTCTTGTTAAACATCTTTCACTGGTTCAGCAGTATTGTTCTTTGTATCCAGAAGATGCTCAGATCATATTCATTAATATTTATGGATAAGTCGATAATTTTATTCTATTTTTGTTGCTTCATGGGGTCATTTGATAGCATTTGCTCTTGGCTGGTACCATTATTTCACCTTTCCCAAGCGAAGTGTTTTAAACAAGGTAAATTGGGTCATCTGTATCTTTTTTATATTTTTATTTCAAAACAGAAAAAGTACAGAAAACAATGTAACAGATGCTTTCCCTCTTGCCTCCTACTCCATTCTTCTAGTTTAAATTTTCTTTTTCCCAAAGTATATCTTTTTGTAGTTCTTTAAGGAACACTCAGTGGGTGGTAAATCACTCAGTCTTATTTATCTTGGATACCCATATTTTCCCCTCAATTATCAGTGATAGTTCAGCTAGGAATAGAATTCTAGTTTGACATTTATTCTCCTTCTAGACTTCTGACAATATATTTCACCGTGTTGCCTCAAACATTGCTGTTGAAGAGTCTGTGGTTGATTTGCTATTTGTTTGTGGATTATTTACTTTTTTCTCTGTTTGCTTTTATGGTTTTTTGCTTTGTGTATAGTGTTCTGCAGTTTCACTACATTGTGTGTTTAGATGTGGATTTATTTTTTATATATATATTTTTTAATTTTATTTCTGGCTGCACACAGGCTTTTCTCTAGTTGAGGCGAGTGGGGGCTACCCTTCGTTGCAATGAGCGGTCTTCTCATTGCAGTGGCTTCTCTTGTTGCAGAGCACAGGCTCTAGGCGCACGGGCTCAGTTGCTGTGGCACACGGGCTTAGTTGCTCCGCGGCATGTGAGATCTTCCCGGACCAGGGCTCGAACTTGTGTCCCCTGCATTGGCAGGTGGATTCTTAACCACTGCGCCACCAGGGAAGCCCCTGGATTTATTTTTATTTTCTTGTTTGAGACTCATGTTTCTTGAATTGAGGGTTCATATCTTTTCATCAGTTCTGGAAAATTCTTAGCCATTAATTATTTGAATATTGCCATTTCTCCACTTTTCCTCTTCTCTTTTTCCGGCATTCATATTAGATGTACATTGGACCTTCTCGTGATATATTACATATCTTTTTACCCTTCTTTAATTATATCTACCTCTCTGTCTCTGGCTACTGCATTCTGAGTAATTTTCTCAGGTCTATCTTCAATTTATTAATCTTATCTTGGGCTATGTCTAATCTGTTGTTTAATGTGCCCAGTGAGAATTATAATTTTGGTGATAGAATTTTTTATTTCTAGAAGTACTGTTTTAAAATCTATTAAATGTGGGTTTTATTTTTTTAGTTTTTTTAGGGGTTTTTTTCCCTTATGTTTAGCATTTCTTTTTTCTGTCTTTGATCACCTTAAACATACATTTTTGTGTGTGTCCTCTTTTAGGTTAGCCCCAGAGTCTTCACCATCTGGGCCAAATATTACGTTAATTTCTTGGTTTGCAAGTTTCTGCGCCTAGAAGGTGATATAAATGTAAGCTCCAAACTCTTGTAAGACTTGAGACTGTGGTTTCAAATTCTTGGGGAGGATTTTGTTGTTGTTGTTTTTACCTAGAACCCAGGCAGGGGTCATTGGAATATCTTTTCATCTTCCTGTGCCAGTGCATAGATTTGTCCCTAGTCCACTGCTGCATTGTTTAGGACCAGGGTTTATATAGGTGTCTTATTTCCAGTGTCCCACCTCTCAAGGCTCACAGCTTTGTTTCGTGTCCCCAAGTGGACAACAACAAAAAGCCTCCAGCATAACGAGACCAGTAGTCCTCTCCCTGTGTAGCCACTACATCACCTCATATCTTTCTGCCTTTCATTTCCCTTTTCCTTTCTTGTGAACTCATTTCTGCCTTAAAAAAAATATCTTATACTCCATTCAACATTTCCGAGTGTCTGTAGCATGTGAGTTTTTGCATTATCTTTGTCCATTATCCTGCCAAAGCTCTCTGCAGAATTCTTGGTTTGCCTTTCATGCAGATAAGGGCAGGGTGGGTCTTTGCATTGTGAGGTTCCTGTGCAAGCAGACATTCCCATGGCGAGGTGGGGTGTCCCCAAGATGAATAAAAGGGAGAGTGAGGGGATTGTCACCAAGTCTTCCTCTTCTGATCCTGCCTGATGAGTTTCCCCTAAATACAACCTGTCCCTTTCACTCTCTTATTCAGATCCTTCACATCACACCCTTCTGCTCCTTGATTTCGCTCCAGCCTACCTTTCTTCCTCCATGGATCTCTATGGGCCATGTTTCAATTCTGTGCTTGCCTGCCAACGTGTGTATAGCACACTGTCCCCTCTTCCTGGAATGCCCCTCATCTCTCCATCCTGCCTATCTTTCAAGGCCCAACTCAAACACCTTTGAAAGGTTTACTTGATTTCTTCTCTGCTGACTCCACACAATTACGCAGTTGTGGATATACACACTTGCAAATCTCTATTTTATCTGAACTGCCATATCATTATCTCAAGCAAACTGCCTTCATTAAACAAGAGTATTCGAGTAGACTAGAATAGAAAATATCAGAGAATGTTATAGATTTTAAGGGTAGATGTTGTTTTATGGCACTTTCAGTTGTGTGTATATATATCAGACCTTGGTTTAAATGTATATTTTTATGGTATAAAATTTATATTTTAGGGGTGGAGGATACAGACTTTTTGTAAGCTAAAGAAGCATGTTACTAGTCTAAGTTCCTACAGGCATTAACTGTGTCTTATCTACACACACACACACACACACACACACACACACGTCCCTGTGTCTAGAAAATCTCCTTTATATACAGTAGACACTGTTTTTTGAGTATATGAATGAATGAATGGATAGATGAATGAATGGCTGAAAAAAATATTAATAGGAACTTCCCTGGTGGCACAGTGGTTAAGAATCCACCTGCTAATGCAGGGGACACGGGTTCAAGCCCTGGTCCAGGAAGATCCCACATGCCACAGAGCAACTAAGCCCGTGAGCCACAACTACTGAGCCCACGTGCCGCAACTACTGAAGCCCGCATCCCTGGATCCTGTGCTCCACAACAAGAGAAACCACCACAATGAGAAAGCTGTGCATTGCAACGAAGAGTAGCCCCTGCTCGCCGCAACTAGAGAAAGCCTGCACGCAGCAATGAAGACCCAATGCAGCCAAAAAAAAAAAAAGAAAAAAACTATAAAAAGATATTAATATAGTAGCTCAGAAGGAATGTAGGATCCTGTGTGTTTCTGAGGGTCGTCTTGCCAACCTCTAAACAGATAATAATGGATTTTGTTCTGTCCTTTGTACCCTTGGCAGATGAATGCCCTACAATCTGCAGAGTACAAGCGACGTTAATTCTCAGCCTTCTGCCTTGGGGCATCTAAGGATACCTCATTATTCATTGATACGGTCACCTGCTCCCATTTCACTGGAGCAGTGTGTGAAGAGGAGGATCAGGCTGACTCTTAGCGGTCGGACTCAGCCTCAGAATATACGCTCTCATTATCTCTGAGTCTCTCCGGTTATATAGCATCTGTCACTGGAGTCACAGGCAATTACCTTCTCAATAAACTCTCTTCCAAAAGACAAGGCTCTCCAGCTTTTCGAAATTCAAGAGCTCGCATAATCTTGACTTTGCAGATTTAATGGAAAAGAAGAGATAAAACAACTTTTCATTCAGCTTGATCTGGATCTGAATCCTGATTCTGCCTCTTTAATGTTGTGAGGCCTTGGGCCAGCTAGTCAGTCTCCCTTGTTTCTCATTTGCAAGAGCCCAGCTCATGGGGTGGGTGAGAGAAGTCGAGGTAATGTGTGGAGCTGTGACGCAATTCTTAGCACGTTCTAGGTGCTCAGTTTTCACCACCATCATCATCCTCATTGTCATCGAGGAATTGGTATCAATAACTTCATCTTCTGATATGTTTCTCTGGGCCAGCCTGGTGCTTCCTCTCTTTGTGTTCATTCAGGAGGAGTGGAAGCTTGAACAGGGTGGTTGGGTGCCTGCTGTTGCCATGTCAGATGGTTGTTCTGATCTCTGCCTTGGCAATGGGAAAGGTATAGCCAAAGCTGGTTTAAGCAGACCTGGTCTGGACCCTTTAGGGATTTATGCTCTGGGAGGTGACGGAGGCAAACAAAAGTCTACAAGAGAAGGCAGCAGCCCCACTGGCTCACTGTTATCTCCCGCGAAGTACTTATGCGGGTATAAGTTGTGAGGACCTACGAAATGAAACCAGGGATTTGAGGCGAGTCCACATAGAATGGTTTTCCGAGGCTTTCCAAGAGGAAATTTCACAGGCCCTTGAGGATCGGGGTCTTGGAGACAAGTAGGAACAAGTCGTGCCAGGTCGTGTTGGGAAGCCAATGGCCCAAAGTGTGAAAAGCTGGATTATTCAACTAAGTAAAGCAAGTTCAGAAAATTTCAGAACTTTCTTTTTTCTCATTCGTATGTTTAAATTTATTGAAAACATCAGAGGGAGAAATATCTAATTTTCTTAAAGTTAGTCATCAAATCAAACTGATTTTACCTTTTTTCCTGTTTTATTGAGCTATAACTGATGTATAACATTGTTATTAGTTTCAGATATACAACATAATGATTTGATGTATTGTGAAATGATCACCACAATAAGTTTCCTTAGCATCCATCACCTCACATGGTTACAAATTTTTTTTCTTGTGATGAGAACTTTTAAGATCTACTATCTTAGCAACTTTCAAATCTACAACATGGTATTGTTAGCTGTTGTCACCATGCTATATGTTCATTCTCAGAACTTATGTTTGTAGTAACTGGAAGTGTGTACCTTCAAGAATTTTCAACCACACTCCTCAGGCTGCCTGTTTTGTCCACCCTCCTTCCTATAATTTGTCCAATACACAAAAAACTTGGTTTTTCATCACAGCCCTGCTACTAGCCTCTGCTTCCAACAAAGTCACTTAAATGTGATCCATCATTGTTTTTTCTTCTATGAAATGTTCACAGTCAAGCCCAGTTTTAGCTCTAATGTGGATAACAAATGAAATATAAGCATTAACTCTCCACATCTCTGAGTGAATTAGTCATATCCCACTGAATCCACCTAGGTTAAAGCTTCCATTGTCCTTGAGAGGAGCTGCAGTGAAGCTAAACTGGGTGCTGGACCAGGGGTTTCATCGGGATCTACAGCCTAACAGCATAAAATGTCAACAGGAAGAAGAAGAAATTCTAACTCACCTAAGACTTAGAAAGCAAGTAATGTATTCTCTACTTTAATTGAAACCTGGAGAGAGGAAAAGATCTGCATAACCTCAAAAGAAGAACACACACCTTTCATCTTGTCCTTTAGCAGAGCCTATGACTGAGCAGGGGGGCAGAGCTTGCCTTCCTGTAATGTTCCCGCATTTAAAAACATATTTGGGGGCTTCCCTGGTGGTGCAGTGGTTGAGAGTCCGCCTGCCGATGCAGGGGACGCGGGTTCGTGCCCCGGTCCAGGAGGATCCCACATGCCGCGGAGCGGCTGGGCCCGTGAGCCATGGCCGCTGGGCCTTCGCGTCCGGAGTCTGTGCTCTGCAGTGGGAGGGGCCGCAGCAGTGAGAGGCCCACGTACCGCAAAAAAAAACAAACATATTTCGGATGAAAGGTGATGTGACGGTGGGAAGAGTTTATTTTTGGGCTTTTGCTTGAGCTTTGATAGCCCCTGCTCACTAAATAGCTAATGGATGAGATACAGGCAGGAGCTTTCAGACGTTATCCCTGTGTTGAGCTTGGAGCATAGGTGAGGGAGGGCTGACAGATACTCACTCATAGAGATGCTAACTGGGGGATGCTGGGGTGGAGCCTTAACAATCATGTAACATGATCTAGCTGGTTTGCTAACATAAGAGACACAAGTCAGCGAATTTCTGTTTTAATATAAGACTAAAAATAAACTAGAAGTAACACAGAATAGTTCCTTGGTGTGCACGAGTTTAAAGAATCCAGGATGCCAATGTCTATTGCACCCACACCACCAACCTGTAGTGAACGTGTCATGCCATGAGACTAAGCCTGTAGGGACAGTGGTCACGGCCAGCTGACACAAACCTGGGAAGGCTGAGCAATTAGCTAATGGCCACATTACCGCAAGCGAATGTGGTTCTAGGTTCACGAAGTACTACTGCCTGTTGACGAACACTTGTTTCTTGGCCCTGCATCTCAGGCTTTCAGCTCCTCCCCCACCTGATGTCGCAGGGCTGGCATCAGGACAGCTCTCCAGTTAACCCCAAACTTAAGCTGGACATTGTGCTATAATAGACACAGGTGATCCACCACCAACAAAATAAGTACGGTGAGTGGTTCTAATTGTTTTAATGAATCTGACTGTGGCTCTAAGTAAGCAAAGCCTTTAGTAAGTGAAATACACACTCACTCCAGCCTCCTCTTAGGATTTTAGACCGGGTCTGATGAGAGGTAAGAGACTATGGTTGGGATACAGTCTACTTGTAGTTATAGAAGAGCTCTTTTGGGCTTCCCTGGTGGCACAGTGGTTGGGAGTCCGCCTGCCAATGCAGGGGACACGGGTTCGTGCCCTGGTCTGGGAAGATCCCACATGCCGCAGAGCGGCTGGGCCCGTGAGCCATGGCCGCTGAGCCTGCACCGGAGCCTTTGCTCCGCAATGCGAGAGGCCACAACAGTGAGAGGCCCGTGTACCGGAAAAAAAAAAAAAAAAGAGCTTTTTTTTTTTTTTTTGCCTCTGGCCCATATACAGATTGCACGTTCTGCTGTAGTCTTGTGTTTCACCTCTGAATAGACTCTTGATGTCTAGATACCAGAAACTATCAGATTCTTTAATCAGGAACTTTTTTAATATTTAAGGAATTTGTGAATTCGGGAATCCTGCTGCACTAATTGAAAGGCAGAATTACTACCTCTAATTAAATTTGTATCTTCATATGGTGAATTTCATGAAAACTGTTATAATTAGTCATGCTTATTATAGCCTGATAGCCAGCCATTCACTAACCTCAGTGTTGATATTTCAAGATAGTATTTCATCATACTCAGATTTGCACGTCGGTGGGTTTTTTGCACTGTTGTATGTGTAAGTCTTCCTATACCACCCAACTGTTACATGTCTGTCATCTAAGGATGTGTAAATAGCAGAAACAGCAGCTTTAATACCTCTGTGCACTGTGGATTCAAGTCAGCTTCCCAAAAGGACAACCAGCTAGTGTTTTTCGCCAAACTTCTCTTTAAATAGAGGTTCCTCTTACTTCAACAAACCTAGTAAGGGAAATATAAAGAGAATAAAAATAATTTCTAGATTTAGCTGCCTACTGAGTATAGTGATAGAATCAAAGCAATGCTGTCTGTTAAGGAGACTCAGAAACAGTTCAGGTCAGATAAGGAATATTTATGTTACACTTGACAAAGTACTAGCTTATTTTCCAAATTATAAATTTAAAAATAACTTTAAAAATAGCTATTTCTTAGCAGAGCAGCTCAGCCTGGCACCCCTTACTTACTCTAGTAAGACTTTCACCAGAAATCTGAAAACTCACCCTAGCTCAGAAAGTAAATAGTATTAATAGCTAAAACCAGACATAATTGTTGAAAGGTTGCATTTAGCCGCCGAGTGAGGTGATCTTTCCAATGAGCTCACAAACTCACTTTTTTCTGTGTACTGTTCAACTTGAAGTTTGTTTTCCTTGTTATGAATATGCTTGGTTTCATACAGATGAAAAGTTGTTCTTTTGTGACTGTTAAATGGAACTTTTTCGGCCATGAAATGAAATTTAATGCACCGTGAGAGTAAAAGTTTCACTGAACCTTATAGCAAATAAAACATATGGAAAGTATCATGAAGTAATACCAAAAAAAAAATAAATAAAACCCAAAGGGGTTTTTACTTCAACTTAATCGTATCCAATTCAGTTCATCCATGGGTGAGGCCATAATTTTTATGTCCAGTGACTATGAGAAGATTATCAAAGTTTCTTGTTTTTGAGAGTACAAAATCAGGTGAAGATTATTCCTCAAGTTATTTTCAGTCTAGCCTTTTCTGATTATAGGCTTCTTCTTACTATTTATAGAGACATCATTTTTAACACAAAAGATCATTTGAAAATACATCATGATTTTTTAAGTGACAGAAAATACCAATAAAAGTAAATTCAGGGACTTCCCTTGTGGTCCAGTGGTTAAGACTTGGCCTTCCAATGCAGAGGGTGCAGGTTCGATGCCTGGTCAGGGAGCTAAGATCCCACATGCCTCGTAGCCAAAAAACCAAAAAAAATAAAACAGAAGCAATATTGTAACAAATTCAATAAAGACTAAAAACAAATGGTCCACATTAAAAAGTAAGTTTATTAATATGACATAATAAGCATTGAAGGCCCATTCCTACAAACACTATGATATAATATCACTGTATTTCCACACAGCATTTTGCATTTTGACTTTCCTGAAAGTCATTGATACAGTTTTAGGCAGCAGCAATCTTTAGCACTGTAGTCATTTTAACTGGCTAAAATTCCACAGGTCATGCTAACAATAAGAAGACATATTTTATTAGGTAATTTTGATGGTCACTTACGTATGTATCTAGTATTTCCAACTTAAATGATTCTTAAAATTCAGCATTCCATATGATGGTATTTCCTGATGCCTTTAGGGGTTTCTACTCAATTCATAAGTTGTAATCACGGAAGTTTGGTGGCGGTTAGATACTATAATCTTTAAATATTTTGATTGACCTAAAATGTAGGTATTGCTTTTTTTTAATTGAGGTATGTTCATATACCATGAAATTCATCCTTTAAAATTGTGCAATTCAGTGAGTATTCACAAAGCTGTACCCTTAATTCCAGAATGTTGCCTTTTAATAACACTTCAAAAGAGAGAGTAGGTGAGTAGATGTTCATCTATTTTTTTTTTCAACTCTTTACCCCCTGGAGTTTTCCTTTTATTTTTTACCAGAAAACCAAACCTTTTTTTTTCTTAGTTAAAGTAATTGGGTCATTTCAGTTTTAACTGGGAAATTTTGATTGGCTGCATGACTCTGGGTACTTAATGAATACTATATGATGATTATCATGAAGAGGATGCTGCCTATGAAATTGCCTTTTTTTATCTCATGTGTAAAACAAAAATTCAAGGTACTTAGGGGCTGTGGAACTTCAACAGGAATGAAAATGCTTACCCGTGAGTCAAGCCAAATTCCAATTCAGAAATGGCAGCAAGGGCCGCACCCCCCTTCACTCGGGTTCTAGCTGTTGGTTCACATAACGGCGCTGTGTCACCAGATCCCACCTGAGAAGAGGCTTCTCTGTGGTGCTCAGTGAGGTGGTTTCCATTCTCTAGTGTTGGCTACTGACCTGTCAGTAACACCCTGAGAGGCACTTGGCTGGAAAGGCTTGTAGAGTGTGTGTCACATTCCTTTCCATCTAAATAATGCCCCGTACGTACCAGATTGGTCAGTCAGGATGTTCTAATTCCAGAGATTTATAGCCAGCACGTTGGGATCAATGTCTTACCCCATAAATATCAGCTCTGTGGCTTCATGCATACCCACTTCCCAAGGTTTTCTGGGATTCCCAGTGGGTAGCATAATAAATGGTGAACTTCTCAAAGGCAAAAACTATCATGCTTATGCTCAGGATGGAGAGTGGGAACGAGACAGTGGTTCCCACTCCTAAAAGTAGGTCGTTACTATCAGAATTGCCTCCCCTCCTCCCTTTGGTGTCCAAGAAAATAAAATGCCTTTCAGACAGATTAGGGATTCTTCTTCCCATACATTCAGTGAAAATTTTTACTTTAATCAGTATGCTTAAAGTATACAATACAGGGCTTCCCTGGTGGCACAGTGGTTGAGAGTCTGCCTGCCGATGCAGGGGATATGGGTTCGTGCCCCGGTCCGGGAAGATCCCACATGCCGCAGAGTGGCTGGGCCCGTGAGCCATGGCCGCTGAGCCTGCGCGTCCGGAGCCTGTGCTCTGCAGCGGGAGAGGCCACAACAGTGAGAGGCCCACATACTGAAAAAAAAAAAAGTATACAATACAATAAGCTACAGGGGTTTAAAATCTATGATTTGATGAATTTTGATAAATTTGTACGCTGGTGTCAGCATCACCTCAGTCCAGATACAGAACATTTCCATCATCCCCAGGAGTTTCCTGTGCCCCTGTGCAGACAGTCCAGACCACCACCCAGGGCCTCAGGCAACTATTGATCTATATATAGATTAATTCCCATTTTCTAGAATTTTGTATAAATGGAAGCTCTAGTTTGTTTCATTCACCATAATGTATTTAAGGTGCTTCCATTTACTATTTATCAGTAATTCATTCATCTTTATTGCTGAGTAGAATTCCATTTAATGTATATACCACAATGTGTTTCTTTAGTTACCTTTGAATGGCCTTTGGGTCAAAAAACAGTGTTTTGAGTACAGTTTTAACCAGCACAAGTCTTTTTTTTCCTCTATTCTTTTTCAGATTCTTTTCCATTATAGGTTATTATAAGGCATTGAATACAGTTCCCTGTGCTATACAGTAGGTCCTTGTTGTTTATCTCTTGTATATACAGTAGTTTGCATCTGCTAATCCCAAACTCCTATTATCCCTCCCCACCCCCTTCCCCCTTTGGTAACCACAAGTTTATTTTCTATGTCTTTGAGTAGCCAGCACAAGTCTTGATTTCCATAGATCATGCTAATAATTATAACAATGTATAGTTTACAGGGTATGTTTTTAAGTTTTATCGAAGTATAGTTCATTAACAATATTGTGTTCATCTCTTCTGTATGGCAAAGTGACTCAGTTGTACATATATTTAAGTTATTTTTGATAGTAGCTTATTGATAGGTAGGTAGATAGATAGTACTTTCTATAGTAACTTCCAAGTGTGACTGTACTTGAGGCTATGCATTATACAAAGAGGAGTAAGACAGATTTTTATAAGAATAACTGCCATTTTTTGGCTTACCTGTCATGTTTCAGATGTACTAATTTTCACATTAACACTAGCAGATAGGTAATAATAATAATAATAGTTCATGTTTCTCTAGTGCCTGCTGAGCGCCAGGCACTGTTCTTAATACTTGAATAACATCAACTCACCTAATTTTTCACATCAACATCATGAGATATGTACTCTTTTACCCCACTTCACATACAAGGAAAAACTTGTCAAAAGTCACACAGTTAGTAAGTGGTGGGGCTGGCACTCAGTGTAGACCACCCATCTCTAGATCTCCTGGATCCTTTCTCTTAACCACTACACTCGTGGCCCCCTTCGTTTTTAGTCGGAGATGCTGAACCTGGGAGATTTAATAAAACCTTACCAAAGGTGGTGGAGTTAGGGTTAATGTCCTGATTCAAATCCTGGTTTGATTGACTCCAAAGTCCAAGCTCTAATCTACTCGGGAAAGGATGTGTATGTGAATAACCAGGATGACTTTGGTTAGGTACACAAGAACTAGAGAATACCAAAAGAGCTCCTAAGAGTGAAATCCGTCACTTCTTGTAGGAGTGACCAGGGAACGTGCCGTGGAGTGAATGAACGTTAAGGGACAAGTACGATTTTTTTATGAGAGGTGGTTTGGTTGGGTCTGAGAAGAGTGTGAGTGAGTGAGTGTGTGTGTGTGTGTGTGTGTGTGTGTGTGTGTGTGTGTGTTAGTGGTGCCAGGGGATAAATCAGAACATGATTGATTTCAAGTCCCCAAGAACATCCCTGGGGAATATAAACATTTGAGAAAGACCAGCCTATGAAGGACACAGAAAAGGGATGTCTAAAGAAGTAGGAGGAGAAAAAGTGGGGGATGGCATGGGTCAAGTAGAAAGAAGGGAATCATCGATAGTGTTTCGTTGCAGCTGAAAGACCAGAAAGAAAAGTACTGAAAGATGTCCACCAGATTTATTGTTTGGAAATTCACTGGGGCTTCTAGGGGAACTATCTTTAGTGGTGACAGAAAAGTCAGATTGCAGGTGGTTGAAAAAGGAGTAGGGGAGGAAGGGAAGACAGGAAGTGTAGACCGCTCATTGGCAAACTAAGGATGAGAAGTAGGGGAGGAAGGGAAGACAGGAAGTGTAGACCGCTCATTGGCGAACTAAGGATGGAAGGGGGTGGAAAGAAAACAGTAGCCAGAGGTGGAAGTGTGGTGAAGGCAGATGCTAAGATGAAAAGCTCTAAGCATGTTGATAGCTGCGAAAAAGAGCCAGGAGCGTGGGGGAGGCTGGCATCCGGGGAATGGGGAGCTGGGTGACCATGCAGAGTCCCAGAGGAGGCAGGGAAAGATCCATCCGCGTGTAAAGGTCCACTCAGTGGACATAACGTGCACAACTGGTGTATATATTGGGAAAAAAAAATCCAAAATACCAACAAAGCCAGAAACAGATGAGTGAAGGTACCATCTTGCATTTCTCAGTAGCTGCTGTAGTTTTTACAAAAATGCCTGTGGGAGATGTTCTTTTGTTCAATTAAAATGAAGATTAACTTTGTAGCCAAATTTAATTGAAGTTTCCCCTCCAATGTTCAAATAATGGATTTGTCCTTGGGACTGTTAGATTTGGCAGAGAATTGGCTTCTCTGAAATGTGCAAAGCCAGCTGCAAATAGGACAGGTTCTCTCAAGACTTTTTAGTTCTTAGAAAAAGTGCCAAAATATTCTTCCAGATTTGCATCTCATTTCATATCACAGGGTAACAGGCAGCATCTGACTTGCTAATACCTGAACTGATTTGAGATACTCTCTATCATTCTCTTGATCTGGGGATTTTCCCCCAATATTCTGGGTAAGAATCAGCATATATTGTCTTGTTTAAAGAAATCCGTTTGTAACTGAAGAGAATAAAAGGGAAACAGTGTCATCCATTTCTGTTAGCCCCCTTCTTCCATAGATCTCCAGTGGTTTTAACTAGTGCTCATGAATTCGTATTAGAAACCTAGCCAGGTCGGTGTGAAGTGATGCTCATTTTTACCTGTGGGCAAACTGAGGCACCATCAAGGAGGCTGAGTCTTCCACCAGAAGTTCAGTGATTCCTGCAGGCAAACAAAATGACCGGAGTGTATCTTCAAGATGATTCCAACCCCCAGGTCCCTGATTGCCCCTCATCATGTAGGGAGAGACTTTTGGGGAGACATGGTCAGTATTCAGAACTGTGACTTCTCAGGCTTATTCCTTAGATTTGTTTCCAAGGTTGAATCACAGTTGGCACAAATAAGATCTGAAGAAAAAAAATATGTGTCAGACGTGAAGATATTTTGAACCTCACTTTTCTTTGTTTCCGCCTGAGAAAGGTGCCTGCCACTGTGTGCTGATTGTTCTGGATGAAATGCCTTAGCGGCATCTCAACAGTCGAGCCCACGGCTGCTCTGAAGGGGACAGCTCACTACACATCCTCTTTGTGTTCTGGTGAAGGAGAGGGATCCCAGTTGCGGAAGTTCAGATCTGAAAATTTTTTGTTGACTACTCAGAACAGACATGTGTATTATAAAATTTCACTGCTGATGGTATCAAAATCCTGAGTCAGTGATGCATAAACAAGTTCTTATAATCAAAAACACTGGTTTCAAGACTTGAGAAGTTTGGTGTTACTTTTTTTTTTAACTTGGTTGCTTTTATAGCATCCTACCACTAAATTAAAAGGTTTCCTCTAAATTACATATTAAGAATTAAAGTCACTGTAGTCATGTTAGATTTTCTTTTAAGAGAGAGGGACAATTACCCTTTATAATGTTTCTTTCCTACTTTCTGTAATACAGCTTTCTAGTTACACTTGGAAGCTTCCAGGAAGGTAAAATTAAAGCTTTAATTAACGTTAGTGGGAGTGTGCGTTGCCCCAGGAAAAGAGGTGGAACTTAGTTTCAGCTCCTGAACATTATGCAAGAGGTTACACATTTTAATCTTTCTAGTTCCAATAATAATGGTATTAAAAGGAATTTAAATAGTAGTAATGACTCTCAATTATTGAGTACTCTGTGTCATTCATCTTTAGGTTCTATGACATAGGTTGGCATTATGTATCCTTATGTTACCTAAAAGTTAACTGAAGCTTAGAGAGGTTAAGTAAGATCCAATAAGGGACCTAGGAGTCAAAGTCAAATCTCTCAGGTTCCAAAGTCTGTGCACTGAACTGTTATATAATAATTAAAAGATGTTAAAATAGTATCTCATAAGCAAGGCTGGTGACATAGTTAACAAATTGAGTAAGCTCCTATTAACTCTAGTGACATTGCTGGGTGACATGTTTATTGAAATATCTCTGAGGACAGTAATCCTGGGATCGTTTGACATTAGTGAAGTCCTACCTGTGTGGGGCACATTGCGGATTTTTTTAGGCCACTCACACTTCAGAGGTAGAAAGTGATTTATTAAATAAGCCCCATGTATTCCCCAAATAAAACACCTTTTGATACAGAAGAGTCTCTCTAGACTTGTCTCACTGCCATGTCCTGCTGTGCTATGGCCATCTTTTCTCTTACAGATTACAGAGAAACCCAGTGCGAAACAATTATAAAGTGAAAATGTAGCTAGTATGCACTGAAATTGTTCGAAACTTGAGGTAGAAGTCAATGGCCTTTTTAGGTAGGTATAGGCACAAAGAGCTTTTAGAGTTTGTGTTTTCTTAAGGGAGGGAGAGGTTGGAACGTCCCAAGGTTTGAGAAGCACAAACAGGGACCTTTCTCTTTTCCTATGGAAATGTTTGAAACCCCTACAGGTTTCTTCGTGACAGGAGAAAATTCCTGTTGGATGGGTTGGGACAGCAGTGCTCTTTGATTCAGGGGAAGCAAACTGGAAGAAAAGCGCACAGTGCAGACTGAGAGGGGCAGCTTGCTGCTCACACAGCAGGCGAGATGCTCGCCACCCAGATCCCGCCTGGAAATATGAAGAAATGGGGTGGGGTTGGGTTCCTTCTGCAGCTCCGGCAGGAAAAGATAAAAGAGTTGTGTAAGTACTATAGAAATCAGTTTTAAGTGACTTATGCCATCTTGGAAAGTGAGATATTATAAAAAATTTTTTTCATGGTGACAGAAGTGATACATCATGTTCCCCTGTTCTTAGTTTTTGTTTGTTTGTTTGTTTATGGAGAATTTCAAACATGTACTAAAGTGGGAAGACCGTGTAATGAACACAGTGACCATCAGCAGCAGTTATCAACTCATGGCCAATTTGTCACACTCCCAGCCCCTCTCCCCAGTAGTATTTGAAGCAAATGCTAGAAACCATATCATTTAATCTCTAAGTATTTCAGCATGTATCTCCAAAAGATAAACATTCTTTTTTAAACAGAGACCATTATCACACCTAAAAAATTAAAATAATCCCATAACATCATCAAATATCTAATGTGTTCAAATCACCAGTGGTTTCATGAATGTCATACTTTCTCTTAACAGATTACTTGAATCCAGCCCCAGATCAGATCCACATAGTGCAATAGCCTTTAAAACAAAAATCAATAGGCTCCACCTCCATTTCTTTATCTTTTACTCTTTGCAACTTTTTATTGAAAAAATATCTTTTTTTTACTTCAGTTTCCTTCAGTCTGAGTCCTGCTGATTGCACCCCTGTGGCTTAGTGTAACATATTCCTCTTACTCTTTCCTAACTCTTGTATTTTCTGAAAATTAGAAATTATATCTAAAGGCTTGGTTAGTTACAGGGGTCTTTTTTTTTTCTGTTTGTTTTTGTCAAAACTATTTCATAGTGTTTGCTTCCACCAGGAGGGGCTTAATGTCTATTTTGTTCTCTTTGGGCTGTTAGCAACCCCTGATGTTCAGTGCCAAGTCTCACAATGTTTTTGGTTTGCCCATCTCTTCTGTTCACTGTGACCCAGTGAGCCGGGGCTTCTGGGCAAGGTCGAGTCACACACTGAGGTCTTCTAGCTTTGGACCACTAAGAATTTTCAGGGATCCATGACCCCAAAGTTTTGTTTTTTTAGAATGATTTTTGAAAAACATATCATTCAATTAGTGAACCTTTATTAAATAAGTCAATCTGTACTAAAATGCAGAACAAAGACAAATTTTAAAACTATACATCGCACACTGTTCTTATTGGACAAGTGAGACCATTATTTTGAGCCTCCTCTGTCATCATCTGTTTCTACTTGTTCTTTAAGTATCCATTGTTTACTCTGTGTTAATTTCATTTTACTACTTATTTAATGCTCTTTGAGACCCATGATGTCATGAATGTGCAGACCTTGGATTCTTGCAGACCTTAGATTCTGTGCGCTGATCTCCTGCAGGAGAACCTCAAGCAGAACCGGGCCTCTGCAGATCTCTTTCCTCAAGCGGGCATGAGCCTTACTGCTCCGCCTTGTTTTCAGATGGCTCTCTCCTGAGCTTGAGCAAGTGGGCTTCTCTCCTCTTTTCCATTCTCCCCTCCTTCCCTCCCTTGCTTCCCTCCTTCTTCCTTTACTCTTTACTTTTTAACCAGAGTGATACTGTGTTCCCCAGGTCTAGTTTTTAACCTCTTGACACTGATAAAATCTATGTTGATGCACAGATAATCTTGGGAATGTTAAAATGTGAACTTGATTCTCTGTACCCAAAGCTACCTTTCCAAATGCATAAGGATATATTCATTTAATAAACCCTAATAATAAGTTTCAACTCTGTACTAGGAGTGTAGGGAGACAGACAAGTTACAACACAGTGGAAATGCTGACAAGAATCGATGCAAAGTGCCGTGTGACAAGGAACAGATGCCTCTGCCTGGGAATAGTGGGGAATGGCTTAGTCTTGGAAGTGACATTTAAACTAAGTCTTCAAAGAACATGATTAAGACAGCATATTTGTGTAAGAACCGTTCAGGAGAACTTAGTGTAAAAGTATGTTGTTTTACTGGGACATGGAATTCAAATAATTGGCTAATGGACTTGACTTTTGAGTATAACAACAACTTACCATATTAACTTTGCTTGCCAGACATAGTGAGACTTGCTATAGGCTATTTCCTTCATATGTATGCAAATATGTGAGCATAAAATATCATGTTTATCACCATTCCCACACAGATAGTAGTGGGAAAAAATGACTTTTAGGCATGGGACGTTCCAGGATGTGGGTGGACAGAGTCACCTTCCATCCCCCACTGTGATAGGATCTCATCTTTTAGGATGAAAGGATGGCAGATTCCCAAGGTAAGGATTGCTGAGTTATTGCAGAGGTCTACAGATCCACATGTGTCTCAGCCATTTAGGTTTTTTGTTTTGTTTTTTTTTAAGGCCACACCGTGCAGCATGTGGGATCTTAGTTCCCTGACCAGGGATCAAACCCATGCCCCCTGCATTGGGCGCACAGAGTCTTAACCACTGGACCTCCAGGGAAGTCCCAGCCATTAGCGTTTGACTGAGTACATTATAGTTTGCCATGTAGATGTAGCCCCACTTTCCTAATGTATATAAAATAAGTATTGTTGCTATTATAGTACAAAACCATTTAAAAGTATCATTGAAATCATAGTTTTAGCTCTGTCATTATGTATGGTTTTAAACAACAAGATAGAATTACTGTCTTGTATGTTTGGGGTATAAGTCTATGCTTGATGGTTAAGAATTCCTTGAAAATTTTTGACATTAAAAGGGGTCCTTATAATAGAGTGGTGAAGGTTAGACAACATTGTAAATGCACTTAGTGTCACAGAATTGTACACATAAAAATCGTAAAAATGGTAAACCTTGCATCATATGTATTTTGCCACAGTGAAAAAGTATATTAAAAAATTCCTTTAACTTACAGCAAAACACACACATGCCAATAAGAGGATCTCATAGTTGAAGAAACTGGACCTCATTAGCCTACAGCTTTGATTAATTTGGCAAATGTTTAACCGTTACCAAGCAGAGCCCAGCCCTGTAACTTTAAGTGCTCGGGAAAAATAGAGGGGACTGCATTTCTGCAGCTTGTAGTCTACGGGGGGTGGCCGTCAGCTCATCACTCTTGGTAAGTGCTATAAAAGGAAAACTATAATATACTTTGAAGAGGCAATGTTTCTTAGCCCTGAAGAAGGCAGCGTTCTTTTTATTTTAGGTGAATATGCATTTGGAAGCTGTGTATTTGCAAATGAGATGGAGCAATTAATTCATATGGTTCCTGGTGAAGCTTTAGATACCAGACTGAGCCAAGCTCTTCAAGAACAGAGACTCTGTGGGGTGGAGTGGGGCTTGCATCCACCGTAGGGTATATGTCACCTTTTCAGTGGAGAGGAATGGAGAACCGAGGCAGGGAAAGGGTCTATGCGATCAGCAAAATGTAAATGGAATCTTTCTGGGACATCATCATTAGCTAAAGTAAAACACTATTTTTTTAACGTCTTTATTGGAGTATAATTGCTTTACAATGGTGTGTTAGTTTCTGCTGTATAACAAAGTGAATAAGGTATACATGTACATTTATCCCCATATCCCCTCGCTCTTGCGTCTCCCTCCCACCCTCCCTATCCCACCCCTCTAGGTGGTCACAAAGCACCAAGTGATCTCCCTGTGCTGTGTGGCTGCTTTCCACTAACTGTTATACGTTTGGTAGTGTATGTATGTCCATGCCACTCTCTCACTTCATCCAAGCTTAACCTTCCCCCTCCCCATGTCCTCAAGTCCATTCTCTATGTCTGCGTCTTTATTCCTGTCCTGCTCCTAGGTTCTTCAGAACCTTTTTTTTTCTTTTTTAGATTCCATACATCTGTGTTAGCATACAGTATTTGTTTTCCTCTTTCTGACTTACTTCACTCTGTATGACAATCTCTAGGTCCATTCACCTCACTACAAATAACTCAATTTCGTTTCTTTTTATGGCTGAGTAATATTCCGTTCTACATATGTGCCACATCTTCTTTACCCATTTATCTGTCAATGGACACTTAGGTTGCTTCCATGACCTGACTATTGTAAATAGTGCTGCAGTGAACATTGTGGTACATGTCTCTTTTTGAATTATGGTTTTCTCAGGGTATATGCCCAGTAGTGGGATTGCTGGGTTGCATGTTAGTTCTATTTTTTAGTTTTTTAAGGAACCTCCATACCATTCTCCATAGTGGCTGTATCAATTTACATTCCCACCAACAGTGCAGGAGGGTTCCCTTTTCTCCACACCCTCTCCAGCATTTATTGTTTGTAGATTTTTTGATGATGGCCATTCTGACTGCTGTGAGGTGATACCTCATTTGTACTTTTGATTTGCATTTCTCTAATGATTAGTGATGTTGAGCATCCTTTCATGTGTTTGTTGGCAATCTCTATATCTTCTTTGGAGAAATGTCTATTTAGGTCTTCTGCCCATTATGGGCTTGGGTTGTTTGTTTTTTTGATATTGAGCTGCCTGAGCTGCCTGTATATTTTGGAGATTAATCCTTTGTTAGTTGCTTCATTTGCAAATATTTTCTCCCATTCGAAGGGTTGTCTTTTTTATGGTTTCCTTTGCTGTGCAAAAGCTTTGAAGTTTCATTAGGTCCCATTTGTTTATTTTTGTTTTTTCCATTTCTCTAGGTGGTGGGTCAAAAAGGATCTTGCTGTGATTTATGTCATAGAGTGTTCTGCCTATGTTTTCCTCTAAGAGTTTGATAGTTTCTGGCCTTACATTTAGGTCTTTAATCGATTTTGAGTTTATTTTTTTGTATGGTGTTAGTGAGTGTTCTAATTTCATTCTTTTACATGCAGTTGTCCAGTTTTCCCAGCACCACTTATTGAAGAGACTGTCTTTTCTCCATTGTGTATTCTTGCCTCCTTTATGAAAGATAAGGTGACCATATGTGCATAGGTTTATCTCTGCACTTTCTATCCTGTTCCATTGATCTATATTTTTGTTTTTGTGCCAGTACCATACTGTCTTGATTACTGTAGCTTTGTAGTATAGTCTGAAGTCCAGGAGCCTGAATCCTCCAGCTCCATTTTTCTTTCTCAAGATTGCTTTAGCTTATCAGGGTCTTTTGTGTTTCCATACAAATTGTGAACTTTTGTGTTGTAGTTCTGTGAAAAATGCCATTGGTAATTTGATAGGCATTGCACTGAATCTGTAGATTGCTTTGGGTAGTATAGTCATTTTCACAATGTTGATTCTTCCAATCCAAGAACATGGTATACCTCTCCATCTGTTTGTACCATTTTTAATTTCTTTCATCAGTGTCTTATAGTTTTCTGCATACAGGTGTTTTGTCTCCTTAGGTAGGTTTATTCCTAGGTATTTTATTCTTTTTGTTGCAATGGTAAATGGGAGTGTTTCCTTAATTTGTCTTTCAGGTTTTTCATCATTAGTGTATAGGAATGCAAGAGATTTCTGTGCATTAATTTTGTATCCCGCTACTTTCCAAATTCACTGATTAGCTCTAGTAGTTTTCTGGTAGCATCTTTAGGATTCTCTATATATAGTATCATGTCATCTACAAACAGTGACAGTTTTACCTCTTCTTTTCCAATTTGGATTCCTTTTATTTCTTTTTCTTCTCTGCTTGCTGTGACTAAAACCTCCAAAACTATGTGGAATAATAGTGGTAAGAGTGGGCAACCTTGTCTTGTTCCTGATCTTAGTGGAAATGTTTTCATTTTTCACCATTGAGAACCATGTTGGCTGTGGGTTTGTCATATATGGCCTTTATTATGTTGAGGTAAGTTCCTTCTATGCCCACTTTCTGGAGGGTTTTTATCATAAATGAGTGTTGAATTTTGTCAAAAGCTTTCTCTGCATCTATTGAGATGATCATATGATTTTTCTCCTTCAGCTGGTTAATATGGTTTATCACATTGATTGATTTGCCTATACTGAAGAATCCTTGCATTCTTGGGATAAACCCCACTTGATCATGTTGTATGATCCTTTTAATGTGCTGTTAGATTCCATTTGCTAGTATTTTGTTGAGGATTCTTGCATCTGTGTTCATCAGTGGTATTGGCCTGTAGTATTCTTTCTTTGTGACATCTTTGTCTGGTTTTGGTATCGGGGCAGTGGTGCCCTTGTGGAATGAGTTTGGGAGTGCTCCTCCCTCTGCTATATTTTGGAAGAGTTTGAGAAGGATAGGTGTTAGCTCTTCTGTCAATGTTGATAGAATTCGCCTGTGAAGCCGTCTGGTCCTGGGCTTTTGTTTGTTGGAAGGTTTTTAATCACAGTTTCAATTTCACTGCTTGTGATTGTTCTGTTTATATTTTATATTTCTCCCTGGTTCAGTCTTGGAAGGCTGTGCTTTTCTAAGAATTTGTCCATTTCTTCCAGGTTGTCCATTTTTTTGGCATATAATTGCTTGTAGTAATCTCTCATGATCCTTTGTATTTCTGCAGTGTCAGTTGTTACATCTCCTTTTTTCATTTCTAATTCTATTGATTTGAGTTTTCTCCCTTTTTTTCTTGATGAGTCTGGCTAATGCTTTATCAGTTTTGTTTATCTTCTCAAAGAACCAGCTTTTAATTTTATTGATCTTTACTATCCTTTCCTTCATTTCTTTTTCATATATTTCTGATCTGATCTTTATGATTTCTTTCCTTCTGCTAACGTTGCAGGGATTTTTGTTCTTCTTTCTCTAATTGCTTTAGGTGTAAGATTAGGTTGTTTATTTGAGTTGTTTCTTGCTTCCTGAGGTGGGATTGTATTGCTTTAAACTTCCCTCTTAGAACTGCTTTGGCTGCATCCCATAGGTTTTGGGTTGCTGTGTTTTCATTGTTATTTGTTTCTAGGTATTTTTTGATTTCCTCTTTGATTTCTTCAGTGATATCTTGGTTACTTAGTAGCATATGTTTAGCCTCCATGTGTTTGTATTTTTTACAGATATTTTCCTATAATTTATATCTAATCTCATAGCACTGTAGTCAGAAAAGATACTTGATATGATTTCATTTTTCTTAAATTTACCAAGGCTTGATTTGTGAACCATGATATGATCTGTCCTGGAGAATGTTCCCATGAGCACTTGAGAAGAAAGTGTATTCTGTTGTTTTTGGCTGGATTGTCCTATAAATGTCCTATAAATATCAATTAAGTCCATCTTGTTTAATGTATCATTTAAAGCTTGTGTTTCCTTATTTATTTTCAGTTTGGATGATCTGTCCATTGGTGAAAGTAGGGTGTTAAAGCCCCCTACTATGATTGTGTTACTGTTGATTTCCCCTTTTATGGCTGATAGCATTTCCCTTATGTATTGAGGTGCTCTTATGTTGGGTGCATAAATATTTACAGTTGTTATATCTTCTTCTTGGATTGATCCCGTGATCATTATGTAGTGTCCTTCTTTGTCTCTTGTAATAGTCTTTATTTTAAAGTCTATTTTGTCTGATATGAGAATTGCTACTCCAGCTTTCATTTGACTTCCATTTGCATGGAATATCTTTCTCCATCCCCTCACTTTCAGTCTGTATGTGTCCCTAGGTCTGAAGTGGGTCTCTTGTAGACAGCATATATATGGGTCTAGTTTTTGTATCCATTCAGCCAGTCTGTGTCTTTTGGTTGGGGCATTTAATCCATTTACATTTAAGGTAATCAATATGTATGTTCCTATTACCGTTGTCTTAATTTTGGGGTGTTTGTCATTGTAGGTGTTTTCCTTCTCTTGTGTTTCCTGCCTAGAGAAGTTCCTTTAGCATTTTCTGTAAAGCTGGTTTGGTGGTGCTGAATTCTCTTAGCTTTTGGTTGTTTGTAAAGGTTTTAATTTCTCTGTCGAATCTGAATGATATCCTTGCTGGGTAGAGTAATCTTGGTTGTAGGTTTTTCCCTTTCATCACGTTAAATATGTCCCGCCACTCCCTTCTGGCTTGCAGAGTTTCTGCTGAAAGATTGGCTGTTAACCTTATGGGGATTCCCTTGTATGTTATTTGTTGCTTTTCCCTTGATGCTTTTAATATTTTTTTCTTTGCATCTAATTTTCGTTAGTTTGATTAATATGTGTCTTGGCATGTTTCTCTTTGGATTTATCCTGTATAGGACTCTCTGCGCTTCCTGGACTTATAGACTATTTCCTTTTCCATATTAGGGAATTTTCCAACTAAATCTCTTCAAATATTTTCTCAATCCCTCCATTTTTCTCTTCTTCTTCTGGGACCCCTATAATTCGAATGTTGGTGCATTTAATGTTGTCCCAGAGGTCTCTGAGACAGTCCTCAATTCTTTTCATTCTTTTTCTTTATTCTGCTCTGCAGTAGTTATTTCCACTGTTTTATCTTCCAGGTCACTTATCCATTCTTCTTCCTCAGTTATTCTGCTATTGGTTCCTTGTAGAGAATTTTTAATTTCATTTATTGTGTTGTTCATCATTGTTTGTTTGCTCTTTAGTTCTTCTAGGTCCTTGTTACACATTTCTTGTATTTTCTCCATTCTATTTCCAAGATTTTGGATCATCTTTAATATCATTACTCTGAATTCTTTTTCAAGTAAACTGCCTATTTCCTCTTCACTTGTTTGGTCTGGTAGGTTTTTCCCTTCTTCATCTGCTGTGTATTTCTCTGTCTTCTCATTTTGCTTAACTTACTGCATTTAAGGTCTCCCTTTTGCAGGCTGCAGGTTTGTACTTCCCGTTGTTTTCGGTGTCTGTCCCCAGTGGCTATGGTTGGTTCAGTGGGTTGTGTAGGCTTCCTGGTGGAGGGGACTGTTGCCTGTGTTCTGGTGGATGAGGCTGGAACTTCTTTCTGGTGGGCAGGACGGCGTCCGATGGTATGTTTTGGGGTGTCTGTGAACTTACTGTGGTTTTAGGCAGCCTCTCTGCTAATGGGTGGGGTTGTGTTTCTGTCTTGCTAATTATTTGGCATGGGGTATCTGGCACTGTAGCTTGCTGGTCGTTGAGTGAAGCTGGGTCTTAGCGGTCTTAGCGTTGAGATGGAGATCTCTGGGAGAGCTTTCACCGTTTGATGTTACATGGTGCCAGGAGGTCTCTGGTGGACCAATGTCCTGAACTTGGCCTGACATCCAGCCGGAGCACCAAGACCCTGTCAGCCACATGACTCCAAACTCCGGAACTCCACGCTCCAGAGGCCCTCCTCTGGATGTGCTTCCTCTCCCCTTCCGCGCAGGTCGAAAACACTGTTTTTTGATGTGTAACTTTTTGCATGGTTTCTAATACTAAGTCAAATTTGGGTCAATATTAACTTCCAAAAAAAGAGAAAGATACAGGTAAGGCTAAATAGTTATAAAATGCCTTCCTGAAAAGTCAGTTAAGGCTTCCTAATGTAAACGAAGAAATAATCTTTAGGAAAATTTATTTCTGTAGACCTTTGTCACTTTCCGGATTGTTTTTGCAGAGATTTGGATGTGTCGCAGGTCAAAATATCATGCTCAGAAATCACCGATTACACCTAGTAAGTGTGTAATTGGTAGGCTGTCCATCCTTCAAACTAATAATTATACCTTATTTTGTTTCTAAATCTTAGGACCTGGAATAGTGTATCACTTTCAACTTTTTATTATCTGTCAAGTCCCAAGATAGGTAATAAAATTTCAAAGAATTTCCCTAGGTTTTATTATATGGTTTCCATTGAAAACTCAGGATCACTTATAGCATCAGATTTGAATGTCTTGGTCACATGTGTGAAGATGAATAGTAAAAATCTTGGTGGTGATGATCAAACACTATACTTTAAGGTTTGAATAGTAAGGAAGAGTTTCTCACATATTTGAAAACTGGCGTCTCTTCATCCCAGAAAGGGAGGAATAGATGAGAACAATTTTAATAATAATGATATTTCGTTTGTAATATTTAAAAGCCTCTAGTAATTTTTCTTGCCTGTATTTCTTTCTAGGAAAAGCCGTTGACAAAATCTCTTCAACGTGGAGAAGACCCCCAGTTTGATCAAGTATGTAATATATGTTATATACTGCTTTTTATTTGTTTGAAGATGTACAAAGGCAAGGGCTGAATGCTCACTATGGTGTATTGATGAACTTCCTCAAAGAGGGTACAGGAGTGTGATCTTAGGAACTGTGTCCTGCAGCTTTTCCAGTGACAGCTTGTCGTAGATGTTTAGTAAATGTCTGTTGGTTTGAATTGGAAAGAACTGAAGTGTTGAAATAATATGAGGAGGTCATCAATTAATATGAGGAGGTCATCAGTCTTTGGTTACCAGAAAAGATAAAGGAATTTCCATTCAAAAACTTATTTGGGTTCTTCTGAATAAATGGTACCATATGACGATCAGATCTCTGCCCTAGAGCTTTCTTATATTTTAACCAGCATTTTGTTGAATGCCAGCTCTATGCTTGACACAGCACTAGGCTCTGGTGATACAAAATCTAGGACAAATTTTAGCAATCCTTTGTGAGAGAGAGGCCACCTAAGCAATAATTATAAAACAGTATAGTAACTTAGATTCTAATAAAGTGATACATGAACAAAACAGTTTAAGACAGAATAAATACAAAGAAGGTCCTTTGAAAATAGATCAGGACTAGTAAAAGGACTTCCAACTCTAAACAGCAGGTAATAAACATAGGAAACTAGAATCTTATCAATCCTGGTTGAGTCACTTCAGGGGGGCTTTAGGTGTATTTAGAATGATGGATAACAGGACATCAGAGGAGGTTGGAAATGTGTTTGTGGTGTTTCCTAAACGTCTGCATTTAATGACAAAGAGGACACATGGTCTTCTTTATAAACCTCATTTGGTGCCAGTAGCAGAGGCAAAATCCCACTGGATGCACCATGGCCTGATCTAATACAGTGGGATTTTTATATTATCTTATGGAGAACACACAGAGAGTACGCTTTCTGCAGTGCTTTGAAATTGCCTTTAATGTGGAATCAAGAGGAAATGCTTTGGGTGTTAAAGTTCAGACTTGTTCCATCCAAAAATGTTAAGGCCTGACTATAGAGACAGAATCCTCCATTCTCTATTTTATAAACTGTTGGCTGAGGGAGACCTCACAAGTTTGCAGTCACGGCGGGTCTTGGAAGGCTGGTGCGGCCCTGGCTTTGCACTCTCTTGCTGGCAGAGCTGGCTGTTCTCTGGAACGCTGGTGGAATGGAGTGTGGGCTTTGTCTCTCTGTGCCATGGAGCTGTGTCTTCTCTCCTCATATTATCCTTAGTTGCTGTTACCTGGTCCCGCCTGGGAGGTCAGGGACCTGGGGTGAATGTTTGGGGTCATTATTTTCGAAATGTGGCAAGTGTGGCTCTTTCCATTCTCCTTAAGAATGTAAATATTATCTGTCTTCCATAATTTTTCACTCTATTTTATTTTCTTTGTCTCTATCCTCTTAGATTATCACTGTCCTTTCCTCAAAAAAAATGTGTTTTCTTTTTCTCCAGCTTAGTGTACTTCTTTCTTTTTCCTCTGGGAGAATAGTACTTTAGCATTTTAACATTATATATAATAGTTATCCCAAATAATTTGGCTTAGACACAGTGTCTCATTTATTATTCAGCACTCTATTTCTGCATTTCAGCATTGTGGGAAAGAGATAGACTTTGGGGTTTAAATCCCAACTTTGCCACTTAATTAGCTATAATACTTTTAACCTTGCTGCTCAAAATGTTGAAATGCAGAATCACTGCCCTGCCCTGATCTACTGAGTCAGATTCTGCAGCTTAACGAGATCTCCAGGTGACCCCCACCCACATTGATGCTTGAGAACCACTGCTTGTAACACATCTCTGTGTATTAAAGACACTTTAGGGGTGAACCAGTAGTGAGGTGGTCACCGAGGACTTTCAAATAAGGCACATAAAATTATCCTCTGATTGTATAATCATAAATTTATGCGTGAACCATGAGAGAAGACCATCTACGAAGTTGGTCTCATTTTAAAGAGATAGCAAGATCCCCAGGCCAGAAGGAAATGTGACTGAAGTTGGTTCTTTTGTGGATTCAGTGAAACAGAAAGTCAGCCAAGTCACCTTTGAAAGTGCCCATCCACTGTTTCAACAGCAAATTATAAGAATTGTGGTTCTATTGGCAAGGCCGTGAATGTATCAAGCTCTCTTAGGGTTTTGATATCAAAGGTCCAAATTCTGTAATTCCCCTTATTCTGATTCCAAGCAGGAGGATGTTAGTCTAGAGTCACACAGGTCCATCTACGGGAGAAGAACACGCTGGTGACACCTCCTTGGAGCTATAGACTCCATTGCTATACTCCCGGGAGCAGTGGTACCCACAGAAGTGACATTTATTTAGTACTTACCATAAGGGAGGCACTGTGCTAAGTGCATCCTTTGGACAACGGACAACTGGTCCCTGTTTAGAGAATATTTTTATCAGTTTCTCCCTTTTAAATGTCCCTGGCATGAGTGATAGGCTAAAGAGAGCTGGGCTTCACTTTCAGTGCCTGATCCTGGGTGGCCCTGTTTAATCCTCCACTTGCCAAGCCCAGGATTCATTTTTCTCCTGTTAGAAATAGAAGCAAAAACAAAATAACAAGAATCATGTAATACTTTATAATTTACCAAGCCTCTTCTTAATTTTTTTATATTATCATTTTTATTATTTTGGTCACACTGCGTGGCATGCGGGATCTTAGTTCCCTGAGCAGGGATCGAACCTGTGCCCCCTGCAGTGGAAGCGCAGAGTCTTAACCACTGGACCACCAGGGAAGTGCCTTACCAAACCCCTTCTCACGTCGTGTCACCTGACATTACTCAACCCTTCCAACAAGCCCAAGAAGAAGGTCTCATCATCATCTCTGTGTTACAGCTAATGGAAATGAGTCCTGGAGAGGTTGCCCTATATTATATGACTAAAGCCTGAAGGGTCCGAGACTGGAATCCATATGTTCTAACTATAAAGCCTGTGCTTTTTACTCTGTAACATGCTTATATTTTTAAAAACTAAGTTGGTGAGAATTTAGAGGGGAGTTTTCAACAGGTAATGGATCTAAGATCCCGTATCAGTTAAGATTAGGTTGCAGCAAATGGCACATAAAATAACAGTGGCTTAAACAAGATAAAAGTTTATTTCTCTCTCACATTGAAGAAGCACAAAGAAAATCAGTCCCGTGTCTTTATATTTTTGTTTTCCTGTGTATGGCTTACATTCCCAAGGTCATCTCATGGTCCACTTTGGCTTCTGGAGCTCAGCCGTTACATCTGTGCTCCAGACAGCAGGAAGGTGAAATGGAAAAAGAATCACAGAAAAAAAAACAACAAATAAAAAAACAAAACATCCTTGTACTGCACACACTACTTCTGCTTATGTCCAGTTGACCAGATCTTAATCACACAGCCACGTATACCTATAAGAAAGATTAGGAAATTTTATTTTGGGCAACCATGTGTCCATCTAAAAATGAGGTATTTTATAACTAAGGAAGAAGAGAGGAGTGGATATTGGGTATTACCTGTCTCTACTAGATATTATATAGCCTATTTTTTTGTCAAAATTCCCAGTAAAGAGTATTATGTACAATTCTCTACCTCTTTTTTTTTTTCCATTGTGGAAATCTCTGAGAATTTGTCAGGTTTCCAGTTTGAATTTTAAAACGTATATTTAGAGGTTAAAGCTTTGTGTTTCCTTAAGTTTTCTGTTGCTTTTCTATTTAATTAACTATTGATTTAATATCTCTTACTTAACCTAATTACAATCTAAACACGTATAGAATAGACTTGGTTAAAAAAAAAAACCCTCTTGTTTCATAAATGACAAGATGTCTAAACAGGATTAATTTTTTGAAGCTCACTGTTAGCGGGAGAAGAACTGTACCACTGACCACTTTGTATATTGGAGAGCTAGGAATTTGTACCCTAATTCCCAGAATTTCACTTTTACAAATGTTATGAATGTGAACTTGACCCATTCTTACACAGTACCTACCTTGTGGCAGCCATGTGCCCAACATTATGCCAGCTTGGGGAAATAAACATGAAGGAAACACAGTGCCTGCCCTGGAGAGGCCCCCAGTCGAGTGTGAGAGACAAAGAAGAAAGATGTAAATCAGATAAATTATAACGTCAGTCTAGTAAGGAAGCTCACAGTGGAAGAAGCAGGCGTGGTATGAACCCGAGAGCAAGCTTTGCCCTATCCTAGGGAGCCAGGGAGGGTTCTCAGTTCCTGCTGGTGAGAAAGTCGTACGGTAATGAGAATTAATAAAGGTGATGAGATTTCCAACAGCATTTTGAAAGTGTACACTGCCACTCATTTATTTTAAATGCCTAAATTAACCCTGAGCACTTAGAAAGCAAAATAAATGCAAAATTGTCCTGGTAATAAAGTTATTTTAGCAAACATTTATTAGGTGAGTGAGAGTGTGGCTGTATGTGTGTGTGTGTGTGTGTGTGTGTACATATACAACAAAGCCCTGTGTGGGACAAAGAGATGTAAGAATGTGGTCCCTGCATTCCAGGTAGGAAGGGTCAGACTGTGGAAGACATTGATGCCAGCGGGTGGGGCCTTATCCTCTACATGCCAGTATCAAAGAGATCCAAGTGCAGCCTTGATGTTAAACCCCGACTGGAGAGATCCTTAAAGTTTGGAGGCATTTTGGGAGTTGGGGCATCGATAAAGATTTGAGGCTAAAACAGAGACGGTGGAACTAGAAAGAAAGAATGACTATAAGCAACATTATAGAAGAAGAATCAATATTGGTTGAGAGAAGGAGAAACAAAAGGTAACTGCAGTTTTCAGCCATGATTTGGAGCCATTTCCATTCAGTTTAACACACATCGAGCACCTGAATCATGCCAAGGTCTGTGCAAAGTGCTGGGGTTACAAAGCAGTAAGAAAGCGTTTCTGCCCTCCAGAAATTCTCAGTCCCAGGAGGAAGACAGATACCTAAACAAATAGTACTGTGATGTAAATATAATAAGAAGGTACAGTTCACGCGCTGTGGGAACTCAGGTAAGGGAGTCGTTAAGGATGCTAGAAAGGTGGGGGAGGGGAGGAGTGTCATAGGAAGCAGTTATGGGGCAGTGACATACTAAAGATATCTGATGGACAAGATGGGCTGGGTCGTGCCAGCCAGGTAGAGCTGAGTGGACAAAGGAGTTGAAGGAGAGAAGAGGCGAGTTCCGGGGCGTGGCCGGGAGGAAGCTGGGAAGACCGACCGGAGCCCATTGCTCCCGTGACCATGGGAGCCATACTGAGGAGTCTGGACTGATTTCTATGGATAAGGAGTTTTTCAGAGGAATGCTGTGCTTGGGGAGAGGGGATACATTAGTTTTACACGTACTGAATTTTCAGTGCGGGTAAAATACCTCGGGAGAAATAACCAGGGCTCATTCATTTATATGGTCACCCAACAAACACGGAAAGATGAGGGTAGAGAAAGTGGGTGAGGCATATCATAGGGAAACATAGTTCGTTTAGGACCAGAAAGTGGCATCCACAAAAGAAAGCCCAGAAAAGGAGTGCCCAAAAAAGTGAGAGAAGCCTAAGAAGATGCATCTTCCCAGGGCAGGGGTGGCCCAAGATGGCAGCCTGTGCAGGGACCCTCACGGAAGAATGAGAGGTTAGAAGTTAGAAGCACGTGGGAAGCCAGCTTTGAGAAGACCTTTTGCTGCAGTGGCTATGATTCATTGCCATGTAGAATACATTTTCATATTGCTGGATTAATGTTAAATAGTTTAAGAGACTTACTTTCACAGCCAAGTTATAGTGGCTGGTCATGATTGGCAACGTTTAAATTAGAAAGCGTTATACCAGGACACAGTCATGGTACCGGTGGTGGGTTCCCTCTCTGTGATCTGTGCAGAGTACCCTGTGAGGGGAGGGCATGGGGCTCCCCATTTTAACTTCAAGTGACTTTCCTCTGTTATCAAAGTTTACAGATATTCTTTGAAAATATAAAGGCCAAGGCATTTTATTTTGGATTTTCCAATGAAACAACAGCTAACCTGTGGTGTGTGTGGACCTGAGTAGATGGTGATCAAATGCAGCTCACCATTTTAAAAAGTGAAAAAACATCTCTCCAAAATAACCCTTACCTGAGGGAGTACATAACCCTTACCTGGTACAGTATGTACTGATGACAGTCACTAGATACATTTACACACAGATGAAAAGTCTTGCTTGAGTAAAGTAACAACTGAATCTTTAGTATTTCACATACCTTCCAGCTACATATGCTTCTTGCCTATTTTCTCTGCCCCTTGGCTTTTAGACCTTTGCTTATACCTAATGGTGGCATAAACATGCAGTAAATTAAATGATGCAAACAGTCGTACACTGCACGATGTGCTTCTATTTGAAGTATTGCTCCAACTTTGTTTCTTAAAACAGTCTCATAGAGTAAGTGGAAGTTACTTCCTCTTTGCGTAGGAAAGTATGCTTACTCCCCAAACGGGCTTGTGCCAGAACAACCAGCATTAGAATCCAGCCCCTTCTTTTCGCAGGTGCATTGTCTTACTGTACTCTGGTGGTGTTTAAATAACCATATGGGAGATGGCAGAAAGTGCAGGCTAGTGACTGCCTGGCAGCATCGCAGAATCCCGAGGAGGAAGGCATTTCCGGCAGAATCTGATAACTGTTGTCACGTGCTCAGGAGACTTCAAGGGAAATGATTGCAGGAAGGCCACTGGCTGGTCGTGGGTTTGTCCTTTCTGATCTTTCATAGAAAAGTGTCGGTACTGTAGCAAGAGTAGAAATCAGGTCTCAGGAATGAAGAAGTGAAGCAGAAAGACGAAGCATCTCCAGTCCGTGTCTGATTGAGCTGTCGGCCAGAAGAGGGACCCGTCAGTGGGTCAGAGAGGGGAGAGCGGAGTCAAAGAGGGCTGGGTGTGTTTACGGAAATACGAGAAATCCGAGAGCTTAATGCTGTGCCTTTCTGCCAAGGGTTGTATCCATTCTTCTTCTTTTTTTTTAATAAACTGGCTTATAACAGTGTATGTTTCCTGTGTTCAATATTATAATTCAACTTCTGTATTCAGCATGCTCACCACCAAAGTTTAGTTTCCATCTGTCAGTATACAGCTAACTCCCTGTACCCATTTCACCCTCCCCGTTGCCTCTTCAGTATCTATGTGTTCATTTTTGTTTGGTTTGGTTTGCTCATTTATTTGTGTGTATGTGTGTGTGTGTGTGTGTGTGTGTGTTCGTTCTTCACTTACATTTGGGCTCGACACCTTTTTCAGGATGCTGGAGGTTCCTGAGAGCCAAACTTGTAGATGAGTCAGGACTTAAAGTTATTGGTTTTTCTTCAACAGATTGATTGTGGTTCCAGAATAGTTACTTTCTCGGTGTCCTTTCCCATTTGCTTTAGAGCCAGGTGTGCCTGCAGCAAACTCGGGGAGTCCAGTGTTGCTGCCTTTCTCTTAAGGAGCTGATGTAGGACAGGCGTTCCTCAGAGGCCTCTACAGTAAGCATCTGGAAGGCACTGTGTTTACATCTGCTGGGGCCAGAAAAGTTGGCTTAGTTTGGGAATACAAACTAAGCAGAAAGGTTCTAATGGAGGCCTTGGTAGTTTGTGCTTGGGTAAGAGATAGGTGGGTCTTAATTTTTTCCCACTACCGTTGTCCAGGGTATCCACGGGGCATTGGTTCCAGGGCCTCTGACCTACATGGATGCCAAAACCCACAGATGCTCAAGTCCCTTATATAAAATGGTGTAGCGTTTGCATAAAACCTATACACATCCTCCCATATACTTTAAATCATCTCTAGATTACTTATAATACCTATTACAGTGTAAATGATATGTAAGTAGTTTTAGATACAATATAATGGTGTGTAAGTCATTGCCAGAGAGTGGCAAACTCAAGTTTTGCTTTTTGGAACTTGTGGCATTTTAATTTTCTGAATATTTTTGATTTGTGATCGGTTGAACCTGCAGATAGAGGGCTGACTCTGTACCTAAAAGCAACATTTATCAGCTCTGCTAACATCTGTCATCAACCTCTGTCATTCCTTCCATCATTAACTTAGCCTGTGATCTTATCAGAGTCAAAATATTTTGTGTCTGTGCTTCAGTTTCAATATTTGGAAATGGAAGAGGGAAAAAAGAAACAGACACTTTTGAAGGTCTGTTATATGTCCCACACTTCAGAGTTTCTCCTTTAGTCTCCATAAAAGCCCAGTGAGGGAAGTATTCTTAAGTCCTGTTTTAAAGCTGAAAACAGAGCTTCAAAGAAACAGCAACATGGCCAAGCTCATACAGCCAATAAAGGGCAGAGTTGTAACTTGAACCCCAAACCTGCCTGATCTTCCCAGTACACTGATGAAATTATGAAAATGTGGCTTTTGGAGATCAGGCTTCAGATATGCTGTTCTGAGAACATTAAGTTGCAGTTATTTGCAATTCAGTGTGTCCTATTCTTTACTCTAAATTAGAGATAATTTGCTCATACATTCTAAGTAACTTCTTTTGGGATTTTCTTCTAGATGGTATATGTTTATGTCCTTTTGTGGCACCTTAGTTTCCTAATGTGTTAAAAATGCTATCTATAAACAGGAAACACATGGTAAAATAAATCTATTATAAATCCATAATAGAACTAAAATAACTTTTTATCATCTTGGGTAGTAATATTTTCCTGCAAAAGGAAGCAGGTGAAATTCTAGTGCTTTAACATTGATTCTAATGCTTCAATTCAATGAAAATCTATTTATTTATTTATTTTTTAAAATCTATTTAAAATATATAAGTGAAAAATATAAGCAATTAAGAGAGTAAAAACAAATTAGGTAGCATTGGATTCACATTAGTGTTATTCAGTGTTTCTTATTCTGCAGTGGAACAGTGAGTTCCATAAAATGGACCAAGATGGTAAAATCAAATAATGAAGATCTTTTCCTAATTTGCAAGAAAAACATATTTAACATATAGATTTTTATAATTTTAAGATTTTATAATAAATTATTCTTAAGCCTGCAGTGTCTATCATCACTCATCAAATACTGTAAGCTAGCAATAGTATGAAATGTGATCGAGTAAAAAAAAAAATATTGCCTCTGAATTGCTATAATAGATCAGGTACCCAGAGAGTCCCCTGGCCCCCAGGTGCTTGGCCACCTGAACTAGTTTGAGAAATTAAGCCATCAGTGAAGTTACTTTAAAATTATTTGTTAAATGCACCACTCATGACAAGTCAGCCTTATTACTGTAAAATATGGAATGACTCCACTGAGTAATTATTCAAATATTTATGTGCGAAGTTTCCTTCTTTGCATTCAGCCAGTATAATAAAATGCTTATGAAAAATTAATGTCTTAGACACAGCATAATGGACAGTTTCTTTTAGCCTATTTATATATAAAACGCCAAAATAAATGTTAAGAAAACATTTGCAAAGTGCATTTAGTATTCCCCTCTATCACCCCTCCAAAAGAAAACACCAGTATGAAATAGTTCTGTGATTCTGTGAACTTCATCTCCTCAAGCTGCACAGTACCTAGCTCCTCTGTGATGGAAGAATATGATCATTTAAATGCAACAAGAACATCTTTGTAAATGGGCCTCCCCTTGCACAGCAGCACAGAGCTAGAATTCATCTCACCATTGGCTCTGCTTCCCATACATGAAGGAGCTGAGTAACCAAGAAGCCAGCTAGACCTTCCTCCCTTCCTGAGCTTTGAGGGCCAGGTCTGCAAATTCCACCCTTCCTTCCTGAAAGTCTGAACTCAAAAGGGCAGTAACAGAGAGATGGAAAAAACACGCACATCCACCCCCTGCTGACCTTTCATCTCCTCTAAGATGGTCTCAGCGTATTTGCCATGGAAAGCATGCCCAATAGATATAATACCAAGAATGGCTTCGGGATGACTTTTTAACGGGTAGAAAAAAATTATTACAGCTGAGGTTTGAAGAACACTCTTGACGTGCTCTATGGAGAATGGGGGTTACACCTAAGTGAAGTAGCTGAATGCTCTGTTAGAGAATGCTCTACCCAGAGAGGTTTATAGGAGTCAAACACAGGTTTATATCACCTTTATGGGTCTGAAGTAAATAAAGGAGCTTGTAAATGTCACACAGAAATTTTTTTAAATTTTTATTTTATATTGGAGTGTAGTTGATTAACAATGTTGTATTAGTTTCAGGTGTACAGCAAAGTAATTCAGTTATACATATCCATGTATCTATTCGAATATTTTTCAAATTCTTTTCCCATTTAGGTTATTATAGAATATTGGGAACTCTACTCAATATTCTGTAATGTTTTTTAAATAAACATTTTATTTCAGAATAGTTTTGGATTTATGGAAAAGTTGCAAAGATAGTACAGACAGTTGTCCTATACCCCGTACCCAGTTTTTCCTATTAACATCTTACATTACCAGGGTACATTTGTCATAACTAAGAAACCAATATCAGTACATTATTATGAACTAAATTCTATACTTCATTTGTATTTCGTTTGGTTTTCCCTGATATGTGTCTTCCGTTCCAGGATACCATCGAGGATGCCACAGTACGTTTGGTCATCATGTCTCCTTAAGTCTCATCCAGACTTGCACAAGTGTTTTTAAATTACTGAAACATAATCGTAGTGGCTTTGGGATTTTATTACCTATTCAGTAATTAAGACAGAATTAACCCTTGGTCAGGGACTCTGAATGCCCATGTGGGAGGAACCCTCTTTGTTTCCCAATTCAAAATATTTTAGATGATGACAACTTGAAGAAATATCCTTTCTGGATAACTTTAGAGAGGTAGGAGATTACCTGGGGTAACTTTAGAGAGAACTAGGAAATTACCCCCTTGGCACACCATGGTCGGCTTTCCTCCAAAAATTTCCTGCTGTTATATCCAAAGGAAGAGCAGGAAAATTTGTTGTGCCTGTGAATGTTACAGCCTGGAGGGGAGGGCTCTTTTAAAAAAAAATAATTAGATATTTTTAAATTACAGAACCCTATAACGGTGACTAGGTTCACCAGGCAGGCTAAATGCAATAGCCTGTTTATTTTTTTAACTTAACCCATAACTAAAGATAATGCACAATTTTGTATGATGTACCTATAACCATAATTATAAGAGAGAGAGCATGAAATAAGCTATCAAGACATAGAATCTGAGAAAGAAAGCAATCATTGCTTTGCTCAGTCTTAGGGCTTGTTTTAAAGGTGACAGTGGAAAGTCCTGTTGACATGAAGCACTTGCGCTTTCATTGCTCTAGTTTCCTGCTTCTGTAAAAGGAAGTTAAGCCTAGCCTGCTTAACTACAGAAATACTTCAAGTTAACTAACGTTTTCCGTTTCTTCTGCCACCTCCCCAGCTCAGGCTCTGAGCCCTGCACTCCTGGAACTGTTGCAGTAATAACCTCATTAGATTCAAGCATGTGTTGTGTATTCTCTTAACTGCCTCTGTTTGCAAACCACTTCGGTCCAGCCTACATGTCACTGCTAGATTAAACCTCCCCAAACACCATATTTATGGGCTGAGTATACTACTCAGAAATCTTTAGGGGCTTCTCATTTTCTAGAGAAGAAAACTGAAATTGTATAGACCGGCATTAAAAGTACCTTTTATGATTTAGTTCCAACTTAAAATTTTCAACATTATTTCTCTCCACTCTGGTGAACCAAAGTCCCTACATCAGTCAGATATTTCTTCTTTCAGTTCCTTCAAAACCTTCGTTAATCACATAATTATTATCAACAAACAATTATTTTGTAGCTTCATGACGGTAGGATTTCCTGCTTAGGCTCCTTGCTTAGTTTCTTTCTTGACTCTCATTTCATATTTCTACCCTTTCTTTTAAAAAGGCCCAGGTAAAATCCTACCTTCATTTTTTTTTAAACTCCCACTTACCCTGTCCCTCTGGTGATCTCTCTCCTGAGATCTCTCCTGATTGCAATATGTACTCTTAATATGTTGGTATATTTTCTTCTGGCCTTATTTTCTATATATGCATACTTATATGGGTCTCTATCAAATTGGGATCATACCAATTAAATGATTTTTCACTCTTTTTTCACTTAACGTATCATGAACATTTTCATAGCATTAAATATTTTTGAAATGAGATTTTTAACGGTTTCATAGATAATCTCCATCAAATTCCACATTGGATTCAGGCATTTACCTATAGCAGGACATTTGTTTCCATTTTTTTGCTATAATAAGTCATGCTGTCCTGAACATTCTTACTCATCTCTAATTATGTACTTGAGATAAATTCCTCTCTCATCAGTGCTGGGTGTTATGATTTGCCTATACTGTTTGTTAATTAAGTAATTAAAACCTATCTCATTGTACTTTGACACATTCTGGTTATAAGACCTTTATCAGAGAGGTGTTCTGCAAATATTTTCTCCCATTCTGTGGCTGGTCCTTTCATCACTTAACAGCATCCTTCTAAAAGCTTAAACTTTTAATTTTGATGATTTTCAGTATATCGAATTCTCATGGAATTTGCTTTTGGTTTGATCCCTAAGAAATCCTCACCTACCCCAAAGTCACAAGGATTTTCCCCTATGTTTTTTTCAGAAGTTTTATAGTTTTAGGTGTTATACTTAGGTCTATGACCCATTCTGAGTTCATTTTTGCATGTATTATAATATAAGATATGGACTGAAGTTCAGTTGAGGAGTGATACTTAATAAAAGATCAGGAATCTTTCCAAAATAAGGAAAGTAGATTAACTCATCTATCAAAGGTATGTTTGTTGTTTAAAGAGGGGAGATGTTTGCCTTTGATGTAATACAGAGTAAATTACTGCTACTGATTCATTGAGTCTAATTTGGGGTACACCTCAGATTAGTTTATGAATGATTATTGGCAGAAAACCATACATTGCATTACCACTTAGGTTATTTGTTTGGGGGATAGAATTGCTTATTTCACCTAAGCCATTAAGGTAATCATATTAATTAATGTATTTATTTATATAACAAGCATTTTTGAGGACCTAAGTAGTACCAGTCACTGTATTTCTTAGATGCTGTGGGAAAATAATTTCTTTGCAGTCCATGAATAACCTGTATGCAATTAACATCTGACTTCTAGAATGAAAGGGAGTCAAAGTAATTATCTTTCTTAAACCACAAAGTTATTATATTAGGAACATCTGTCAACAGTAAGAAACGGGTTCTTGGGAATGTACTATTAAAGATTATTAAGGAGAGGACTGTGATAAATAAGAAAATTTTGTAGTGACTACGGTTTGGAGTTATTTGTGAAATAAAAAGTTTCTCAGTAATTGGCAGTGCCACCAAAGCTTTTTAATCGCCTGCTTTTCTCTGTAGGTCATCAGTTCAATGAGCTCCCTTTCTGAGTACTGCCTGCCTTCCATTCTACGTACGTTATTTGACTGGTATAAAAGGCAAAATGGCATTGAGGATGAATCGCATGAATACAGACCAAGAACCAGCAATAAATCCAAAAGGTACACTTCTCTTCTGTAAGGATTATGAGGATTATAGTTTTTTCTGTCTTTCTTTTTCTTTTTTTTTTTTTTTTTTTTTTTTTTTTGTGGTACATGGGCCTCTCACTGTTGTGGCTCGCGGGCCCAGCCGCTCCGCAGCATGTGGGATCTTCCCGGACCGGGGCACGAACCCGTGTCCCCTGCATCAGCAGGCGGACTCTCAACCACTGCACCACCAGGGAAGCCCTCTTTCTTGTTCTTTCTTTCCTTCTTTTTCTTTCTTTCCTTTCTTTCTCTTTCTTTCTTTTCTTTCTTTCCTTCCTTTCTCTTTCTTTCTTTCTTTTCTTTTCTTTTCTTTCTTGAAACAAATCAAAGTGGGAGTTGGGTGGCTTCTACATCTTCCTGCCTCTTTACACATGAGCACCACCTTGTCTAGCAGGTGGCACATTTGGAGAATTTGTCACTGCCAGCTGTCACAGGTTGAAAATTCTTACACGGCCTTATTTTGACAGTGGTGGGGGCAGGGTGTCAAGGACCCTAGGTAACCCTCTTGCCTGCTTCTCTCCTGGGCCCTCTCTCCTCCAGTCTGCACCTGAAGGCAGAAAGCCTGCAGCAGGCCCTGCACGACATTGCCTAGATATTTGGATCTGCATTCGTAACCTTGAGTGCCCAGGGTACTGTAGTGCAAAGGACGCTGGGATGGACCTTAGAGGTAGTCATGCAGCTGCCACTAATTAGCCATGTGGCTTTGGCGAGCTCCCCAGCAGCTCCCCAGCTCCCAGCCTTTTCGTGACAAAGGGGGAAGTCCGATCACCCCATCTCTAACTTCCCTTCTAGCTGAGAATTTTGTTGATTGGATTTGAAAAGTGGAACTTGCTGCTACATGAGTTCTTCAGCCATAAAACTTAAGATTCTCGTTCTGTCCAGTGAATGTATGTCCCCCAGAATTTTAGGTAAATATGTATAATTTCATATGTTTGAAATCAACCTATTATAGCAAGGTAGCAAATATAAGAAAGTTTAATACATTTACCTTTCTTTAAAAAAAACGAGATTTTTCAAAGCACTTAGATTTCTCCACATGGGTTATACATTTTTTAATGCTTTTAAAGACAATATAACTGAAATTAATCACTCAGAAAATCAGATATTAACTCCTACTTGTGACTGATTTATCCCTCTCATTTTTCTTGACACTCCTAGTACTTAAAAATATGTAAACTTCTCTTGAAATTGAAGACCTATTATTTTACCAAATTACATTTCATCTGAACTTGTAATTTCATTTTGTAATATGCTTGAGTCTATTGAAGATTCATTTACTTATCATTTTGTTTGGGGGAGAGATTAATAACTTTTGCATATTGAATAATTATTTTAGTTGAAGAAGAATTTTTTTAAATGGAGATATAATTCACATACCATAAACTGCGTCCTTTTAAAGTGTGTAACTCAGTGTTTTTAGTATATTCACAAGGTTGTGCAGCCATCACCACTGCCTAATTCAAGAATATTTTTATCGCCCCCAAAAGAAACCCCATACCAATTAGCAATCTCTCATAAATATTTTTAATGTATCAAAGTTAAAGGTAAAATTTCAATCCTGTGTCTGAAAACGGTTCAGCCTGTATGATTAATAAATTAATGGCGTCATTTTAGTATTTCCCCCTATTTCATGTTAGCTTATGAATAGATACTAAAACTTTCTAGGGGTGGAGAGTGGCGCAGTTTTAGTGAGTTGAATTAAGTGAGTTTTAGTTTTGTCCTGTTTTGTCAGAATTTAGTTACTAAAACTAGATTGTTCATGAATTGATTTCTTTATGGATTGAAAAGAATAGCTTTTTAGGTTGTATTACTGATTATTTCCAGGAGATCAGAGTAATTGCCGAGATCAAACAGAGAATCAGGACAGTGAAATTCAACTCAATTGCATTTTAGTTAGCACTTGAAAGTTTAAAATAAGAGAGAATGTGTGTTTGGGACAAAGCCAAAAGAATGAGGGTCTCTAGAACATGACATAGCTAATAATGAGGGTTTCTCTTAATAGAAACAAGAAAAGAGGAACTTAAGGAAGAAGCATAAGCAACTGAAAACAGTCAAATGTGATGGATGTGTATTTGGGTTATGATTCCTTTTTTTTTTTAACATCTTTATTGGAGTATAATTGCTTTACAGTGGTGTGTTAGTTTCTGCTTTATAACAAAGTGAATCAGTTATACATATACATATATCTCCATATCTCCTCCCTCTTGTGTCTGCCTCTCACTCTCCCTATCCCACCCCTCTAGGTGGTCACAAAGCACCGAGCTGATCTCCCTGTGCTTTGCGGCTGCTTCCCACTAGCTATCTATTTTACGTTTAGTAGTGTATATATGTCCATGCCACTCTCTCACTTTGTCACAGCTTACCCTTCCCCCTCCCCATATCCTCAAGTCCATTCTCTAGTAGGTCTGTGTCTTTATTCCCGTCTTACCCCTAGGTTCTTCATGACCTTTTTTTTCTTAGATTCCATATATATGTGTTAGCATACGGTATTTGTCTTTCTCTTTCTGACTTATTTAACTCTGTATGACAGACTCTAGGTCCATCCACCTCACTACTAATAACTCAATTTCGTTTCTTTTTATGGCTGAGTAATATTCCATTGTATATATGTGCCACATCTTCTTTATCCATTCATCCGATGATGGGCACTTAGGTTGCTTCCATGTCCTGGCTATTGTAAATAGAGCTGCAATGAACATTTTGGTACATGACTTTTTTTGAATTATGGTTTTCTCAGGGTATATGCCCAGTAGTGGGATTGCTGGGTCATATGGTAGTTCTATTTGTTGGGTTATGATTTCTAAGATTAGTATAGTATCAACATTTTGACTGCCAAATAAATTTGTCAGATGCCTCTGGCTCCTCCTGGCAGTTAGACGTCAAACCAGCAATAAAGTTGAATTCATTATTGGAGAGATATATGTCTTCCTTTTATTTGAAAGCATAAATGGGCTTATTAAATACAGCAGAATCAGGAGTTTAAAATTTTGTTTCTACCAAGATTTTTTTGCTACTTTTTCAAGTTCCTCTGGCCCCTTTTGGAGACCCCTTACTATAGCCCTCTTCTCTCTACTGCTGCTGGCTGTCTTTGAGAGTTTTCCCTCCCTGTGGTCTTCAGACTTCCTGTTTCTCTTCTCCATGATGTAATTTCTGGGTCAGACTTGTGGACGCCCTCTTTTTAATGCAGCTCCATATGTTTTCCTCTCCTCCCTTCATCTGGCAGCAGCACGTTCTAGTTCTAGTGGGTCTTGGAGGGCTCCAGATGGATGGTTTGGTCCATTGCTCTTTCTCCTGGCAGGACTGTTTGTAAATGATCCTGAATGAAGGAGTTCCTGCCCTGTCCATACGTTTCCCCTTGAAAGTTAAAGCTGCAGCTTCCCTCGTTGACCTGCTCTGTCAGCTACCAGGCTTCACTGGACTTGCTCAAGGCTGCAGAGCTCCTCCAGAGTTCTTTTTTATATCTTTTATATGCTTTCCTCTCATTCCCTCTTGACTGAAGAGAAAAACGTGCCATATTTAAAATAGTCTTGATTTATTTTGAAAATATCTGCCTGACAAATCCAAATTCTGTCATCCTTTCTCATTGCTTGTATTTAATATGCAAGTACTGAGCAGTTGTATGTTTGGGAGACTCCACTAAAGACACGTTTTCTCTTAATACTCAAGCAAACCTTACTATAATTACTATTATTATTTCCATTTTGTAGATGGAAAAATTACTGGTAAGTAGAAGAGGTGTAATTTTCACCCAGGACTGTTCTACCAAAACCAACACTCTTTTTTTTTTAGTTTATTTTTTATACAGCAGGTTCTTATTAGTTATCAGTTTTATACACATCAGTGTATACATGTCAATCCCAATCGCCCAATTCATCACACCCCCACCCCCAGACTAACACTCTTTACCACTATTCTGTGCTTCAGTTGCTCAGTTCCAAATTAGTCCTCAGTACATTAGAGAAGCAGGAAATGAAGGGAAGGGGGTATGAACTCACATTTCTGTCCTCCTGACGGTGCTAATTCTGCTCCCTAACTTTGGAATAAGTTCCAATGACTCCACTTTGCTCCTCCTACCTCTTCTTCTATCTGCTTTGTAATCTTTCTCTCTTCCACCACCCCCTCACATCTTCTTTCTTCCTCTCATAAATCTCAAGTGGCAAAAGGTCAAGAGGAGAGGGACAGGGGAAAAGAAACGAAATGTAATGCTGATCCTTTCTCCTCCCACTGCAGTCCTGATTCCATAGGTAATCATATTATTTCTTTCCGTTGTTTAACTCTTCACAAGATCCTCTCAGGGTCTACCTCTAGCACCGGAGCCCTGTATCATGTTTGTTTCCATTTTACAGATGATAGGTTTCCTGTGTTGAAAGGTACCTTAAAAAGTCCACAAGATGAAACTGTAGACTCACAAATAGCTACCCAAGTTGACATGGTTGGATATGTAAAACATGAAGTCAAATATTCAAATCCAGTGTTTGTCCACTGCACCAGACTGATCATAGGAATAACTTCAGTGTGTATTTACCACTGCAGTTTCTTCGTAACAAAATTGGTTTGCAGTCCACTGGGGATGAGTCCTAGATTTTTGGGTGAATTACATCACTCTGAGGATATTTTCAGTGCCCATTTAATGTGAATATTTTAAATTTTACAGTGATGAACAGCAGCGAGATTATTTAATGGAAAGACGGGACCTCGCCATTGATTTTATTTTTTCTTTAGTATTAATAGAAGTTTTGAAACAGGTAGGTCATTAATTTAATGTTACTTTAGATAAGATTTATTTATCTAAAAACTACTTACGTTTTTAAGGTCAAGTTTATTAAATTGTTCATGAATTTCAAATACTATGTCATATGAATTATATTTATTGATTGTTAAAGGCCATATATAGTTCATTGTAAGTACTCTTACTGATTTGATCTTTAATATTCCCTTCCAAGTTAAGAGCCATCTTTTTTTTTTTCCAGATTCCACTTCATCCTGTAATAGACAGTTTAATACATGATGTTATTAACTTGGCTTTCAAGCACTTTAAGTACAAAGAAGGGTAAAGTAATTTGTCATCTTCGAATTTGAAGAAGTTGGGTACTTAAAACTAAATCAAGTTTGCTCTTTTCAGATGACCTGGGGGGATTCCTAACTTGTCTAATTGTATGTTATTTAGGTACCTTGGTCCTAACACTGCCAATATGCACATTGTGGCAGACCTGTATGCAGAAGTCATTGGAGTGTTGGCACAAGCTAAGTAAGTGAACCTCAGAATTGTTCACCATAAGAACATGAGTGCCTCTTCTGCGCCAACCCAGCCCTACTCTCAGGAAGGGGGAGGGTGTGAACTTACCAGAAACTAGGGTTTATTTATGCTGTGTGTGCCCTGTCTCTGAGCCTCACAAGAAGCTCCCCAGGGCAAGTACCAAGTCTTTTTCCAATTTGTTTTCTCCTTTAGCTTTTTCACTTGGCAATTGGGCCAGATCCTACCAAGAGTCCATGAGTTTCAGACTATTGCATCCGAGAAAGAAATGAACTAACCAAAGTACTTTTCTTCCTGCTTAATTTTCCAAAGAAGTTTATCAGTTTTAAAAGTTTTGTTTTCTATATTCCATGAGTGGGTGGTTATGATATAGCATCCATGAGTGGGAAAATTCCATTCTAGAATGTGCCTTTACTATAGACCTTACTTAATTCAGCTGAGCTAAAAATGTCCAAGACTCTGTCATGGAAACAAGTCAGAAAATTCTCATTGCTAAATATATCTGGCCCCATAACACTACTTAGCAGGCTAGAACAAAGTGGTATTAGACTATTAGCAATAATATACTTCTTCCAAAAGTGATGTCACACCCTATTCACCCATCTTCATCTTATTCAACCCTGAGGCAAATCAGGCAAGATCCTGAATTTCTAGGTTAGGCAAAGGAAGCCAGAGACATAATGTGAATCCAAGCCAAGAGGCCAGCTTGGAGCAACAGTGATGCCCTGATCTTTGTGAAATTGAAACCCTCAGAAAGATTTGTATCTTCAAGAGATGGAATTTCCTAACTTAGCAGTGTGGAAACACTCAATTTATCACAAAACAAAAATTTTTTAAAGTACTTACTCAACACCTTTAGCTAGCCAAAACATAGTCAAGAACTCAGGAAACAGACCCCCAAAACTCCTTGAGGTGACTTATTTAATCTAACCCTGTTTGTCTATTCATCTTGACTACCTATTTTTTTCTAACACATAAAACATCAGTACTAGATGGAAGAGACTTATACACTGACTCCCTGAGAAATATCAAGCTCAAAAACTGACAGCAACAGAGAGGAAAGAGAAACTGGCCAAAGCATACATAAGAACTAAACATTAGAGTTACCTGGACCATTTTGCATGAGAATATATATTGTACTTTTATTATAGCCCATTGTAATAATTGTAGTTCATGAAAAAAAAAGTGTAATGCGTTTTGGAGAGATTTCCATTGCAATTAAATAATAAAAGTATTGGCTTTTTGAAGGAATAATCTACAGTTATCTGGCAAATTAACTCATGTGTCTCTACCTCATTCCTAGAAAAGATCAGAAAAATGAGTTGTTAATATATATTTTGGCTGCTTTGTCAAACCCTGGAAATCTCATCATATTCCTTTGTAATTACCCCAGGCTAACTCTCTTATACAATCATTTGGAAAGTTTAATATGCCAGAAATGACTTCTTGTGTTTTTCTTAGTTTTGTGAACTGTTCATAACAATATCAGTTACCATAGAATGACTTGCCTTAGCTACACCGATTTTCAGTTGGTTGAGAATGAATTGAGAGACAACGTCATAATTAAGGCAACATTCTAAGGTTGTAGGAATTTCCGTATTAGGTCTGATTGATGATCCACTGAGCCAGTGTTTTCTTGCCAACAAGGACTTCTTAAAATTTTGATGTCAGTATTTGTCTCAATTCTGCAATAGTAGGCTATAATAAATGCCTCAATTTGGATAATGCTCTAGTACTTTTTAGTCACAAGAAAACGCTTTCACCAGTGGCTTCTTGCAGTAATTGCAGTAATATATAGTAATCCCATTGATAAATTCTTAACCAGTCAGTATAGAGTTAACCTTTATTGATAAACAGTACAGTCTTAAACTGGTGTCATACTACAAATTATCACAATGCATTCTTCTCATAAGTACACCAGGACCATTACTTTATTGTCGCCTTAGAAAATTACTGTTTCCTTTGTTCTCAGTGGGGAAAAAAGGATGTATGCCTATTTGGTATAGGATGGTTATCTTTTTTTAAAAATAAACTTGAGTAGTGTAACAATTCTAATTTTAGATTTTATATCTAGATCACAGGGGTAATGTACATAAAATATCTTCTTCATTCTGACTTTAGATATTAATATTTAGTTTGGTCTTTACGTTTTAGCAGAATCACCATTTTTAATCTGACTAGTGATAATGTGTTCAATTCCTGTCATTAAGGGAAAAAAATTTTTTTTTTTGCTATTAAGTGATATTCACCCAGGGTCTTGACTTTTTCAAAGTCAATTAAGTTAAAATTAGATTTTTTTAAGTAAGTTTTTTGGATTAAAATCTGACATATTCATTTAAATAGCAATGATTGCTTGTAAGATTCATTCCAAAACTGCTCTGTCTTTATGTGATATAATTTTAATGTATACATTCTTATACTCTCACTTTAATAATGTATACTATACATTTTAAAGCAGAAGACTGAGTAATCATTTAGTTACTGTATTTACTAAAGAATACTAAACACTCTAGGCGTGGTCATTGAAAAGAAATTTATTTTTCCCTAAGATTATTTTAAGGGAAAATAGATTTTAAGTGCAAACAGATTTTTGGATTATTTTTATTTTAAAATAACATGTTTATGTCATGTGGGACTTTTTAAAGTAAAAGATAGCTATATTTATTTTTAAATGAGAAATAAATAGAGTTTTAGCCACTAACTTGTGAGAATACTGAAATAGTGAGGTGTACAAATAACCTGCCTTTTCCTCCCTCTCCTTGTTTTAGTCACGGATTAGAAAAGGAAAACACACTTTCTAAGTATCATGTGATCCTTAAAACAATATAACTCTAACCTGTAAAGTTACTTTTTTCTTTTAAAGTCTCACATTTCAAAATTAAAACCATAGATTTTTTTTTTTTTACTGTTTGGAAATAATTTGAAATAAAATATAATTTTTAAAAATCTAGTTTTTATAGATTTTATAAATTTTTATAATCTTGATTGAAAGTGTCACTTCCTTCGCTTTGCTATGCCATTTCTGCTTCCTGTCCTTCATCTGTCTCTGCCTAAAACCTCTGTTCACCCTTTACCCTAACAAAAATCACCTCTGAAATCTTTGATTATCCAGCTGGAAAGAGCCCCTTCCTTCTCCAGTGCCCCCAGAGCCTCTTCAGGTGTATTATTCACATAAAGGACAGTGTGAAATATGAGAAAGTGATTTGGCCTGGGGCATTTAACCTCCCTGAAGGACCAGAGAGATCCAGGCAAAGTCCCAGGCCCATGCTAACATACCTCATAAATAATAATACTGGTTATTATTCTTATTAAAATTATTACTATTATTCACATGGCTCATGGTAAGTGCTACATTGTCTTATCTTTCCAGTTGAACTGTATACTGTTCTAAATAGACAGGGACTACATTTCACAGCTCATGACTGTCTAAGGCAGCTACAAAATAGTGGAAATTCCTGGAATTCACATCAGAAGATCACGAAGTCTCATCTTTTTCACTTTGACCTTCCAATCTGTTTCTTCATTCATAAAATGGAAACGCATTCACTACCTATTTTCTGCTCCATCGCCTTCTTAAAATCTTTTTCTTTTGTGTGCAGCAAACGTAAAGAAAAATCCATAAGTTGTTTAGAAAATACAAACAATTTTAACAGATTGTTACCAAATGAACTCCATGTAACCTCCTGCATTCCAGCTGAGAACGAGAAAATTGCCAGCTCTCACGAAGCCCGTAACAGCCAACTTGCCAATTATACACCTCTTGCACTGCCTTTTGATGACACCATATCTGTATGTTTACCACCTCCCTTATATGTCCTAAAATTTCTGCTTTGAGGTGTCAAAAGTTGCGATTCCCAAACTTCTGGGATTCTATTAATTGGCCTTTAACTTTTATAGTCTGTGATTATTCCCCTCTGTGATCATGCCTTGCTCCTAATTGATCCTTTGCAGAAACTCAGGCTGATAGTTTCAGGAAACAAAATACAATGAGTCTTAGAATGCTTTCCTTGTTTTTCCTTTTTTTAACCAAGTCAAACCAGCCATCTCAGAAATAGTTTGGATAACTTGTTTGTATATGTTCCTTTACCCTTAGGCACTTTGACAATCTGCTACTTTCCATCCTCTTAGGATCTATTCTCTTTTTAAACTCTTTATGATGATGTTGTTGTAATTAATGTTGTTAATTATTAATATTATTTTACTTTCAAACAACATAAATACCTTAAGTTCCTTGGGGACTGTGTCTTTTTATTTGTAAAATCCCATACATGATTAGAGAGCTTTTAGAGATGATTTGAATTTTCCCATTACTAGATTTTCCTTCAACCTGAAAATATTTTTTTCAATAATCATTGACCTAAAACTATAAAAGAAGCAACAACAGAAAACTGTGGAAATGGATGTAGGACTATTACTTAGCGTTATTTGCTGTCATTGTCAGAAATACCTGGCCTCCTATGTTATGGCTCATCTTCTCACAGTTCGATACTTCAGGCCCTCAGGGTCTGTAAGTACCTGGGAAATTGCTAAGCCTGAGGAAATGGAGCTTTTCATCACGCTCAGTTTAAGAGCTGAACCATTTTGAGAGGCTCTAAGTAACCTTGGATCTTCTCCCTAGCCTGAAGGAGACGTTGAGCATCTGATAGAATAAGAGAAGAAAGGAGAAGATGGGACTCTTTACTAACTCCTCCATATCAAAACCTTTACAAGATGACAGCCATTGTACTTCAGCTGATTCGAAGGTCCCGGTCACTGTGCCCTGTCACTCTTAGATGCTGGGGACCTGCATTACAGTTACTTTCCTACCCATTATTTGATAAATCACTCACGTTCTCTTGTTAGATTCCCTGCTGTAAAGAAGAAATTCATGGCAGAGCTCAAAGAATTACGACACAAAGAACAGAGCCCGTATGTTGTGCAAAGCATTATCAGCTTGATAATGGGGATGAAGTTCTTTCGAATTAAGATGTATCCGGTGGAGGACTTTGAGGCCTCTCTCCAGTTTATGCAGGTACTGTCTTGGGCAGGAGAACTAAGGGGCTGTCAGCTTGAAGCATCTGCCTTCCTCAGAGTGACTGACCTGGACTGTGAGAACCCATTCGCTCGCCCATATGGAAAAAAATCCTATGCTTTTTCCTCAATAATTCATACAGGGCTTCGTAACGAAGTAATAGAGTTTCAGGCACTTAATTTCATTTTAAAACTCATATCACCTTTGGAGTAGGGTATACAGTGGAATCTTATTTGTAGACTTCTTTTTTCTCTTTTTTACCCATTGGCTGCATATTGTTCTGTCAATAAAATATAGCTGATTTTTTACTTTTGGAGATCGATAGCATTGAGTTGGCGATGTTAATATTTCCAGGCATCAGAACTTTAAGTAATGATATCTTTTTTACTCATGCTATAAAAAGGAATCAATTTTTAAAAAATCAACTAAACCATACAGGTTTAGGTGTCTGTGACACAGTGTTCACCATTATGTACTAAAAAAAGAATTATTGCTAATGAGGATTTCCCAGAATACACAGCTCTATTAGTTTTTCTGTGTGTGTGTGTGTGTGTGTGTGTGTGTGTGTTTTGTTTTGTCTTGTTTTTTTGGCCACAAGGCAGGCATGTGGGATCTTAGTTCCCCTACCAGGCATCCAACTTGTGCCCCTTGCATTGGAAGCGCAGAGTCTTAACCACTGGAATGCCAGGGAAGTCCGCACAGCTCTATTAGATTTTATAAAACTTTAGTATCTAAAGGGATTTTTTTTCTAGTGCTGCTGTGAATTAGATCTAGTGAGGATCTTAATAAAGAGTTTAGATACAGGGGTTAGGAGTGTAGGTTGTACCACTTCATACCGACTAGGATGGCTATGAGCAAAAGGACAGACAACAGCAAGTTATCTGTTGGTGGGGATGCAGAGAAATTGGAACCCTCATACACTGCTGGTGGGAATGTAAAACAGCACAGCAGCTTCTGAAACAGTTTGGCAGTTCCTCAAATGTTTAAATCTAGAATTACTATATAATCCAGTAATTCCAATTCTAGGTATATAGCCAAGAGAAATGAAAATACATGTCCACACAAAAACTTGAATGCAAACGTTCATAGCAGCATTATTCATAATAGTAAATGTCCAGGATAGGCAAATCGGTAGAGACAAAAAGTAGATTAGTTGTGTAGGGCTGGAGGAGGACGCTGTGGATGCAGAGGTCAGGGATGCCTGCTAACAGGTGCAAAGTTTCTTTCTGGGATAATGAAAAGGTTCTAAATTTGATTGTGGTGAAAGATGTACAATTGTGAATATATTAAAAGCTATCAAGTTATATACTTTGTAAGGGTGAATTGCATGGTATGTGAACTGTATCTCAAAAAAGCAGTTTAGGGCTTCCCTGGTGGCAGAGTGGTTGAGAGTCCATCTGCTGATGCAGGGGACACGGGTTCGTGCCCCGGCCCAGGAAGATCCCACATGCCGCGGAGCGGCTGGGCCCGTGAGCCATGGCCTCTGAGCCTGCCCGTCCGGAGCCTGTGCTCCGCAACGGGAGAGGCCACAGCAGTGAGAGGCCCGCGTACCGCAAAAAAAAAAAAAAAAAAAAAGAATATAGGCCCTGTATCAACTTTCTTGGGTTTGAATTCAAGCTTCAACACTTACCGGCTTTGTGACCTTGGACAAGTCACACTTAACCCCTCCCAGTGTCACTTACCTTGTCTGCAGAGTGGTAATAATGACACTCACTTTGGAAGGTGGTTCTGAGCATTCTTGGACTCACTAAATGCTCACTATTTTTATCTCTCTCTTATGCTAATGATTTGTGTATCTATGTACTTGAATTAAGATTTGAGACAGTATTTACATATATATGCAAAATAATGTAGGAAAAGGGCCACAATTCTGGGGACCATAAAGCTCCATTCTGTACTGGGAAACTCTCAAAGACTTCCCATGCTGGCAGTGCCTATCTTGGACTGATGTCTTAGTATGATATTGATATACTGGGAACTTGAGTAACTGTTGCTGGTGATAGTCCCAATGTGGACTGAAAATAAGAGGTAATAGCTGATACAGATATTAAAGTGTCATCACAAATACATGTAGCCTTGGACCTTTCCATGAAAGCAGCATCTAAAAAAGACCACAGTAAGTTACCACCCAAAAGGCCCGGAAGGGGAAAGCGGCTGGCAGAATGCTGGACAGGCCAAGTCTTCTAATATATTATTCCCTGGGCAACCCAAAATACCCTTTTGTAGACAGGAGTCCACGAGCAGAGACATCCTTGCTTAAGAAATTATTATAAAGGTTTCTTGTCTGAGGTGGGGAGGGGAAGCATTCCAGACTTGCTCATGAAACTAGCTGAATAATAAACGCCTAAAATGTCAGGGCCTCGCAAGTAAACAGCTCTGTGCCCAGGGCTGTCAGGGCCTAAAATAAGGTTAATGTCTTCTGCCTCTCTTCCCATGGTTACCTTCTCTGGGGATCTGTGCTTGTGGGTTAATCAAGGCCCCAGGGCCCCCCACACAGTAGGTAGTCAATAGAAACTTCTTGCAAATGAGTCACTGAATGAACCAACCAGTAAGTCAGTGGATGAATGTCTGGCTGCTAGTTATAGATGCTTTGTCCTTTCAGCAAAGGACAAAGTGATTTTCAGTGATTTGGGGATAGAAGTTAGAGGGAGAGTGAGAAAACCAGCCTTGTAAAATGTCATTGGAAGATATTGTGAACTTAAGTATAAATGCTTGAATCCAGTGATTTTTTTAATAGATTATGGAATATGCTGTGTTATTGGGTGTGATTAAATTAAGATCTGTTTGCTTATATTTGCTTACATACATTTTCTGTGCACATTTCAATCTTTCTCCCTCCCTTTACTCTGTTTCTACTTCTTAGGAATGTGCACATTACTTCCTCGAGGTCAAAGACAAAGATATCAAGCATGCCTTGGCTGGGCTTTTTGTTGAAATTCTTGTCCCAGTTGCTGCTGTGAGTTACATTTTCATTTTTAAGAACTTCTTCAAATTGGATTAGAGAAGCAACAATTTCATTAATATAATATAAACATGCATCTCTATTTCAGGCTGTTAAAAATGAAGTAAATGTTCCCTGCCTCAGGAACTTTGTTGAAAGCCTATATGATACCACGCTGGAACTTTCTTCTCGAAAGAAGCATTCCTTGGTTAGTAACTCTGAGAAAATTCAAAAGACAAAACTGCAGAGACTAAAATTCCTAGGCTGAAATCTATTTGAGAGTCATAAGGGTTCCACAGATGGGAGAATTACCTACAGCTTCCCCAAAGACAGATAGCATTTCAAATTTTGGAGCTTTCACCTATTATTGACCATGACTGAATCATGGTAACATAAGGGGATTAGACCATGTCACCTCAAGGACCCTTCTAGTCCTAAAGATTCCACTGTTTATTTTCAAGATGGGTTTAACTTAATTTTTTTTTAATTTCTGAGTATTTTTTCAGTCTGAAGGCTAAAGTTTATAAAAACAGTTTCTTTTCTCAATCCCCAGGAAGCTTCACTGGCTAATTCCCATCCTGATATTCCAAATCAAAAGGGAACCAGGCAGGAAAGGGAGTTGGGACACAGATAGTTGGCCATTGGAAAGATTCTCTGAAGGCTGAGAAAACAGTTTTGGGGAATGCTTTTGTACTGAAGAGCAGCATAGAAAAGTCTTTTAAATTACCACAACTTTTTTCCTCCATGGTAAATAAAGCTCTGGTTTATGAATCAGCAGGTGGTAGACCAGCTGTAATTGTGATAGTATGGAGGAAGCAGGTTGCTTAGGTAGCTGGTTTCTAGCATTGTTTATGCTAATCTTTAAAGTATGAACATTACCACCATTATTTGAGCAAATACTCAGTTGCTTTGCTGGCAGTGGTGACAGATTTGCTCATTTGTCTACATTCTGTGGTCGTTGTGACTGCTTGTATTTTTGTTTTTAAATTACTGGCTGGAATTAGAGTTGCACTCAATGGCAGTAATAGTTCAAAGTCAGTTTAAAACTAAGTTAACAACAACAACAAAATAAGTGTATGGATTGTTAAGCACTGAATCTCATTGTGGCAATAGATTTTTGCTAATTCAAGTTAATGGATGAGCGAGTTATATTTTTGTTTTAATCTTCACTAGCCCTAATTTTGGGGAGCGCCATAATCTGGTTCAGCAAAATGGTATATCGTTTAGGTGGCCGCCCTCAAGCTTTTCTGTCTTCTCCAGTTGCTGTGGGAAACCTGCCCAGTTAGGCAGGAAAAGCACAGTAGCACCTCTGTTTATTCGCTCGTAAGCAGATTCCTCCTGCGGTTAAATTTGTCTGGGTGGAGTTTACCAATGCAGTAACATTTCTTTTAGGAATCTTCCTTAATTACAGGAAGATTGCATGCAAAAGAAAACACATACACCTACCTCTAAGACAGGGACAAACTGGTAGATGTTTATGAGCAAAAAAGCTAGTAACATTTTCAAAATCAGTGTGCCTTCCTGCTTTTTTTCCTGAGGACTGAGAGTGATCTACGATAGTTTGTTTTTAAAATTTATGAGTGAAGACTAAATCAGTGAATCAGATTTCCACTTATGCTCCATGAAACTCACTCTCTACCCTCTACATAACTCTAGAGTATTCCATCCCCATCGTCCTCAGAAAGCATTTGCAAAATATCCACCTCTGCACGGCACTTGTTGCGCCTGGGTGTGTTACAAAGTGTCCTGTTTGTTCTGGCCCACACAGCACACAGGGGGAGATGTATGGGTGGTGGGTCCAGAGAGCGTGTGTTACCTGGTTGGTTGAAATAGACATCATCCTGTGACTTCATCTTCTTTCTCCTCAGGCCTTGTACCCGCTGGTGACCTGTCTGCTCTGCGTCAGCCAGAAGCAGCTGTTCCTGAACAGGTGGCACATTTTCCTCAACAACTGCTTATCCAACCTTAAAGTTAGTATTTGTCAGCTCAGAAAAGTCTTTTATAAAAATATGTATGAGTCCGAGGCTGGTTTTTGTGTTTCTGAGAGTGACTCCTGATGTCTGCAGGGGAAATGATCCTGTACTATTTTGGAATAATGAAAAAAATATTAAGAAGAGTTTTCCTTATTAAATATAGTCAGTTTTAGAAGGCGACTGGGGTTAAGAGAAATCATGTCAAATTGGGAGAGGGGAAATCTTTTCTTTTAAACATTTTTTTAATTTTAATTTTCTTCTTGAAGTATATAGTCAATTTACAATGTTGTAAAACCTCCTCTAAGAAGGATCACTTTAGAAGCTTTTTTTTTTTTTTTTTTTTTTGTTTAATATTTATTTGGCTGTAACGGGTCTTAGTTGCAGCACGTAGGATCTAGTTCCCTGATCAGGGAGTGAACCCGGGCCCCTTGCATTGGGAGTGTGGAGTCTTAGCCACTGGACCACCAGGGAGGTCCCTAAGAAGGATCATTTTAAGGGTAGAATTAAATACCCCTCTGTATGCATCTATGGTCACACTTTTTCTAAGTGATTAAAAAAAGGGAGGCCACACTTCACTGGCAGAAGCTCACCTAAACCTCCTCCAGCCTTTCTCTAACCTCCTCCAGGCTAGGGAAATATTTGGGGGGGAAAACATTCCATTCTGTGGGAGGATTTACCTAGTAGCAGAGAACGCTTATTTCCTGTCCCTGTTATTTGTGATTGTTTGAAGATGTTCTGTTAAAGCCATGTGCCAGTCAGTCCTAAGCATTCACTGAACAACAGCTATTCAGATCCTGGGTGACGTGAGAACCAAGTCATGGTGCCTGAAACCGAGGAACCTACAGTTAAAACAACTGTAATAGTTAGCTTTAAAATTGGCTTTATAACTTTTTTTTTGGCTGTACACGGGCCTCTCATTGTTGGGGCCCCTCCCGTTGCGGAGCACAGGCTCTGGACGTGCAGGTTCAGCAGCCATGGCTCATGGGCCCAGCCGCTCCGCGGCATGTGGGATCCTCCCGGACCAGGGCACGAACCCGTGTCCCCTGCATCGGCAGGTGGACTCTCAACCACTGCTCCACCAGGGAAGCCCGGCTTTATAACTTTTAATGTTGTGAACATATTTTAAGTTTTAGTGACCTATTGATAAAAGACAACTAAATGAACACTGTTTCTGATACGTGCAAATAGCACATATTTTTCACAGTTGTTCTCAGTTGTGTCCAAAGATGTTGAATTCCTTTTACAAGGTTAATACTTCTTTAGAATTTTTGAAATGCACTTAGTTATAAAATGCTGTATGTGCTTATACATATTGCCTTGTCTTTTTTGTTCTAAGACCCTTTAATTTGGTGAAATGGTCAAGATTAATTATATTATTTTGGCATTTACCATATAATGACACAATAGTCTGCATTGGGGCTGTTTTAAGCACCAGCTATGTACTGGCTCTAAAAGCTGATTGTGAAATCCAAGATTAGAATCGTTTATTTTCTTCAAATTGGCAGGGAAATATAATAGCAGTGGATATAGAATTAGCTTTTAAGAATTTTGGAAAACACAGTGTTTTTCAGGGTATCAGCTATTATATAATGGCCACTTTCAGATGTTTGATTCAGGGATTTATCCATCTGTCAAACGCCTCCAACACGTAGCTCAATGTCATTTTTTTGTTATATTGGTCCATTTTTAAGCTATTCAGCTATTCCATTTAAATATTTTTTTCTTCTACATTTTACACAAAGAGGAAAAGCTCATTTTGTTCAAAACAAAACAAAAAGAGAAATGATGAAGAATGTTCATTTTTCTGTATATATTATGCTAAATGTGTTTGTGATGAATTTTAGTTAGAATCAAAATAGTGTTTTGCCTGACAATTTACTGTTGTGGCCAAAAATACCAAAGTTCTTGGTGTCCGGAGTTGCTTTTGAAATACAGCAGCATAATCTTACTTTGCACGTAATTGCTTTAAAGTTAGAATGTTGTTTGAAGGCCTGGTCGAAGCCCACCAAAAAGACTTAATAACAGGGTTACATACAGCCCTAGAGAGAAGGGCTGCACGCTGTTTCCCTGTGCAAACATTTCAAGCATCGGGATTTCTCAAAGGGAAAGGCAATAGGATCAGAAAGAGTAGAGGTCCTAGGGAAGGTGCCGGAAATGGGAAAGATAGGGATGTCAGTTATATAAAAATTAGATCTAGGGGATTCCCTGGTGGCGCAGTGGTTGAGAGTCCGCCTGCCGATGCAGGAGACACGGTTTCGTGCCCTGGTCCGGGAAGATCCCACATGCCGCGGAGCTGCTGGGCCCGTGAGCCATGGCTGCTGAGCCTGCGCATCCGGAGCCTGTGCTCCACAACGGGAGAGGCCACAGCAGTGAGAGGCCCGCGTACTGCAAAAAAAAAAAAAAAATGAGATCTAGGGTCCCTGTTCTCAAGGAACTTGGCATTTCATTGGGGGATATGTAATGAAGTTTCAAAACGCGTGATGCAGACAAGGAGGGATGTAAAAGTTGGGAGTAGGGAGCTACCTGTGCCATTTCTGGAGGTCTGGTAATCCATGAAGCATGAAAGAGGTAGTTATTAGGCAACGGAAAGACAATGATATTTCACTTTATGGGTAATAAATTGTTGGAATTCACCTCCTCAAGGGTAAAAGATACAGAAAGCTCCTTGATGAGTTACAATCGGAATAAAATTGTATCACACGTATTTAGAACTAAACCCAGTAGGGATTAAATGGGACTATTTAAAAATATACAGAAAACCTTCCAAACCTCCTCAAGTGTCCTCGACAGGGAAGAAATACCTGAGAAAAAACTAACATGGCTTTAGGAGTACACTTTGTCTTGAATGGCTTCAATATTTTGTGGGATTTAGAGCCAAACATATCATTTCAGAAAGGACCACCAATCTAGCTCTTTCCTCTGGTCACCATCCCTTTTCCCTGCACCCCCTCCCCTACTTGTCTCCCCATCCCCTATATGTACTCAAGTATAATGAACCCAGTGTTTGAACCTTACATGTTGAACTTGGTAGCCACCTTGGATGTGTTCTGCAGGGGAGAGCCATCAAGGTGGCAGCATGACATAGAGCAGAATAGAAATGTGTGTGAGTGTGAAAAATCTGCTTTCAAAGTAAACAGGCTCTCAGATTCAATGCTCATTTAACGTCAGTGCCCTGGTTTATCCTTAGCGTCAGGCTGTCAGAAGCAGGCTGCTTTGGTAACACGAACGTGAAGTCTTTATTTACACTTGTTAACTCAGTCAACCACGTATTAGTGATAGACCCTTGTAAAGTGGTGAGAAGTTTACAACACCTTCTCACCACGACCTTGACATCTTTCAGGAACCCCTGGTAAGTAGTGACCAATACTTTTTTCTTCTATGTATTTTATGTCAGAATCTGAACATATTGAGCTATTTTAAAATGTTACATTCCCTTCACATCTGCCATAATATATCTCATTCTGAAAAAGGGAAATATGTTTTGAAAAATTGACTTAATAGTCCTTTTTTTGTCATGAATCCCCATTTATTAATAGTTCTTTTAAAATGTCCTAATTATTGTGTTCATAATAACTATGTACACGTTTCTTATCCTCGAAAATGGATAATATAATTGGGAGAATCTTTAAATTTCCTTTTTCTTAAAATAATGAATATAATATACCAGTGAGGTCTTGATCACAGAAACAAACAAAAAAGGAAACCTCAAAAGTTAAGAAATCTATTTACTGTATAATTAATAACAACAGTCTTATTAATTGGAGATCTGTTATGAGCCAGGCCAGCAGTAGGGCCTTTACATACATGTCATGGATTATCATGACAATGTCACAGGCTGCATTGACCTCCCTCTGTGCTTTCATGATATTAGTTATGTTTTTCTAAAAATTTTGCTCAGATAGCAATATTGAAGGTATATCATCTGAAGGTTAGACATTAGCCAGCTTAGCTTCATAGTGCTAGAAGCCAAAGTACAAAATTAAAAAGGATTCTTCTTTTGTCTCAGTCACTATTTGCAATGGGACTTGAATGCATTCACTTAGTCATTTGGTCAACAATTCTTCACTAGAAATATACCAGGCACTGTTCCAGGTGCTGGGAATAAGTGATGAATGAGATAGTAACACTCTGGTCTCTTAGACCTTGTAATTTAGTGGAGGAAACAGACAGGAAACAAGTAAACAAGTAGATTAGGAAAAAAACTTCAGATAGTGATAACTGCTATGAAGAAAATCAAATAGGATATGATGATAGAGAATTACGGATTCAGGAGGGGCAGGGAAGAGGAGGGGACAAGGAAGGTCTTTTGCTTTCTACTAAGAGTCTCAAAGTTTCATTGCCATAAATTTTTTGATGAAACTTGTGTTTGGCACTTAATATATCTTTGTGTGTAATAATCACTATGAAATTAAAGGAGTGCTTTTTCTTAACTTTTCACATAAAAGTAAGGGTATTAATGATATCTTTATTTTATGAGGGGAAGGACTGAGTAATATATGAAGGATTCCACAGACATTGCCTGAATCCATTAAAATGTATGGTACCATTTAAAACAACTACTATCCTCTTTGCAAATATCAAATGTAAGTGATGCAGTATTAGCTATTTAAATATTAATTTTCAAGAAATAGTTATACTGCTTTAATATTAACTTTATTTCTATAAACTTGAGAAAATCTCTTATCTATGTTTCAGATCTGTCAAAGGCACATTTCAAAGTGGAATTTATAAATTCTAATAGTGCACACAAATTGAGTCCGAAAATTAGTGATCAGATGGCAGGTGTGTTACTTTCTGTGAATGCCTTATTTATTCAGCCAATGAATAGAAAAATAATCCCTGTAAATTTTTGGTACAGGAATTTTAGAGGTTATCCTAAACTATAGCACATATGTTATTTGGATAATACAGTCATCAAAAAGATTGAATTATGATCAGAGTAAATTGATTCAGGTATCAAAAGGAAATGCCAAAAGGAAGGAAGGTGTTGACTGTGATATGTGCAAGGAAATATGAGAAAGAAATAGGTTTACTTCAATTGCTTTAGTTGCAGTGCAAGAGAAATCTAGAAGAGTTTTGAGTATAACAAAATCAAAATACTAAAATTATTTATTGATCTGTAATCAGTGGATCTTTATCTCTGTGCATAAGGATCTCTAAGGAAGCCTGTTACAAATGCAACTTGTTGAAACCTACCTCCAGAGATTCCGGTTTAGAATGTCTGGGTGCAGCCGAGGAATTTGCATATTCATAAGCAGCCTGGGTGACTGGGTGCAGGTGGTCAGCTGATGGATCATGGGAAACATGGGTCCGTCCAGTGACCCTGTCACTAGCCAAGTTATCAGTGAATTTAGTGCTCCCTACTTGTTACTGTTAACACTGAATTGCTTTAACTCAATCAAAAGCACAATTGAAAGAAGGTGGGCATGGTGTTGGGCAGGTTGACATGTCACATGAAGTCTGTCCGTGACCAGCACTGAGATGAGATGCAGGAGACCAGGGAAGATCCACTCTGAAACCTACTAGATTCTTGAACAGTTTTATCACTGTAACCTCAGAGCTGGGATAAATAAGTTGTTGGTTAATTAATTAATTGAGAAGAGTATTCCAGTGGAAGAATAGAATAGTCTTTCCATCTTGGAGTGGAGACTTTTGACACAGAAGTCGGTGGTTTGAGACAGGTTAGAAGTGTCAAAATCCTGAAACTATGTATCAAGACCTTGTTATGTTAGCTGCTGTTGACATACAAAGACAATGAGGAAAAAGTCCTATTTTCAAGTAGAGTACAGTCTAGTAGGAGCTAGCAGCGTATGTGATCAGCCTCCATATAATATTCCCACTGAAGTGGGAAAATTCATTTTGGAAGACACCGGGGCCAGATTGCTTAGGTTCAGATGCTGGCTCCGCCACTTATTAGCCCCTCTGGGCCTTGATTTCCTCATCTGTGAAAGGATACAATAACAGTATCAACTTTATGATTCTGAGAATTAAAAAGAGTTAATGTGTGTACAACTTTGATAACAATGCCTGATATAGTAAGCGTCCTGTAATATACACATTCCAGTTTCTGAGAAAACAGTCCTTACTGGACCAGAAGTCAGTTCCTATCCCACCTGTCATTTACCAGCTTGAAGACTTGAGCCAGTGATTTGGCTTCTGTCAATGACAGAATCCCCCAATTGATGTCATGGTCTATGAAAGTACTTTTGAAATATCAGAATGCTGTACAAGTGTAAGACGTTTAGTAATGTCATGTCCATTAGCTTCAGCTATGTACTAAGGGTTGCCTTTTGTACCGTTTCTATATAAAGACATTTTGCTTGTGCATCAGGTTGTTCAGCTACTATTCACAGTTTGCTTTTTAAAAAAAAAAATTTGATATTTACTGATAACCTGCTGTACGGCAGTCACTGAGGGCACAGGGATGAACAGTCCAAAATTCCTGGAGCTCACAGTCTGGTAGGAAACATATCAATACAAGTAAAGGCATAGAACAACATTCTAGAAGTCAGAGAGCAGGAACACTTGGTAATCGGTCTGGGATGGAGGAAGGAGTGGACGGGCAGGGGAACGTAACACAGGAGGGACACCTGATGAATCTTGCTGGGGAGTAGGAATTTTCCAAGTAAAACAAGGGTAGGAAGGCATTCCAGGCATTCGATGAATTGCAGAAGGGATGTTATGGCACAGAGCGCAGTGGGGGCGGAGGCGGAGGGTGGTGATGGGGGAGCCAGGTCACCAAAGGCCCCTCATGCACCACATCATGGAATTTGGACATCGTCCAGGAGGTGATTAGAGGCCACTTAAGTGCTTTAAACGCAGGGAAGTAAACAATCATGGTTGCAGTTTAAGAATATCATATGATAATGCCAAGAATGGAAGAGAAACAAGGGAAATCATTTTAGGAGAGAATTGCAGTGATCAGTGATACCATCTTGAAATGCTACAAAGCAATTACCGGTACAGGATCCACGGTTAAAACAAAATAAAAACTTAAGCCAGCCACTTTGCTCTTCAGTCTCTATGGGAGCAAAAATAGACAATCTCAAACATATTCTTAAGAGTAAAAGCACATCAGTCACAGCAACATGCCCCCAAAAGATAATTGTGGGAAGGAGGACAGGAAAAAAGTGTAAAAGAAGTTGAAGTTAAACAGAAGACAGTAATATGAATCGTTTAAACTAGAGATCCTAGTTAAGCTCCTAAATGAAAGTTAGATGTTACTTGCCCTACCTGGCCATGATTCACAGTGCGAGATAAGGCACAAGAGAGAATTTTGAATGACACACTATGCAAATATGAATATAAAATACTTATATATACACCAATAAAGGGAAATTCACAAAGGAGGAGACATTCCCACTAGAAAGGAAGCTCCCTGAAGTCAGAGACTAATCTCCTTTGTTTGCTGCTGAATCTGCACCTTGTACGTAATAATAGTTACTATGGGCAGGAACAGTGCTAACTTCCCTCTATGCGCAAACTCGTAAGTTCTCTTAACACTCCTAGGAGGGAGGGAGGATTAGCATCTGCGTTTCACAGTCAGGGAAAATCAGGCCCAGAGAGATGACAGAGGTCCCCTGAGGTTGGCCACACAGCTAGTAAATTGCAGAGCAAGGATGGGTTTAAACCCAGGCAGTGTGTGTCTAGAGTCTGCTTTTAACCACTGTGTTAACAGCATAGACATTTGCTGATCTGGAGTGATTAGAGGACAGATAATTAGAATTCCTGAAATGCTTAACTGATGGAATATTTTAAATGCAACTTTACTATTTTAGTAGTTTATTAAAATTCCTTTACGTGACCAAGACATTCAACAAGTTATAAGGTGTATCACTTGTTTTACTAACAGACAAAAAAAATCTTTTATGTATAAATGTATGCTTCTAAAAAGTTGGGACTTTTCTTTCCTGGAGCTAGAAAAGTAGTTATAAAGTTTATTTGGAAGAATAAATATACAGGAATATCTGGGAAAACCCTAAAAATAGAAAGAAAAGGAAAAGAGCAGTGGATGGTGGAAGGTAGGCCGTACCAGATAGTAAAACACGTCATAAAGCCTCAAAAATTAAAATGATGTGTTTTATCATTTTATTTACTTATTTAGATTAATAGAAGAAAAAAATCCAGAATGAGACCAAAATGCATGTAGAAATTTCATAATAATGATCACGCCAAAAAGTTATTTTAAAACTATTTAGGGGGCTTCCCTGGTGGCGCAGTGGTTGAGAGTCCGCCTGCCGATGCAGGGGACACGGGTTCGTGCCCCGGTCCGGGAGGATCCCGCATGCCGCGGAGTGGCTGGGCCCGTGAGCCATGGCCGCTGGGCCTGCGCGTCCGGAGCCTGTGCTCCGCAGCGGGAGAGGCCGCAATGGTGAGAGGCCCGTGTACCGCAAAAAAAAAAAAAAAAAAAAAAAAAAAAAACTATTTAGGCATAAGAAATCTTTCCTAAATCTAAAAAACTACCCCCTACAGTCTTTTCCATAGAAGTTATTTATGTGACTCATCTTTATTCAGCAAGTAGCTTAAAGGTAAACTTATCCTAGATTATGTCTAAACCGTTAAGAATTCTTAACAAATCAGGACCCGAATTATCTACACTAAGAATAGAACAGCAGAAATGGTTGTGACGAGATAATAAATGAGTAGGGAAGAGAAGTAATGTAAAAGCAAAAGACCTGTAGGAAAGTTGAGTGAGGTTTGAAGACTGTTTAGCAAACATGTATTGATCCCCTGCAGAGTGGCAGGAATTCTAATAGATGTTGGGTAAATAATGCCCCTCACTTTCAGAGGACCCACCTTCATGTGGGAGCTGATGTCTATGCAAGACCACAAGAGCTGAAAGGCTATGTTACATGTTTGTATGAGGGTCAGGGGACACTCAGGAGGGAATAATTCATTTTAATGGGATGGGATTCAGGATACTGAGGAGGAACAGAGAAAGCCTGCACGGAGTTGGGAACATTCAAGTAGGCTGTGAAAGAGTGGGGTTCACCTGGTAGAAAAGAAGGACACAGGAGAGGGTAGGAAACCCACTCCCGATGCAGAGATGGAATGAACGTGGCCTCGCTAGAGTTTGGGGGGCTTGTGGGAGAAAAACAGGATGGGTGGCATCCTTCACTGGTAGGTTAGAGCCAGATACTGTCTGGTCAGGTATGCCGTGCAAGAAATGTTAGCTTGATCCCAGAGGCATCAGGAAAACCACCCAATCTGTGATTTTTAAATAGAAAGGATTATAATCAGTGTAACATAGGACAGCAGTGAGGGAATCAATTTAGGGAGACTGTTTAGGAGGTTACTGCAGCATCCCAGGAGAAGGTGCTGGAAGCCTGAACTGTAACAGAGGAAGTGGGAATGGAGAAGATGCCAAATTCAAAACATATTTTGTAGATAAAACCTATAAAATCAGTTGAAAGGATGGAATGAGAGTCAGAAAGGGAGGAATGAAGGTGATGTCCATCCAGTGACGAAATCCATTCCCTTCCCCGGGCCTGTTTGTTAGACCCTGGAAGCTGGCAGCTGCGCTCTGGCTGCCTGCCTGCCTGCCCCTGCTCCATGCCCCACGCTGCAGACTTCTCACATGGTCTCCTTGAGCTTCATGGCTTCCGGTCACCATCATGAGAACCCTGGTCCCATTATTTAGCATGGCACGTAGGGTTCTTCGTGTGACCCCTGCCTTCCTCTCAAGCCTCATTGGCCGCTGCTCCTTCGCCTGGCCCTATGTCCTGGCAGACAGACCATCCCCAGTTTCTGAAACAGGACTCCTCTTCACCTGCCCTCAGCTTCTTTGTGCTGTTGCCGCTCCGTAAAATGCTCTTCACTCCCCATCATCTTGGTTTCTAGTGTCAAGCATAGTACCTGGCCCAGCGTAGCCCCTCGAATGTTTGCTTAATGAACAAATGAGTGAATGGATTTAAGCTCGTCTGAGTTTTCGTCTGCCCCGGAAACCTTTCCTGACCCCAGTCCTTGTGTTTGCCATAGGTTGCCCTTCTTTCTATCCTCTAGCTCCTGTCCCCGCCAGGTTTTCACCGTGTCTTTGAGTTGACTGTTTATTATTTGTCTCCCAACTGCCACCCCCTCCCCATAGACTGTGGACATCTTAGGGAAAAAGGATCAACTTTTATCTCTATATCCCAGTGCTTATTATATATTAGTCTCAACAGATGTTGGAGGGTAAAGAGATGGGAGGTGAAGGTGGGTGGTGTTTACAAGGGCACAGTCAACAGTAGGACGGATTGATTCTCCTCTTGGCACTGGGGGATGCGGTTCCCTCGGACCTGGAGGAAGAAGGCAATTGCCAGTATTCACCTTAGAAAGGAGAGAAAGACATGACTTCTCCCAGAACTACTCAGTCCTGCCCTCTTGGCTATTTGGATCCATCCTCAGAGATTATTTACCCAATGGGCACCAAGAGGCAGATACCCCCTAAGTCCCAGGTGGTGCAGTGTACCTCATAGGCACCCTGCCACCCACCTGTGGCCCTCCATTACCAGGCATTCAGAAAAGAATAACCTCTGTACAGTACCATTGAATCTGAAATCTTTTATCTTGGTTTCTGTTGTAGAATAAAGACCCCAAGATGGCTCGAGTTGCACTGGAATCTTTGTACAGATTACTTTGGGTTTACATGATTCGAATTAAATGTGAAAGCAACACAGCCACTCAGAGGTAAGGAGCTGGCTTGGGTTAACGGTAACCCCATCATTGAGTTAACTGTAAACACGTCACTCAGCCAATGAAAAGGGTGTTTTGTTTCATTGCCACCGACGCTAACCAAACTAGAAGCTGTTCAAAGCTGACAGTTTGTAAAAGCTCTGAGTCCTCTGGACATTTTCAGGCTTTCCTTAGACATTGGCTCAACAGCCATTACAGAAACTCCAGCCTCCACCAGGATTGCCAAGTTCTGTGTCAGGACCACATTCACCACTTTAACAAAGGAAATGGCTATAATTTTCCACCTGCCCTTAGTTTTCCAGAAAACCTTTTCAGAGAGTAATTATGCTAATGGAAAAGAGATGAAGTGGTTTGTTTTCTTTCTCTGAATTCTCTCTGATACTTAGATAAGATGAAGCATCTGCTATTTTCCCTTAATGCACAGGAGCTCAGCCAATCTTGCTTGTTTTCTCTTTTTTTCCCTTATCTTTCAGCCGTCTTATAACCATCATCACAACACTTTTCCCCAAAGGGTCCCGTGGTGTGGTGCCGAGGGACATGCCTCTGAACATCTTTGTGAAAATCATCCAGTTCATTGCCCAGGTAACGGAGATGCTTCTGGCAGTGAGAGTCTTCTAATTGCCTCTAAGTAGCCACCTCCTTCTTATGAAGTACTAACAGATGAAGGGTCTAAAATAATCTCACGTGTGTAGACTTTTCAGGATGGTTTTGCAAGTGTTTTCACACGTAGCTTTTTTTTTTTTTTTTTTTGCTTCAAAACAAATTGTGACATGGTGTGCCAAGTGTTTTCAGCATTTGACCAATAAAAGAACTGAGAGGCAGGGTTTAAGTGACTGATCTGAGGTCACAGAGCCTATTCATAAGAGGGTCTCTTGACTCCTAGGCCCTGTTTTTTCCTGCTTCTCTGCTCTAGATTCTTCAAGTCAGGAGGAAATTGAGTCTGATGTTTGGAGGAAATAAGAAGACGATAATTTAGTGAACCTGGAGGAGTAAATAAATCATAATGCTCTTTCACCCTGTGAAAAAGAAGAATGTAACAGGAATATTAGCTTTTATCAAGCACTTATTCTTTGCCAAGAACTGTTCTAAGCACTTCATACATACTATTTTACTTAAGAACTGGGTCCAGTGATATTAAACATTTAGTGTTTACTATTTAGACCCAGGACTTTTAGTTTTTAAAACACTTTGTGTATAAACGGTTCTTATCCCAACTTTGGCTTCCTGGTGATTTATAGAGAAGCATGAAAAGCCGGTTAGTCCAGTCCAGCCTCTGCCGTGAGCCAGCTCCATACCCTAAAGAAGTCATAGAACAACTTTATTCTCAGTGTCTTTATCTATAAAATGTGGATGAAAGTGCTTACCCAGTATCCCTCAGAACGTTGTGTGGATAAAGGGAAATAATAGGCATGAAAGTACTGTTGAAGTGTAATTGATATTGCTATAAAGACATAAGGTTCAATGGCTACTTCACAGACCATTTAAAATATAATATCTCTCTGTGTGTTTAGTGCAAGAAAGTGTCTCTGTAATATTTGTACTTAGGGAAAGGACAGTACTTGCTTTGCAGGTGGATGAATTAACAGAACTTTTCTACATGTAGTTATCATGTGGCTGAGAATGTGCTTTGATTATTCTGGAATATATTGTATAAAATGAACGTGACATATCTTAGTAGGCACTGTCTCATATTATTAGAATCTGGCTTAAACGTTCTCATTTAAGTAACCTTAATAGTTCTTATTTGTTGATTATTCATTTCACTTGCAGGATTGTCTGTTGTAGTACGAGTCAAGGGATTGGAAGTGTTAGAGAATAGAAGGAAATGGTCATTTTGCAGTGGTATTTTTTAAAATATATTTTAAACTGAGTTTCAAGAAGGTGTCAGCATTTGCAGGACAAGCAGGAAGAGTTTGTACTGTGTAGAAGCCCAGATACTCAGAGTGTTTTGGTTTTTCATTTTTTGGTTTTTAGTTATTAGTCATTCTGTGCTTTAGGGCCTAATTACATATATTATATAAAGCATCTCCACATGCCACATGGAAACAGGAGCAGCTCCACCGAAGGTTCGGATGGACGTGGTTTTCCTTCAGGGATTCTCTGTGGTGCATCAAACTAAGCGATACCCCTCTTCCTTCGGAAGCCACCTGTTTGGTGCATATGACAAAAACAGACATTTTCATGTTGAATTAAAATAATGCTTTGTTTTGATTTCCCTTTTTCACTATAGGAACGTTTAGATTTTGCAATGAAAGAAATCATTTTTGATTTTCTTTGTGTGGGAAAACCAGCAAAAGCTTTCAGCCTCAATCCAGAGGTAAGAATGACCCTTTTGCGTTTATCCACAGAAGCCTACCTTTGCTTTGCAACCTTGGGGGATGGGGTGAAGGCCATCTTCTCCAAAAAAGTCTTCTGTTTGTTTCTGTCCATGTTATTTGACTCAAATAGTAGAGAAGTAAGATTTATGGGTGAATAAACTTAGAATGATGAAAAGTGGACGTCCTACCACATTCTGTTCTTGTAGAAGGGAGGAAACCTTGCCCTGAAGGGTAATCTGTCTCTGTACGTCTGGTTGTTTGTTATAGAACCGTCTCAGTACTTGTAACTATTTTGATGCAGATTAGCAAGTTGAGGAGTATTGAAAGTGATGAAACAGAGAAGCATAAATAGATGCAATGATAAAATACTAAACTCTGGTGGAATTAAAGAAGTAATTATGCATCTTTGATTCTGTGACAGCATTCCCAACTCAAGGGCAGATCATGGAACTGAGTGTGTAATGGGTGTGATGCACCTCATGGTGGGGGCGGCTTAGGCAAATGAAAAGCACGTGCAATTTTTTTTTTTTTTTTTTTTGCGGTACGCGGGCCTCTCACTGTTGTGGCCTCACCCGTTGCGGAGCACAGGCTCCGGACGCGCAGGCTCAGCGGCCATGGCCCACGGGCCCAGCCGCTCCGCGGCATGTGGGATCCTCCCGGACCGGGGCACGAACCCGCGTCCCCTGCATCGGCAGGCGGACTCTCAACCACTGTACCACCAGGGAAGCCCAAGCACATGCTATTTTAAACTTCTAAAAAGACTGTTGGTGCCAACAAAGTGCAGAGTCCTAACCACTAGCTGTAAGACATTGACCTCTCTGAACTTCAGCTTTTTTACTAGTAAAAGGGACAAACTACTTTTCTAGATCACCTCACAGAATCATCATGATATTACGAATTCATAAGCAAAAAAAGAAAGAAATTGCACACCAGAAAAAAATTTTAAATGTTGTTCCTCTCATCACTCTGATATTGTCTGGCTCCTTCATTCTGTCAGTGAGGAAGGAGACCCAGAGCCCAGAGGCTCAGAATAGGCAGCTGGTTAGCAGCAAGGGGAACCCAGGTCTCCCTGCACCCTCATGCTTCTTCCCACCACACCCTGAATTCTCTTCTTGGTGCTAAGATTGCCATGTATGTAAGGACAGCCCAACATGCCCAAAAATGGGAGTTTCTGTCTGGTGTTTAATGACATCACAGGCTTCTGGAATGGCTGCAGCCAGGGTCAGTGGGCCAATGGGAGGGGGACAAAGCCAGTGCAAATTCAGGGCATTTTGGCTGGAAGGAGGCCCATGGCCCAAGTACTAAAGAGTCTTCTCTTGCTTGGGAACAGTGGTTCCATGCTTTTCAATGGATGAAGGATAGTCTTTTTTTTTTTTTTGGCTGCGCCATGTGACTTACGGGATCTTAGCTCCCCAACCTGGGATTGAACCCTGGCCCCTGGCAGTGAAAGAGCAGAGTCCTAACCACTGCGCCACTAGGGAATTCCCAGGATAGTTTTTCTAATAAATGGTGCTAAATAGTTGGACATCCACTTGCAAAATAATCAACATCAACCCATAATTTGCCCTGTCAGGAAAAATGAACTCAAAATGAATCATAAGCCTAAATGTGAAATCCGACATCATAAATCTTCCAGAAGAAAACAGAAGATAAAAATCTTTGTGACCTTTGGGTAGGCAAAATTTTCTTAGATAAGATACAAAAAGCATAAATTACAAAAGAAGAAGTTGATAAAATACAAAAGTATGCACTTTAAAAGTTAATGTTAATAAAGTGTAGAGCCACAGACTGGGAGAAAATATTTGTAAAACACGTATTGACAAACCCTTCTATCCAGAATATATAAAGAACTCCCAACTCAATAACCCAATTTTTTAAATGGACAAAATGAAGAGCCTCTTTACCAAAAAAGAGATACAAATGACGAATAAACCTATGAAAAGATGTTCAACATCCTTAGTCATTAGGGAAATGCAAGTTAAAACCACAGTGAGATGTGCTGAGAAGGATACCGAGCGATTGGAACTTTATACTATTGATGTTTGAGTGAGAATGCAAAATGGTACAACCACTTTAGAAAAAAGTTTGGCAATTTCTTGTAAGGTTAAACATACACTTGGCATATGATCCAGCAGTTCTACCCCAAGGTGTTTATCCAAGAGAAATTAAAACATTTGTCCACAAAGATTTGTATCAACATTTATAGCACCTTTATTCATGATCACTAAAAACAGGAAAGCAACTCATGTTCAAACAGCTGGTGAATGTCAAAACAACTTGTGAATCATCAACACAATGGAATACTATTCAGCCATAAAAAGGAACAAACTACTGATACTGCAGCAACACCTCAAAAGCATTAAGCTAAGTGAAAGAAGCAAGACACAAAAGGTTGTGTCTGTTTGCTTCCATTTATATCACATTCTGGAAAATGCAAAATTATAGGCAGAAATTAGACACTGATTATCAGGTGCTGAGGTTGGAGGAGAGGACTGACTGTAAAGAGGCACAAAGGAACTTTTGGGGATGATGGAAATATTTTGTATCTTGACTGTGATGATAGTTACCTGACTATATATGTTTCTCAAAATTCAAAGAACTGTACAACTAAGAGGAGTGTATTTTACTACATGTGAATTATATCTCAATAAACTTGACTTCAGTAGAAAACAGTGGAGATTCTAGCCTACAATATATATTTGCCAGCGGGAACTTTTCAGGTATTAATCCTCACCATAGCCCTATATGATCAATAGGTATTATTATTCTCATTCAACAGAAAGGAAGCTGAGACTTGGACTTGGAAAAGTTAAGTAATTTCTCAAGACCAGACAGATAATAGAAGGAGAGGTATGATGCAGAGCTATATAAAACATAAGAAGAAATTGTTTTTGAAATTAAGTTAAAAATATATTTCCCAAACTATCCCAACTTACTTCTGCCCTTAGAATTATTCAGAGAAAAGGAAAACTAAGAGAACTGGCAAGGATGGCTCATAAATTGGATAATCCATTTGCAGATAATTGAAGCTTGATCATTTAAGTCAATTCACAGTCATCCTATTGATACTGCATCTCCTGAATTAAACACTGTTATTTTCTCACCCAAAACAGTGCTGTGTCTTGAAAAATATCCACAAATCTAGAAAACATTTCATGAAAGAACTACTAAAATAAATGAGGAAACTAATGGACTTTAAACTTTTTAAAATGAATACTCTTTCATTTTAGAAAATGGAGAAAGAATATTACTGAAGACCATAAAATCATAAAATACACATTGGATTGGGTATGAATGGGCCAGAGAAATGTATACCACACCCTGGTTGAAATACCCCTGCTCCTTGAAGCTTGAATAAATAGTTTAGAAGTCAATATTACTTCATGTTCTAAGATATAATCATGTACTACAGAATAGGTGATTCGGGTAAACCCAACTTGAATGTATAGCTTCCCACCTACTAGTTATGTGGCCCTCGGTTTCCTCACCTGAAAAATGGGAATAATCATACCTTCCTTGCATGGCTGTTTTAAAGATGAGAGTTAATGAGCAGTTCTGGATATATTTTAAGAACTCAATAAATTGTAATTAGATTATCATTGTTAGTAACAGTAATTATTTTCTGCATTAGGTAGTGGTCTACTTAGGGAACTTATTACTTGATGTGGTTTGAAAATATGAGTGTAAATGTTTACACATGGCTGTTTAAGGAACTACAGATGTTTTAGTACCTTCTGACCTTTTAAGATTATTGCTGCTGGGAGCAACTATCTTACTGAGTCATCTTTCAGAGCCAATATTATGCCTTATCTGAGCCTGGGGAAGATAATGATCTGGCCCAGAATGACATTTCTTCTTATGAGTTTATGTGTTTTTATAAGTAACAGGTTCTGTGGCTTCGAATTCTTTAAATTTATTTTCAAACTTGCCAGCCTTTGTGAATCAAAAGTCAACAACCTGCAATTCAGAGCAGACGACTTACATTTTTATGATTCACATTTGGAACTCCCATTTGTTTTCATTCAGTCTTTGTGAGTTAACACATGTCTCCTCCCAGGAGACAAAGAGATTTTTGTTGACCTCAGTTTACCTTACTTGCAGCTGCTCCAGAGGGTGACTGCCTATCCCTTGGAGGTAGGGATCCCAGGATCCCCCAAACAGAATGAGTCTGACCATCTCAAACATACCCTCCAAGTTTGGTGAAAATCTCCCCAGTTGTTTTCTTGTGATGCAGCAACAAAGAGTGTCAGAAACTTAATTTCATTTTCTTAGGTTTGACCTAAACCCTTTTAAATGATTTTCCCACACTAATCTAGAAGGCAAACCATGCTTAACTTCTTTGAAAGACTGATGGCTTAATTTCACAATAATTGGGTCTTTCTCTTTACCATGAACATATTGTCTCTTACAGAGGATGAACATTGGTTTACGGGCATTCTTGGTAATAGCTGATAGCTTGCAGCAGAAAGATGGGGAACCTCCCATGCCGGTTACCGGAGCCGTTCTCCCTTCAGGAAACACACTGAGGGTGAAGAAGACATATTTGAGTAAAACACTAACTGAAGAGGAAGCCAAAATGATAGGTGGGTTTCAAAGATGTGTTTGCACTGGGCCTTATTAAGCCTTTAAAATGACCAAAAGACACTTACCCTTAGTGAGATATATTTTTTAAATCTTCATAAAAGTAGCTGATAAGACATTTCAACATTAATTGCTTTGATTCATGCTGTGGTTTGTTTTACTGCCCTTTAAACTCCCTGGAACTTCCTGGTAAACATTTTGCCGTTTAAATGTTAGATTTTTATCTGTGGTCTTTTCAAATTTCTAATATTGATTATTTGCAGTTTACAGTAAATTTCTAAGACATCTGTGTGCTTCGGTAGATAATCCTGTTTATAAAGCAAACATATAAATATATTCATTCATTTATTCATTCCCTCATTCATTTTTATAGTTCCTTTTCTTCTTTTTTTTTTTTTTCAGTAAAATTAGTTTAGTCTGTGTTTTAAACATGCCAAGTCCCATACATGCCAGGGTATACTGTGGGTTTATCCTACGTGAGACTATTTTCTTTTTAATTTAACTATCTTAACCCAAAGAGATGATTTTTTGCATTTGTTTCTCTTTTACCGAGTTCCTGAATTTAGAAACCTACTGCAAGCTTGTTAAGTTAGTTCCTGGATTCCAAAGACCTAGAGGAAACATATGAGGAAACTTTTTCCTTTAAAATATTTATCTTTAGTTATGCAATGCTTAAGTGAGTTCAAAAATATCAATATTTAATACATGACAAGTAACTATGAATAATTATTTCATTAAAGTACAAATTTTAAACACAAAGCAATTTACATTTGTATTATATACATAAATACATAAAATGCATATACATGTATGAAATACATATTCTGGACACATTTTCTTCCACTGTATTAATGAGAGCAGTAAAAATAATATACCTGAGGGGGCTTCCCTGGTGGCGCAGTGGTTGAGAGTCCGCCTGCCGATGCAGGGGACACGCGTTCGTGCCCCGGTCCGGAAGATCCCACATGCCGTGGAGCGGCTAGGCCCGTGAGCCATGGCCGCTGAGCCTGTGCGTCCGGAGCCTGTGCTCCGCAGCAGGAGAGGCCACAACAGTGAGAGGCCTGTGTACCACAAAAAAATAAATAAATAAAATAATAATAATAATAATAATATACCTGAGGTAAATTTCCCTTCATTTAAAAATTTATGATGTGAAGTCATTTGTTGCCTTTACTAAAAAAACCCACACATATATTTCAGATAATAATATAAAGTTATTAAAATTCTAACCCCAAATGAGAATTATCTTTTATTCACATAACCAGTTATTATGGTGAATTTTTTTTATACTAACCAGAAACATAAAAATTCTAGTGTGGAACTTTCTGTTTCCTTGTTTATTTTTACTCCTCTGGAAAATATTTCCCTTTGAAGTATTAGAATTCCTATGTGTTAAATTTAAATGATTCTTTCGGGAACATCCACTACATGTGGGTACTAAGCTAAGAGTCTTGCAGATAAGAGATTAAATTAGACTCTGCTCAGAGAATTCACTGACCCACACAAGGTCTTCAGTAAAAATATATCACAGAGGATGAATAAAATGGGATTTCACTCTTTGATAGATTTAGTCAAAGATGTAACTGTAATGCGTATTTTTCAGGCATGTCATTATATTACTCTCAAGTACGAAAAGCTGTGGACAACATTTTAAGGCACCTTGATAAAGAAGTAGGAAGGTGTATGATGCTAACTAACGTCCAGATGTTAAACAAAGAACCCGAAGACATGATCACGTGAGTATAGTGAGGACTAAGTTTTCAATGAAGGATTAATGAACCAAAAGACACCAGCAGAGGTTCTTCCCCTTTATTCTGTATTTTGTTCCCATGTTATTAGAGTCTGAGTTCTAAGAAGTGTTAGGCATAGTAAAAACATCATTTGATAATATTTGACTAACTGTAAAAATAAAGTCACACCTGAGATTGATCTGTTTTGATAATATTTCAAATATCATTAGGCCAGTAAGTTAGAAAATGGGCCCAAGACACTTTTACTGGTCCACATTTTTCAGAAGTAATGTTTTGCTCTCAAGCCCACGTGATATAGCGTCATCACCAGCTTAGAGATGTTCCTTCTTTATGAATCTCAAGTTAACTTGTTTCTAGTGAGCGTTCCTGAACAGTGAGAGTTAAACCTGATTAATATTCTCTGTGTAACTGTGTCATAGAAATACTGGATTTTAAGAATGCATTTGTAGCTTGGAATGTAGAAATCAGATGTTCTTAGCCAAAATCCAAGATCCAGATTTGTAATTAGAGCTCCTCATTAGAAACTCACACAAGTTGTATTTGCTGCTTGTGATTAATTATGGCAGGAACGCAGGTTAGGTTATGACTATGTTTTAAGACAGTTTGGACTTTGTTGTTGAACTATGAATTAAATTATATTTGGCACCTGTGGCATACATTTCTAAACATATAATTAGGAAAATTTTCTTTGTCGCTCAGTGTGTCCAATTCCAAATATCACAGTTAGCTGGAAGGTTGTTACCTATATAGGGAAGTTCATATTATGGGTGTGTATTTTTATTACAATAGTAGTATGTCAAAAACAAGCTACAGTGAAACAAAACATGATAAAATAAAGTTAAAAATACAGAATTATTTTAAATACATATTTAGCAGTATGACAAGTTAAAATAAAAGCCTCCTCCACAGAGCTCCACTTGAACTCTGCATCCATTCCTTGGTTCAGTGTGATTTCTTCCAGACCTTTCCCAATGTCAGCACAAATACATATATACATTTTCTTTTTTACAAAAATGGAGTTGTACAATGTATATGGTCCTGCAGCTTGCCAGTCACTTCATTTAAATGATATGGAGAGCATGTTGCTTTAGATTTTTCAACCAAAATGATAGCAGAGTTGAAATTGACCAAAGTTAATGACATTAAATATCTTGTCTACAGCTCTGGTACTTACCTCACAAATTGCCAGATTGTCCATAAACCTTTAACCTCCTTACTGCATACTCTCTGAATATATTAAAGCAATTTTCAGTTTACAATGTAGAAGATGTAAGAAATGCTTTGAAAACTTCTGCCATAGAGTTGTTTCCTCTAAAATAGTAAGGAAATGAAAGGTCTTGAAAGGAAAACTATGTTTATAATTCAGAGATCATAAGACAGGGTCAGGACCAAAACAGTACATTCAAAACCATAAAAGGTACAGGTTTAAATGTAAATGTTAACATTTCATTTTTATTTTCACAATACCTTAAACTTTTTCTAAGGTGATTCAGTGATTCTTTACTTTTTCCTATTCAACTGTCTTAAGATGCCCCGCCCCCCAAATAGGGCTAGAAATAGTTCTCATGCTAGACTTTAAAGCAGATCCCTCAGTGGAAAATGGCTCATGGCTACATTTCTAAAAAACAAGGAGATAGGGAGACCTTCAACATGGCAGAGGAATAAGACGTGGAGATCACCTTCCTCCCCACAAATACAGCAGAAATACATCTACACGTGGAACAACTCCTACAGAACACCTACTGAACACTGGCAGAAGACCTCAAACTTCCCAAAAGGCAAGAAACTCCTCATGTACCTGGGTAGAGCAAAAGAAAAAAGAGAAAAGCAGAGACAAAAGGATAGGGACGGGACCTGCACCAGTGGGAGGGAGCTGTGAAGAAGGAAAGGTTTACACACACTAGGAGCCCCTTCGCGGGCAGAGACTGCAGGTGGCAGAGCGGGGAAGCTTCGAAGCCGCGGAGGAGAGCGCAGCCACAGGGGTGCGGAGAGCAAAGCGGAGAGATTCCCGCACAGAGGATCAGTGCCAACCAGCACTCACCAGCCTGAGAGGCTTGTCTGCTCCCCCGCCGGGACGGGTGGGGGCTGGGAGCTGAGGCTCGGCCTTCGGAGGTCAGACCCCAGGGAGAAGACTGGGGTTGGCTGCATGAACACAGTCTGAAGGGGGCTAGTGAGCCACAGCTAATCGGGAGGGAGTCCGGGAAAAAGTCTGGACCTGCCTAAGAGGCAAGAGACCATTGTTTCGGGGTGCGTGAGGAGAGGGGATTCAGAGCACCACCTAAATGAGCTCCAGAGATGGGCGCAAGCTGCAGCTATCAGCGCAGACCCCAGAGACGGGCATGAGATGCTAAGGCTGCTGCTGCAGCCACCAAGAATCAATATGTGCAAGCACAGGTCACTATCCACACCTCCCCTCCCAGGAGCCTGTGCAGCCTGCCACTGCCAGGGTCCCGTGATCCAGGGACAACTTACCCAGGAGAACACATGGCGCCTCAAGCTGGTGCAACATCACACCGGCCTTGTCGCTGCGTGCTCACCCCACATTCTGTACCCGTCCCTCCCCACGGCCTGAGTGAGCCAGAGCCCCTGATCAGCTGCTCCTTTAACCCCATCCAGTCTGGGCAGGGAACAGATGCCCTCAGGCGACCTACACGCAGAGAGGGGGCCAAATCCAAAGCTGAACCCCAGGAGCTGTGCGAAAAAAGGAGTGAAAGGGAAATCTCTCCCAGCAGCCTCAGGAGCAGCGGATTGAGTCTCCACAATCAACTTGATGTACCCTGCATTTCTGGAATACCTGAATAGACAACGAATCATCCTGAAATTGAAGCAGTAGACTTTCGGAGCAACTGTAGACTTAGGGTTTGCTTTCTGCATCTAATTTGTTTCTGGTTTTATGTTTATCTTACTTTAGTATTTAGAGTTTATTATCATTGGTAGATTTGTTTATTGATTTGGTTGCACTCTTCCTTTTTTTTAATATATATAGATATATTTTTTTCCTTGTTCTCATTCTGTGAGTGTGTATGTGTATGCTTCTTTGTGTGACTTTGTCTGTATAGCTTTCCTTTTACCATTTGTTCTAGGGTTCTATCTGTCTGTTTTTCTTTTTTAGTACAGTTTTTAGTGCTTGTTATCATTGGTGGATTTGTTTTTTGGTTTGGTTGCTCTCTTCTTTCTTTCTTTCTTTCTTTTTTCTTTTTTTATTACTTTTTAACTTTTTCATGTTTAACAATTATTTTTTATTTTAATAACTTTATTTTATTTCATTTTATTTTTTCTTTCTGTCTTCCTTTTTTTCTCCCTTTTCTTCTGAGCCGTCTGGCTGACAGGGTCTCAGTGCTCCAGCAGGGTATCAGGCCTGTGCCTCAGAGGTGGGAGAGGCGAGTTCAGGACATTGGTCCACGAGAGACCTCCTGGCTCCACGTAATATCAAAGAACAAATGCTCTCCCAGAGATCTCCATCTCAACGCTAAGACCCAGCTCCACTGAACAACCAGCAAGCTACAGTGCTGGACACCCTATGCCAAACAGCTAGCAAGACAGCAACCAACCCCACCCATTAGCAGAGAGGCTGCCTAAGATCATAATAAGGCCACGGACACCCCAAAACACACCACCAGACGTGGACCTGCCCAACAGAAAGACAAGATCCAGCCTCATACACCAGGACACAGGCAGCAGTCCCCTCCACCAGGAAGCCTACACAACCCACTGAACCAACATTACCCACTGTGGGCAGACACCAAAAACGTCAGGAACTACAAACCTGCAGCCTGCGAAAAGGAGACCCCAAACACAGTAAGAGAAGCAAAATGAGAAGACAGAGAAATATGCAGCAGATGAAGGAGCAAGGTAAAAACCCATCAGACCAAACAAATGAAGAGGAAATAGGCAGTCTACCTGAAAAAGAATTCAGAGTAATGATAGTAAAGATGATCCAAAATCTTGGAAATAGAATGGAGAAAATAAAAGAAACGTTTAACAAGGATCTAGAAGAACTAAAGAGCAAACAAACAATGATGAACAACACAATAAATGAAATTAAAAATTCTCTAGAAGGAATCAATAGCAGAATAACTGAGGCAGAAGAAAGGATAAGTGACCTGGAAGATAAAATAGTGGAAATAACTACTTCAGAGCAGAATAAAGACAAAAGAATGAAAAGAATTGAGAACGGTCTTTGAGACCTCTGGGACAACATTAAATGCACCAACATTCGAATTATAGGGGTCCCAGAAGAAGAAGAGGAAAAGAAAGAGCCTGAGAAAACATTTGAAGAGATTATAGTTGAAAACTTCCCTAATATGGAAAAGGAAATAGTCTATCAAGTCCAGGAAATGCAGAGAGTCCCATACAGGATAAATCAAAGGAGAAACACGCCAAGACACACATTAATCAAACTATCAAAAATTAAGTACAAAGAAAAAATATTAAAAGCAGCAAGGGAAAAACAACAAATAACATACAAGGGAATCCCCATAAGGTTAACAGCTGCTCTTTCAGCAAAAACTCTGCAAGCCAGAAGGGAGTAGCTGGACATATTTAACATGATGAGAGGGAAAAACCTGAAAAAAATTTCAGATTTCACAAAAATCTCATTTAGATTTGATGGAGAAATAAAAACCTTTATAGACAAGCAAAAGGTAAGAGAATTCAGCACCACCAAATCAGCTTTACAACAAATGCTAAAGCAACTTCTCTAGGCAGGAAACCCAAGAGAAGGAAAAGACCTACAATAATAAACCCAAAACAATTAAGAAAATGGTAATAGGAACATACATATCAATAAATACCTTAAATGTAAATGGATTAAATGTTCCAGCTAAAAGACACAGACTGGCTGAATGGAAACAAAAACAAGACCTGTATATATGCTGTCTACAAGAGACCCACTTCAGACCTAGGGACACATACAGACTGAAAGTGAGGGGATGGAAAAAGATATTCCATGCAAATGGAAATCAAAAGAAAGCTGGAGTAGCAATACTCATATCAGACCAAATAGACATTAAAATAAAGACTATTACAAGAGACAAAGAAGGACACTGCATAACGATCAAGGGACCAATCCAAGAAGAAGATATAACAATTGTAAATATTTATGAACCCAACACAGGAGCACATCAATACATAAGGCAGATGCTAACAGCCATAAAAGAGGAAATCAACAGTAACACAATCATAATAGGGGATGTTAACACCCCACTTTCACCAATGGACAGATCATCCAAACTGAGAATAAATAAGAAAACACAAGCTTTAAATGATGCGTTAAACAAGATGAACTTAATTGATATTTATAGGACATTCCATCCAAAAGAACAACAGAATACACTTTCTTCACAAGTGCTCATGGAACATTCTCCACAATAGATCATATCTTGGGTCACAAATCAAACCTTGGTAAACTTAAGAAAATGGAAACCGTATCAAGTATCTTTTCTGACCACAACGCTATGAGACTAGATATCAATTACAGGAAGAGATCTGTAAAAAATACAAACACAAGGGGCTTCCCTGATGGCGCAGTGGTTGAGAGTCCGCCTGCCGATGCAGGGGACACGGGTTCGTTCTCCGGTCTGGGAAGATCCCACATGCCGCGGAGCGGCTGGGTCCATGCGCCATGGCCGCTGAGCCTGCGCATCCGGAGCCTGTGCTCCGCAACGGGAGAGGCCACAGCAGTGAGAAGCCCGCATACCACAAAAAAAAAAAAAAAAAAAAAAAAAAATACAAACACATGGAGCCTAAACAATACACTACTAAATAACCAAGAGATCACTGAGGAAATCAAAGAGGAAATCAAAACATACCTAGAAACAAATGACAATGAAAACACAATGACCCAAAACCTATGGGATGCAACAAAAGCAGTTCTAAGAGGGAACTTTATAGCAATACAATCCTACCTCAAGAAACAAGAAACATCTCAAATAAACAACCTAACCTTACACCTAAAGCAATTAGAGAAAGAACAAAAAAAACCCAAAGTTAGCAGAAGGAAAGAAACCATAAAGATCAGATCAGAAATAAATGAAAAAGAAAGGAAGGAAAGGATAGCGAAGATCAGTAAAATTAAAAGCTGGTTCTTTGAGAAGATAAACAAAACTGATAAACCATTAGCCAGACTCATCAAGAAAAAAAGGGAGAAGACTCAAATCAATAGAATTAGAAATGAAAAAGGAGAAGTAACAACTGACACTGCAGAAATACAAAGGATCATGAGAGATTACTACAAGCAACTCTATGCCAGTAAAATAGACAATCTGGATGAAATGGACAAATTCGTAGAAAAGCACAACCTTCTGAGACTGAACCAGGAAGAAATAGAAAATATGAACAGACCAATCACAAGCACTGAAATTGAAACTCTGATTAAAAATCTTCCAACAAACAAAAGCCCAGGACCAGATGGCTTCACAGGCGAATTCTACCAAACATTTATAGAAGAGCTAACACCTACCCTTCTCAAACTCTTCCAAAATATAGCAGAAGGAGGAACACTCCGAAACTCATTCTATGAGGCCACCATCACCCTGATACCAAAAACACACAAAGATGTCATAAAGAAAGAAAACTACAGGCCAATATCACTGATGAACATAGATGTAAAAATCCTTAACAAAATACTAGCAAAGAGAATCCATCAGCACATTAAAAGGATCATCCACCATGATCAAGTGGGGCTTTTCCCAGGAATGCAAGGATTCTTCAATATACACAAATCAATCAGTGTGATACACCAGAGTAACAAATTAAATGATAAAAACCATATGATGATCTCAGTAGGTGAAGAAAAAGCTTTCGACAAAATTCAACACCGATTTATGATAAAACCCCTCCAGAAAGTAGTCATAGAGGGAACTGACCTCAGCATAATAAAGGCCATATATGACAAACCCACAGCCAGCATTGTTCTCAGTGGTGCAAAACTGAAACCATTTCCACTAAGATCAGGAACAAGACAATGTTGCCCACTCTCACGACTATTATTCAACATAGTTTTGGAAGTTTTAGCCACAGCAATCAGAGAAGAAAAAGCAATAAAAGGATTCCAAATCAGAAAAGAAGAGGTAAAACTGTCACTTTTGCAGATGACATGATACTATACACAGAGAATCCTAATGATGCCACCAGAAAACTACTAGAGCTAATCAATGAATCTGGTAAAGTTGCAGGATACAAAATTAATGCACAGAAATCTCTTGCATTCCTATACACTAATGATGAAAAATCTGAAAGAGAAATTAAGGAAACACTCCCATTTACCATTGCAACAAAAAGAATAAAATACCTAGGAATAAACCTACCTAAGGAGACAAAAGACCTGCATGCAGAAAACTATAAGACACTGATGAAGGAAATTAAAGATGATACAAATAGATGGAGAGATATACCATGTTCTTGGATTGGAAGAAACAACACTGTGAAAATGACTATACTACCCAAAGCAGTCTACACATTCATTGCAATCCCTATCAAACTACCACTGGCATTTTTCACAGAAGTAGAACAAAGAAATTGCACAATTTGTATGGAAATACAAAAGACCCCGAATAGCCAAAGTAATCTTGCGAAAGAAAAATGGAGCTGGAGGAATCAGGCTCCTGGATTTCAGTCTGTACTACAAAGCTACAGTAATCAAGACAATATGGTACTGGCACAAAAACAGAAATATAGATGAATGGAACAGGATAGAAAGCACAGAGATAGACCCACGCATATATGGTCACCTTATCTTTGATAAAGGAGGCAAGAATATACAGTGGAGAAAAGACAGCCTCTTCAGTAAGCGGTGCTGGGAAAACTGGACAGATACATGTAAAAGAATGAAATTGGAACACTCCCTAACAGCATACACAAAAATAAACTCAAAATGGATTCAAGACCTAAATGTAAGGTCAGACTCTATAAAACTCTTAGAGGAAAACAGGCAGAACACTCTATAACACAAATCACAGCAAGATCCTTTTTGACTCACGTCCTAGAGAAATGGAAATAAAAATAAACAAATGGGACCTAATGAAACTTAAAAGCTTTTGCACAGCAAAGGAAACCATAAACAAGACGAAAAGACAACCCTCAGAATGGGAGAAAATATTTGCAAATGAAGCAACTGACAAAGGATTAATCTCCAAACTTTACAAGCAGCTCAGGCAGCTCAATATCAAAAAAACAAAGAACCCAGTTCAAAAATGGGCAGAAGACCTAAACAGACATTTCTCCAAAGAAGATATATAGATTGCCAAGAAACACATGAAAAGGATGCTCAACATCACTAATAATTAGAGAAATGCAAATCAAAACTACAATGAGGTATCACCTCAAACCAGTCAGAATGGCCATCATCAAAAAATCTACAAAGAATAAATGCTGGAGAGGGTGTGGATAAAAGGGAACCCTCTTGCACTGTTGGTGGGAATGTAAATTGTTACAGCCACTATGGAGAACAGTATGGAGCTTCCTTAAAAAACTAAAAATAGAACTACCATATGACCCCGCAATCCCACTATTGGGCATATACCCTGAGAAAACCATAATTCAAAAAGAGTCATGTACCACAATGTTCATTGCAGCTCTATTTACAATAACCAGGACATGGAAGCAACCTAAGTGTCCATCAACAGATGAATGGATACAGAAGATGTGGCACATATATGCAATAGAATATTACTCAGCCATAAAAAGAAACGAAATTGAGTTCTTTGTAGAGAGGTGGATGGACCTAGAGACTGTCATACAGAGTGAAGTAAGTTAGAAAGAGACAAATACCATATGCTAACACATACATGGAATCTAAAAAAAATGGTTCTGAAGAACCTAGGGGCAGTACAGGAATAAAGATGCAGATGTAGAGAATGGATTTGAGGACACCGGGAGGGGGAAGGGTAGGCTGGGACGAAGTGAGAATGGCATGGACATATATACACTACCAAGTGTGAAATAGATAGCTGGTGAGAAGCATCTGCATAGGACAGGGAGATCAGCTCGGTGCTTAAGACCACCTAGAGGGGTGGGACAGGGAGGGTGGGAGGGAGATGCAAGAGGGAGGGGATATGGGAATATATGTATATGTATAGCTGATTCACTTTGTTATACAGCAGAAGCTAACACACCATTGTAAAACAATTATACTCCAATAAAGATGTTAAAAACAGAAAGAAAAAACAAAGATAAACATTAGAGAATCATGTAAGCATTTAGGAAAAGAGAGTTGAGGTCCACACCACACTAATGGAAATAGTTATTGGAGTTGATATTTGAGGCTGGTCTACCATTTTTCCAGGCCTTGCTTAGGGTATGAACTTGAAAATAAAGCATTCTGTGTTGCTCTATTTCCATTCCTCATCCCTTTTATGCTTTATGCTGGCAAATAATAATAGTAGCAGTAAGTATAATAATATAATGACTGTAAATAATAATTATATAATATCTGTTAATAAAAATTGTTATTTGGGGGACTCAGATGCTTCCGCTAAAATCCCAGGCACCGGGCTGCAGTAAAAGGAAACCATGCACCAATTAGAGTTTCTAATCTAGGCTTGCTTTATCAGCTGGGAAGTCTGCCAGTCTATCAGCTGGCAGAATTTTCCTTACACTTCAAGCCAGGCAGGGTCATCTGTTTTCCAACAGATATGAAAATAATTCCAGCTGTTTAAAACATCTGGTGAGCATGTTAGGAGAGCTGTTTAAAGGACTCTGTGCCACACATGAACAATCAGATCACTAGGCTTTAACTCTGTCTAGCCATCGAGGATGTCATTTGAAGACTTCTCTTTCCTTCAGCTGATTGGAAACCACTGTACAGTGAAGTCCTCTCTGAAGTCCTTGTACGTCCCATGCAAAAGGACTATGGAAAAGGAGAGAAAATAATCTCACGACTTCCCAGAAGAACAGAGTATTTTAGAAATTAACATATATGTGTTTTGTTTTTCACAAAATACAAAAAAGTTTCGTATTTATTCCTAACAAACTTAAAAATACATGCTAAAAAGTCATGTCACAGAGCAAAATTGCTGTCTGATTATTGTCTTTAGTTTATAGAGAGCACGGATTCTGCCTGTTACATTTCTATTCTGACACAGTAACTGTTCCAAGAAGGAATTACTTCTACGCTACTTTGCATTTTCATTATTGTGTTTCTGTCCTATGATTGCGTTAATTTGGTACCAATTTTATATTTATTCTCAGAGGACTAAATCATCAAAATTTAAATATGCTGTTATATTACATCACAAGTTATTTGAAAGATTTGATGTGTCATTTAGTTTTTCCATAAAGGTTATTGATAAATATGTGGTTAAGAATCAGTTATCTATTTAAATAAGTAAAAATTGAAATAATTTGTCACTGAATTTATATTTTTCCTTCAGATTTTACAACAGGATATAGAAGGTATTAATTACCTTTAAAACATTCATACTCTCAAGAAAGTAGAAAGAAGATATCTCCATAGAGGTCAGGACCATCAGAGTAATTTTAAAAATCAGAAATGGGTGCACAATTATATACATTTCAGGATTTTACTTGACATTATGAAAGACTTATTTTTGGAAGCATTTAATTTAAAAAAAAATCAGGGGTGGGCACTCTTGAGAGGAGAAGCCTAACTCATCAGAGAGAGAAACTTCCAGATGTCATGCTTGTTAAAGGCACCATTAGTTGTATACATTAAAATCCCATTTTTAAATGCTGAATGTGGTAATGGCTACAATGTATTTCTTACATACTAATGTGTCTGGTCAATTCAGTGAATTCAGTGCCTTAAATGCAGCCCACAGGGACCAAACCCCATGGAACGCAGCTGAATGGCAAGACATATGATAGCAATAGAATGCTATTGCTATCAGCATTTTTCTTTTCAGATACATACCTCTAACTAGTATTTAAATCTTCATAAGTTCTCTTAGAACTGGCCAAGCTATAAAAGGCATAAACCTTTAAGAATAATAGGAAGCAATCACCAGGCAGTGATTCAGAAGGCATTGATTTTAGTCTTTGTTCACATATTTAACCAATTTTTTAAATTTTTTTCATAACCTTTGACTTACGTTTAAACTTTGTCTTCGAATTCCAGGGGTGAGAGAAAGCCAAAAATAGATCTTTTCAGGACCTGTGTTGCTGCTATTCCTCGACTGCTTCCTGATGGGATGTCAAAACTTGAACTTATTGACTTGCTGGCGAGGTAGGTGAGAGCTGTAGTGGGCATTATTTGATCAAAATTGATTTTAATCCTTTGTCATGATTCCTCAAAAAATAGAATGATTATTAAAAATGGACAGATATTTACTAATTCTAGGTACTATTTGGAGTTCCCAGGAGGAATAAAGAGATGGTTTTGATTTGGGGCTTTTTTTTTTGTTTTCCCTGTGCTCATGGGGTTTAAAATTCAATGTAGAAGCAAATCCGTAAGGACATAAGGTAACTAGCAATCCAAGGCTTGAAACTGTGCAAATTAATGACACCAAAAAAATGTGATACATAAAATCAGAGGGTAGAAGGATTACTGTGGACTGGGGATGTCAGCAGATGACTCCTGGGAGATGGTGGAACTTGAATGGCCCTTTGAAGGAAAGATAGGATATAGAAATGTAAAGGGAATGCCATGAGGACAAGCACAGAGGTGGGACCAGGAAATGAGGAGATGAGCCTGGCTGGGAAAAAGTTCATTCAGGATGTGATTCCCAATCTGAGATCAGCACACCCCCAGGGAGGCAAGAAGGTGGGTAACAGGGATCCTAAGCAAATTTTTGTACTTCACTTCCATAGATCATACATTTATCCCACTCCCCATCCTCCGTAAGAATGCACAGTCCAACTAAAACCCAAAGTTAACTTGCTTTGCTTTGAATGAAATGATATTATTGTAGTTAAATAAGCTTGATTTTTCTCATGCTGATCTGAAGTTCTAGCTGACAGTTATGCATGTCTTTAATTTAAGAATCAAAAGTGACTTATTATCTAAGTGCATTTAGAAGGCAAAATCATTAGAAACGGGGTCCTTGGAGGGAATGGAATGAGGAGGAAGACAAGTCATCCTTGATTTGGAAAAAAAAGAAAGAAAAAGGATTTTAGAAAACCCAATGATAAAAATAAATAGAAATAAGACTTTAGAGGTAGATATTTAATGAATCTTTACTATTAACTGAGGCATTTGGACTAATGGAGTTTCTAAGCAGGAGAATAACATGATAAAAAAATGTCATTTCTGCTGGTTCATCTGATAATGGTGGAATAGAGGAAAGGCCAGAGAAGGATAACAAATATTGATGCTGGGGCTTCCCTGGTGGCGCAGTGGTTGAGAGTCCGCCTGCCAATACAGGGGACACGGGTTCGTGCCCCTGTCTGGGAAGATCCCACATGCCGCAGAGTGGCTGGGCCCGTGAGCCATGGCCGCTGAGCCTGCGCGTCCAGAGCCTGTGCTCCGCAGCGGGAGAGGCCACAGCAGTGAGAGGCCCATGTACCCCAAGAAAAAATATATATATATTGATGCTGATTGGATGAAAGATGCTTTATACATAATCTTTTACCCACATCCTCTAGCCTTCAGAGAGCACCCTTCCCATCAATATCCAAAAAGTAGGCCAAGCCCCAGTCCCCCGTGACTGCAGATCACCCAGCGGCCTGCCCACGGCTCTGAGTGTCCTCATGGTGAGCAGTGCGTCCTGGTGATCATGGTCGTCATGCTCTCTGCTCTGCACAGCCGTTTGGACTCCTGTGCAGAGGGGACCAAATCCCATGGTTGATCACTTCCTGCTCTCAGTTAATAGCTTCCATAGCCTGCTGTCCTTCCCCATTCTCTTCACTCCAAGTGTGGACAAAGCCACTCCCTTCCCTCTTCTGGTCACACTAGCTCAGGATGGTGCTGGCTCCTGAGGTTTACTGAAGAGCCATTGCTCTGATAACCATGGTGTCAAGCTTTGGTGTTCTCTGGCCACAGCCGCCTACCCTTCTAGCTGACTTCTATCACCTGTGACCTATAACCGGTTCTTTGCTACAGTCAGCCGTCTCCAGGCCATGGGTTCTTCTTTCTTCCATTCCATGTGTAGGATGCATTTGAAGAAGAATATGAACTTAAAACAAACTACAGTGTAGGCTTTTGCTGAAGCCTAGCAACCAGAATGTGAGCCTAGATCACCTTATCCAAAGTAGGGGAGCAGTGGGGAAAGAGGGAGGAACAAGCCTGGATCACAAAAGGGCTTCCAGTTCTGGGGGGGGACAAGATTTAAGGAGGAGCAAAGGGTGGATTCCTAGTGAATAACAGACTTGGGGATTTGGGGGTCGGGGAGCTGAGGAACAAAGAAATCAAGATACTATAAAGGGCCATCCACGCTGCTGTGGAGTCTCCCGGGATGATGGGGAAGTGCTGAAGATAAAGAAAAGCTGTGAGACAAGGGCCCGAATTACCCAGAAATGTACAGGAGCAGCCTGTACATTGGCCATGGACAACAATGGGGAGGGTGGTGTGCCTAGGAGACAAGTATTTGCACAGAGGAGGGGCGCTGAGTGAAAGGGCTGCAGGGGGCATTGAGGAACAAGGGGACAGAGAATGAGGGGCCGCCATCTGAGAGATGTGCAGGAGGCGCCCCCCAGATGGGAATAATACTGACTCCTTTGGAAGTCCTGAATTTTGCTTCCCTGCTTTGCCATTTTCCTAGCCATGTGATGCTGACAAATTATTGGGTTGGCCACAAAGTTTGTTCGGGTTTTTCCACCAGATGGTACAGAAAAGCCCGAACGAACTTTTTGGCCAACCCAATATTTAACCCCCTGTCTTTTTTTCCTTGGTAGAATTGGAATAATGCTGCCTATCTCATAAGACTGTTGAAAGGGCAAAATGACATGGCACTTTGGTTAATCAGAGAGAAAATGTGTCCGCAGGGAAAAGACAGTTCTCAGTTAAGCTGAAGTAAAAGGAAAGTTCACTTCTTTCATTGAAGTCCTAATTGGTGATGATTATATAACTAAGCCCTTTGAAATGCTAAGTGTTTTAAATGTCATGCAGCCTTCTGGTACCGTCTCTAATGCTGTTTTGCTGTAAATCTGTGTGGGAGACTCTTACCTCTGAAATCACCTTGGTAGCCTCATCCAGTGACGCCTGGATCTGCAGCCGCGGTGCCAGGCACGTCAGGAGGGAATTCTGTGAGACACGGTTGGAATGGCAGTGCTTTTTATAGTGCTATTTATAGTGCCTCGTGTTTATTATTATGTACATTCTTACAAAGCCCAAAGCCATGGGTACTGTTTTTATGAGGGGAAGGAAAAAATAAATATACTTGAGAGTTCAAGTCTTAGGGCAAAGTCAAGAAAATGACGGGACTTATATGGGAAGCCTGTGAAGAGGCCTTTTTCATACGCTTCAAAAGAAGCCAGAGGCCGTTCTCCTCAGGGGAAGGATAAGTTGGAGAGCTGGCCCTCACACTGGGTCCATTACCCTATGAGAAAACGAGCCCCTTCTAGATCTCAAGAGGGTCAGAGGACAGAAGTGAAGAAATTGAAGAGCAGTAAATGTGGGTTTCAAGTCTTTAGTCGCTTTGTCCCCCAGTAGTCCAGTCACATTTGGATTCATTTGACTCCTGACACAGTCTAGTCAGAGAGGTGTGAGACCTTTTATTTCAGACACTTCCTGGTTGCATCCATGGTGCTTTTTTTTACTGGAGAAAATCTTGGTTTTCTTCATACTTGGCAAAATAAGACCAAATGCCACGCAGGCTCACCTGCCCCTCACAGCTCGGTTCCCCGAATAAGGAGGGTCGACTGAAAAAAAATGCACAACGTGAGAGTTGTGAGTTAAGTTTTATTTGGGGCAAAATGAGGACTATAGCCTGGGAGACGGCATTTCAGATAGCTCTGAGGAACTGCTCCAAAGAGCAGCTCTGAGAAACTGCTCCAAAGAGCAGCTCTGAGGAACTGCTCCAAAGAGGTGGGGGGATGCTCAGGATATATGTGATTTTGGTGGAAGGGGAGTACGTGCAATCAAGCACATATTTTTTGCAGAAGGTTTCTGCTAGCCACGAGAAGCAGACGTCACCATGAAGGATTTTAGTGCTTTTCTAGATACAAGGAGATGCAAGCATTGGGCTCATAAAATCTTTTCCTGAAAATATCTAATTATCTAAAGACCCGTTCTGCCAGTTTTTCCCAGAGCACAGAGCGCCTCACTCCTGATCTCCACCCTGAACTCCTTTCAAGGGGTGTCGAAGTTCAGCAGCTGCAGCGGCTCATGATTTAATCCTTGTAGAGGTAGATGGCAAGTGCCAGTTTGTAGGTGACAGGAGTTTCAAGGTTATGTCCTCCATAACTGCCCCCAGGCTCCCTTCCCACCTGTTCACGTATTGGCTAAACACCCCAGACACTCTAATCTCAGAGTTGTATTAGTATGTTTACCATAACAATGGTTTACAGAACGAAACAGACAAAGAAGGTGGAGCTCACTTTTCTCCTTGGCAGTCGCCATGATTTTTCTCTGTCTCCTCCCGGGTGTTTCCTGCTCTACCCTTGACCACAGGAAGGACCTTTTCCCCCAACAGTCTACAGGCTCCTGTCCTCCGTCCCTTTCTGCAGCACTGTAGATGCACTGAGGGTTTGCTGTTCCATGTTTGCCCTCCTTTCAAAAATCTGAAATAGGGTTGTGAGAATTAAGCAATGCATATAAATCACTTACCATCGTGCCTAGAACACAGTAAGCTCTCAGCAAATGTTAGTTATTATTTTTAGGCATCTTTAAAATGAATAACATATTATCCACGATGTACAATGCACTTTCATATACTTTATGTTAGGAAAGCTGGGTACATATTCATTCCTATTTTCGGACAAAGAGATTGAACTTCAGAAGAGTAAAGTTGGTTGCCCAAATGTACAGAATTTTCCAGAAGCCAAATAGAAGTGACAAATGTTGTTGGTTTTATACAAAATGGCAAACATTTTGTGCAGTGTTTCTTTACAACTTGTGGAACTTTCTGAGGTAATGCATATACAATTTCATGATCTTTAGTGGTATCTGGAAACTATTTATCATTTACTGTTTATCATTCAGTCTTCACAGCTTTGTGTAGTGGAGGGTGGCTAGCTGTTTTGAGTAGCTGGGTGAGAACTGTAGACTCAATTGCATACATTGCCTCGATAAACCACTTAATCTTATTACTTTATTTTAATTGAGATGCAATTCAAAGCCCTGTAGATAGGTGGGAGCTCATTCTTTTTTTTCTTTTTTTTTAATAAAGTTCCCATTTTATTTTATTTATTTATTTTTTAGGGAGGGGCCACACCACACGGCATGTGGGATCTTAGTTCCCTGACCAAGGTTGAACCCGCACCCCCTAAAGTGGAAGCATGGAGTCTTTTTTTTTTTTTTTTAACGTCTTTATTGGAGTATAATTGCTTCACAATGGTGTGTTAGTTTCTGCTGTATAACAAAGGGAATCAGTTATACATATACATATGTTCCCATATCCCCTCCCTCTAGCGTCTCCCTCCCACCCCTCTAGGTGGACACAAGGAGCACGGAGTCTTAACCACTGGACCACCAGGGAAGTCCCGGGAGTTCATTCTTTAATACCTTAGAGAAGAAGTTTCCGCCCCTTCTGGTGAACATGCCAGAGGTTAAGAGTCCACTGGTCAGCAAGTCCCTCCTTTTGGAAACCTTTGTCTCCAGGCCTTCACTTCTAAACCATTTCTTCCTCTGCTGCCCTTGGTGATGTTATGGGACAGCAGGTCCCTCTCCGCTGCCTGATAACCTTGTGTCAGTCCTGCCAGAGCTGAGAGGAGGCTGTTCCTCCTAATGGATCTTTTCTTCTGGGTATAGTTTGTGAATTTGAAGTCACTCCCTTTTCCTCCACGCACCTCTAGCAACAACATTCTTCAAAGCGACTGAGCTGATTCCATCTGAACCTGAGCTCACCTTTATGAAAGTGTTTCTGTTCAGTCGTTTGTCTGATCTGACCAACCAGGAAGGCGGCCTCGCTCACGTTCTGGGTTTTCCCCCTTTTACCCACATCCTTACTTAGTGTAAGTGCCCCTCACACCGCATCCGCCTCCTAGATTACTCCAAGCAGGGCCTCGGGCCTGCTGGTTCATGCAGCAGGTCGCCGCCTGGTTAATCAGGCCAAGCTGGTCCACGCGCCTCATGCCAGCTGCTGGGGAAGGACAGATGCAGTTGATGTTGGCAATAACGGTTTCTTTCGGTATGCTTCACTGCTGTGTCACGGTGGAGTCCCTTCAGGCCCCCTTGGTGGGCCTAAGATCAGCATCTTAGAAACTTTTCCTCGGGTCCCCCAACCTCGTCAGACTTCCTGAGCTGCCTTCTCTGAATGTCTCTCTTCTCTTTCAATTGCTGCCACCAGACTCTCACAGGACTGTTGTTTATTGTCCTCATAGTTGTTCACAGGCAAGAACCTGTCCTTTCTTTTCTGGCGTCTCAATGGGATGACCCTGCAGGAGTTTGGGGGATGTCCTCTCCTCAGCCACTCCTTGCTCGCTGGACCAGCAGGCGTCGTGAGACTGTAAACAGGTCGGCCAGCATCATGCAGCTTCCCTGCACGTCCTGCATCCTCAGGATGGCTGAGCATCTTTCTCCTTTAACTGAATCTTCTTTTCCTTTTTCGTTAACTAAAATTTTTTTTCCTGTTTTCTGTTTTATAATATTAAATCCCATGCGCTTCACAAGGTGATCTGTGATTATCTGGTTAAAATCTAACAAAAGTAAAAATGAGGAAGATCTGGGTGGAAGAAACGGCGGCTGTATCTGATAGGCAGCTCCCTACTTACTCTCCAAGGAATGACACAGGGGCGCGGCTCTGGCTCTTCTCGCAACTTCTTCTACTTCTCCCTCTCCCTCGCCTGTTGCCACCCAGACTTGCCTTGATACGTCATTTTCATTCCATCTCAGTTCTGTGACACTGGACCTTTTTCTTCCACAAATATTCCACGTTTATTATCAACTGGGCCTTTTATTCCCAAAGCTCCCTCCCCTCCCCGGTCCTGTCTCTTCGTACTCCAGGAATATTTTTGAGTGTTCTCACTGGTGAGGCATGTGAATACCATGATTTCAAGAGGAGCGGTCACCAAAAATAGCAAGAGCTGCACCACCTCGGGGTCTCAGAGTCCTTAAAATGATCCTGCACTGTTGGTTTAAAGTTAAGGCAGCTTCCAGATTGCAAATTGCAAATGATGCCAAAGTTAGACGAAGAGTAGAATTCATCTCATTGGAAATCTGAAAGTATTGGCCCTTCTTTAAAAGCTTCATCTAAATTGACCATGGCATGGTTTTTATTTTGACTTTTGACCCTAAAGATATGTGCTTGCCTAGTTTCATGTGTGTAATAAATAGCGCAAACTGGGTGGCTTAAAATACAGAAATTTATTGTCTCGCAGTTCCACAGGCTAGAAGTCCAGGCTAGAAGTCCAAGATCAAATTTATTGTTTCACAGTTCCACAGGCTAGAAGTCATCAGGGTTGCTTCCTTCTGAGGCTGTGAGAGAAAATCTATTTTAGGCCTCTCTCCTAGCTTCTGGGGGTTTCTGGCGTAGTTTGGCCTTCCTTGGTTCATAGAAGCATCACCCTGATCTCTGCCTTTATCTTTACATGGTGTTCTCCCTGTGTATGTCTGTCTCCAAATCTCCCCTTCTTATAAGGACACCAGCCATGTGGATTTTACCCTACTCCAGCATGACCTCATCCTAATTTAGCTAATTCCATCTGCAGTGACCTTATATCCAAATAATGTAATATTCTCAGGTGCTGAGTGTTTGGATTTCAACATGTGAATTTGGGAGGAGACACAACCCGTAACAATGAACAATATCATTACCATCAGTTAACATTTGCTGAGTGCCTCTTGTTTCTGTCTTTAAAAGGTGGTTCATCATCTGCAGAAGCTTATTCTCTAAGACATTCAGGACTATAGACAGGTATAAATGTAATAAATTGGAACAATAAACTTAAGATGGAAACATGACCTCAAGTGTTTTCCATAGATTAGTGTTTTCAAACCATGGGCTGCAAAGGTGACTGGAAGCTGCTTGTAGATTGAAGGAATGTTTCCTCTCACATGGGGGGGCTTCAGGTCCCTTACCCAGCTTCAACCAGAACAACTCGTTTTTTTCTTTTTAATAAATAAATTTATTTATTTATTTATGGCTGCATTGGGTCTTTGTTGCTGTGGGCAGGCTTTCTCTAGTTGCGGCGAGCAGGGGCTACTCTTTGTTGCAGTGTGCGGGCTTCTAATTGCAGTGGCTTCTCTTGTTGCGGAGCACAGGCTCTAGGCACACAGGCTCAGTTGCTCCGCAGCATGTGGGATCTTCCAGGACCAGGGCTCAAACCCCTGTCCCCTGCATTGGCAGGCGGATTCTCAACTACTGCGCCACCAGGGAAGTCCCACAACTCGGTTGTACTATATACTAGAGTTCTACATAAAATTTTTTGGAAAAAAATGGAGCTGCTGATTAAAATACAAAGAAAATTTGTAAATTCCTGCCTTAGTCCTTAACTAGAAGCCCAGGTTAAAGACCTCTGTGTGTTATTTCAGCAACTATGACCTACTTAATAACTATAGACTTAATAGCAAGTCTGCCCTGAAGAATTAGCTCAGCTCTTCCTTCTCAGCAGTTCTGTAGAGCTTAACTTGCTTTTGGAACAGAAAATATATCTTCCCTGACTTGGTATATATCTGCTCATTAATGAGCCTTTGTCTGGTTTATATTGTCAAATTTGGACCAATTAGTGTACTTTATACCCTAGAGGATAAGAAGGGTATTCAGTATCAAGTTTTTGAAATACTATCTATTCAAAAATATGTAACTGTATCAGACCTGTTTTATGGAGAAAACTTTGGATTAAAGATGAGAAGTCCTGGGTTGGAATCCTGGACTTTGAGGAAATTCCTTAACCGCTCCGGTTCACAGTTTCTTTTTCTGTTGGTTGAAGATATTATGTCCTGTTTAATGGGGGCCCCTGTTGACTTGGCCAGCTTCTTCTTTGACACGGAACAATTCCAGGCTGCTGAGTCCTGGAAATTCTATCTCCTGGGTATCTTTGCTCTCCATCTCTCCCTTCCTTACTACTTCTCTGCCTTGGGTCAGGCCCCCGCCACTTGGTGCCTGAGTCACTGCAATGACCTCCCAGCCGGTCTCTGCCCTCAGTCTTGTGACTCCTCCAAGGCATCCTGCATATTCCTGCCTAACTTTCTTTTCTCAGATGTGAATCTAATCATGTTACTTCCCCTGTAACTTTCTGAATACAGTTCATTTTCTTCTCATAGTAAGAGGTAACCTGTACTGAGTGCTTACTGCATGCTCTGTGTGGTACTAAGCACTGTTCATAGATCATCTCAATGAACCTCACAACAGGTTTATGAGATACAAGTACAACTATGATCCCCATGTTCCAAATGAGGCTCTGAGGCTTAGAGAGGTTAAGTAACTGGCATGAGGTCACATAGCTAATGCATGACAGAGACAAGGCAGTGATCAGGCATTCTGATCCCAGAACACTCACACTCAACCTCTTCCTGCTGTGTTTTCTCCTTGGGTGGCCCACAGACCCTCCAGCAAGCCACTCCTGTTCTCTCTCCAGGACTGTCTCATACCTCACTCTTGCTAACACCCTACCCAGTAAACACAGCCATACCGTACTCCATATCCTAAGGGCTGAATCTTAGGAGGGCCTGAATCTTAGGAGGACCTCAAAAACATTTGTTTATTAAATAAGTGAATGAATGAATCTATAAAGCATGATATTAACTATAACGCTCCATGCCAATGTTGAGATTTATTTAATAATATTATGATGATGTTCTGGCTTAAACCACAAATACACTGATATTATTTCAGTTGACAAACTCAGGATTTCCCAACTTTGCCACTGTCAGCATTTTAGGTCAGATAATTCTTTGTCATAGGAGTTGTCATGTGCATTGTAGGATGTTTAACAGCATCCCTGGCTTCTACCTACTACATAGATACCAGGAGCACACTCTAAGTTGTGACAACCAATAATGTTTGTAGACGTTACCAAAATTCCCTTCATGGGGGCCAAACCAATTGAGGACAACTGGCCTAACTTTTAATTACTCATTTTCACTGAACTTCTGGATGAGTCCCTTAGTTTCTCCAGGACCATCCTTAAAAGTGGTAAGGTTTGATACTAATTTATTCTGTAGTCAGTAATGTATTAAAAAGAATTCATGTACGGCTAAGTGCAACATGGTATCTCGGATTGCATTCCGAAACAGAAAGGACATTGATGGAAAACTGGTGAAATCTGAATAAAATCTGTATTTTAGTTAATAGCACTGTACCAATGTTAACTTCTCAGTTTTGATCACGTACCATGGTTATATAAGATGTTAACATTAGGGGAGCTGAGTGAAAATTATCATAATATATTAGGGGAGAGTGACCCATTTTTCAGATACAGTAAAAGGCTCTGGCCTTATATATGTTCCTTTACAGATATAGAAGAAAAACTGATAAAGTAAATGACTTCATTGTCTTTATTCATCTCACAGGCTCTCTATTCACATGGACGATGAACTGCGACATATTGCACAAAATTCTCTTCAGGGTTTACTTGTTGACTTCTCAGACTGGAGGGAAGATGTCCTATTTGGCTTTACCAACTTCCTACTCCGGGAAGTGAATGACATGCATCACACACTCCTTGATTCATCCCTCAAGTTACTGCTCCAGCTCCTTACCCAGTGGAAACTGGTCATACAAACTCAAGGAAAAGTCTACGAACAAGCCAACAAAATCAGAAATTCAGAGGTGATTTTCACCCTTTGCCCACTAATTTGTATTCTTTATGTCGCACATATATAAATAAGTTGCAGCCCAGAGAACCTTGTGGTTCTTACTTTCAGCTACCTAGGAACTTTCTCCCTAGTGATGGCCCTAAGTTTTTCCATCTGCTTAAATTGTGGCCAAGAAATTCAGGGCATCGTATGCCACAGCAGGTTAGATTTGTTAACAGGAGCAAGGCCATTTACGGAGTAGAAAATGATGTTTTTTTCAGAGAATTATGATTATAAATCTGTTTGTAAGAGCAAATGACCATAGGGAAGAGATATAGAGCTGGGTATGAATATGGATCTAGATATGGATGTGGATATAAAGCTGGAAGTGGATATGGATCTAGAGCTGGATATGGATGTGTATCTAGATTTGGATATGAATATGGATTTGTATTTAGATCTGGATATGAATATGGATATGGATCTAGATCTGGATATGACTAGAGCAGATATGGATATAGATATGAATATGGATATAGAGTTAGATATGGATATATGAAAGTTAGCTGCCCACCCGTTTTTTCCCCCTAGTCAACAACAAATTGGTCGCTTTCTCCAATATCCAGAGAAGAAAGTAGTCTTGTGGCTTCTTTATTCTTTCCTGCCTCAGTCCTGAATGGTAAAAATTAATGATACCATTTTGAAGAGCAGGTTGAGGAGGAGTGTTGTCAAATGAAAACCAGGGCTGTGTGACTTGGTGTTGGCAGTGAGCAGACAGAGAAGGGGTCTGGCTGGAGAAGAGTTTGGCTGAGGATCTGAGGAGCATCGAGGCTTGGGAAGTATGATAGCGTTTAGGATCCCAGATGGGCTGACCTCAGAGATGAGCTGACCTCAGAGATGAGCTTCAGGGCATTACTCCTGCCTTGTGTCCTACACTTGCCAAAAGATGACAGGGAGGAAAACAAGGATTACCTATGCTTGAAAAAGGGAGACTGAAATGGAGGTAGAATCTGCCCTGTTGTCTGCCTTGCTTTTGTTTGAGACTCACTTGGTTTGGGAACTTTCAGAATCCATCTCATTAACATGCAAAACCCAGATTAAAATCTAACATGAAAAGAAGTCTGATTAGAAAATCAATGCTTGAAAATTCAATTTAGTGGTAACTAAAATAGAGAATTTAAAATAGAGAATTCTCTATAGAGAATTTAAGTAAAGCCAAATTAGGACACTTTAATTAAATATACAGTGTCATCTCAAATGGTATGGATGGAAGTGGTTTTGGTTTTATTCCTGCTAATAACCTTTGAAAAGTTATTCCTTATCAGAGGTAACAGAGGGCTGATGGTATTCCAAAGTGACAGTTGGTCTGAAAATAAAAAGGGATCTATGATATTTCATGAATAATAATGAATTCATAGGCATGTCTGGTTCTAAGCCGGTATAATTTATTTTAGTATTACAAGGTCAAACGTGCCAGAAGATGTACATAGAAGAGTGGCTGCTTCTTCCACTGTTGTTTTTCTGAACATAGAATGTTGTTCTTATTGCACAATAGCTCATTGCCAATGGCTCCAGCCACCGAATCCATTCGGAGCGAGGTCCCCACTGCAGTGTGCTCCATGCCGTGGAAGGCTTTGCTCTGGTTTTACTCTGCAGTTTCCAGGTGGCCACACGCAAACTGTCTGTTTTAATACTCAAGGAAATTCGAGCTTTATTCATCACCCTGGGTCAGCCTGAGGTATGGGTTATTTTTCTGAATTTTCCAATTCATATCTTTCAACAGTTTCAAAGTTTAGGTTAAAAACTGTAAAGAATGCCTTACCATTTTATGTACTTTCATGTCCTGATGTCAACAAATAATTTTTGATTCAGGGTAGGTTTTTAATTATGAAATCGTACTCTTGACCTACAAGAGCTAAGTCATATATTCTGAGGGCACGAGAAGAGACCATTCCTGATTCTCTTAAGAGGTGGTGCTTTGTGAAGAAGTGAATCTTAAGCTTCAGTTATAGATCATTTTCTTTCATAATGTTCAACATACATAGAATTAAGAAGATATTACATTTATATTAGAGAATGAACTTGAGAAAACCATGCATCCCATTTAAAATGAGCAAGGTAGCAAACAGTCTGGCTTACTGAAAATTGTTTAATCTCAATAGTGGTAGAAAAATGGCATCACAAGAAAATATGTCCACTTGATGGGAGAAGTAAGCTGACTAATAACCATGATTGACTCCAGTTATTCTCCTGCACTCAGTCAAGGGCTCTACACCCTTGTTTAGACGTTAAGTTTCATTGCCTGTCGGCACAGGTGGCCAAACTCTATCCACAAGTTGATGAAAGAAGGACCAGCTTTTTATGTGACATGCTTCTTTAGAAAAATTCTACTTTCTGTTTTCTTGTTTTAAGTCACTCATCTTGGTTTCATGATCCTTAAAATGATCAGTGTCTTCACAAAATATTTTCGAATGTATCCCAATCCTTTCTGTTCACATTTCTGCAGCAAGCTTTCTGATGTATTTTAGGACATCTCTGGGATCTGGTAAATGGATCTCTAGGACTTGCTGTATTTTGATAAGCCTCCATTAAGTCTCTAATTATGATAATAATGATAATAATAATTACCATGTATGTGTCAGGCAGTGAGCTGTGCTTTATACATATTATCTCACTGAACCCTCACAATAACTTAAGAATTGGTACTGTTATTTTCCCCATAGTGCAGATTTTGAGACTGAGGTTTAGGGGGATTAAATGCCTTACCCAAAATCAACAACTAGGATGTGGTAGAGCTAGAATTGAAAACCAGATATACATGCCTCTTCAGCCCAGGTTCTTAACTGCTATTCCAGCAGACTGTGTTAAGAATATTTCTCATACGGTGCTTTCTTTGACCAGCCACAGCTTTGTTGTGTGTGTAATTTTTTTTATTGAGGTATAATTGACATACAACATTATTAGTCTCAAGTGTATAATATAATGATTCCATAGTTGTACATATTGTGAAATGTTCACCACAATAAGTAGTTAATATCCATCACCACAGCTACAGGATTTTTTTTCTTGTGATGAGAGCTTTTAAGATCTACTCTCTTAGCAGCTTTCAAATATGCGATACAGTCTTGTTCACTCTAGTCGCCATGCTGTGCATTACATCTGCATGACATATTTATTTTATACCTGGAAGCTTATACATTTTGATTCCTTTACCCATTTTGACACCCCTCCCCTCTGCCTCTGGGAACCAACCAATCCGGTCTCTGTATCTACAAGCTTGGTTTTTTGTTGTTTGGGTTCTTTTCAGCCACAACCTTTTTGAAACCATTCTCATTCGTACATGAATAAGGACATTCCGAAGCTTTCCTATAAGGCTGCTAAGTAAATAATTTCATATTTCTGAGCCTTTCTATGATAAAGGATGGCAAACACACATGTTCATGTATACACGCACTATCACGTAGGAGAATTTCCTGTAAGATACTCTCTCCTGTGCTTTTTTCCAATTTGCTTCTTTTACCAAATAGCTGTGCACAACATAGATACTACAGAGAGTGTGTGGTCAGTCTCCTGTGCAGTTTCTTTGGGACTGAAATGCAATCACAGTCAACAATTTACCAGTTATTTTAGCAGATCAGTGACTTAAGTAAGTAGCATTTTCATGGCTTTTCCATTTTTTAAAATTAATGACAACATGAACACTTTAGTGAATAATGTGTGACGCTGAGATTTAGATTCCAGTCTAAATAAGTGTATGTGCATGAGTTTTTGAAATTCAGGTACGTGTCTTTTCAGTACAATGTCAAATTGGAGCTCTAATTATCTTCCACTGAAACTTGTAAGACTAAACTGAGAAGTAGAGAGAGTTTTACCCACTACCTTTCACCACCGTGGCACTCACTTTTCTGTGAGAAAACCCTTATCACTACCTTACAAGCTGTTATGCTTCACATGCTGGACAAAGGCGGTGGAGAGGGTGGAAGGATTCATTTTCCCATGGAGTGTATTTGTCTCCTTTATGTACAGGATGATGACAGGCCTATGATTGATGTCATGGATCAGCTAAGTTCTTCCATTCTCGAAAGTTTTATTCACGTAGCCGCTTCGGATTCGGTAAGTGCATGTTTGATCCTGATTGCTGATAGTTCTTAAGTATAAGCTCTGGGCCTGGCTGGAAAAGAGACACAAAGAAAAATGATACGGAAGAATTCTGGGATTTTATGTCAGGTTAATAAACCAGAACAAAAGTACTTAGGGAAACAAGACTAGCTTTTCAAATACTAGCTCAGGAGACCTTCAGATAAATTTAAATCAAAATTTGAGTCTGAGGAAGATAGATTAAGTTTTGCAAATTGCAATTTCAAGAATTGCTCAGGATTCTTTCAGAAAATTAATTTGCTTTATTTACTACACTTAATGCTATATAACCTGTATTTGTGTGTTGTTTTACAGTTTACAAGGTACTTTCACATTTATTATCTATTTTGACCCTCATAGGTATTGAAACTCAAAAACATTAAGGGGCAGGGCTGTAGTCACACAGAGTCTCAGGGCCTGGACTTGACCCTCTCTGGACTCTGAAACTCGTAGAGGTTTATCTGCTACACAAATACATTCTTTGCTTTAAAGAGCATATTGGCAGCTTTCAATTTCTGATGAAGTAGAAGGAACATTGAAACCGATTTTAATTACCTGATTTTTTTAAAAAAATTAGTAAAACACAGTTATGGGACTTGGATTGATTTTCGCTAAATAGCTGAAGAGAGGCAGGCTGATGCGCCTTGTATATTCTGACCAAATAACTATAAATGAATATAAACATATTTGACAAAGAGCTATAAATAAATATAAAACCTAAAGGCACCTGTGAGCTTTTTAATGACCTTTTCTAACCGAGAGTGAAGACAGATCCCTATTTTTAGCAACCCTGTTCTTGCTTATGGTTGGAATATTAATGATAATTACTAAAACTGTTAGCCAAGTAGTGCAGACCTTAACAGTGATAGTGAATACCTCTACCTCTTTTAGAAATTCAGATTGTTTTGACACTGAATGGAAGAGTCAGGCGTAATTGTTTTATATACATATCTTGTTTCCCTGTAGCTTATGTTCTGTTCCTGTGATTTTGTTCTGTGTTTATCAGAGTCTGAATCTTGAGCCTGGGTAACCAGATCAGCAGAGTACTGCACGTAGGAAGATGCACTGAGGGGGAGAAGAGGCGTGGGGGGAAGTAGCGCCTGCTCTGTGCCAGGTTTTGACATCCCTTATCTCATGTCATCCACTTAAAGATTAAGTACGATCAGCATTATAATTTCCAAGTCATAAATTAAGCAGACAGAGACTCTGGGGTGTTCAGAAATGTTCCCAGGTCAGGGGCTTTGGGCAGAGCCAGTGTTGGAGCCTTAAGTCTCTGGCTCTGAAGCTGAAGCTGCGCCTCTTCAGCCCATTAACCATGGAGGCCACAGGTGCAGCACTCTGGCGCATGGGAGCTCAGAGACCCAGCAGATAAAATGGGTCACTTTAAATGCCTGACAAACATAATGGCAATTTTCTCTCCACGTACAACAGCTAGATTATTTGAAATTTGGTCTTCCCTCAGCTTTGATACTCTGGACTTAAAAGAGAATGAAATATAAGACATTATGTGGTATCAATATATAAATATATCTCTCTATATAATATAGATTCAATGTGGATATAGATATCTTTCCAAAGGTTTTAGAATGTATTATTTTAGCTTGATATCATAGGACAAGAATAAGTAGGTATCTTACCTCAAAAATCTTTAGTAAAATACCCTTCATAAAAGAGATTGCACTTAGCCATCTCCCTAAGCCAGGGAGAATGTATTTCGGTCCAAGTAAAGGTAAACAAGATCATGGCTTTAAAAAAAAATACTAATTACAGGGATAATAACACACTTATGCATCTCAGAGATTAATAACTTTTCAGAATTTTAAGTTGGCAAATCCATGGTCAAGTTCAAATTAGCTCATGTTGTATATTTGTTCGACAAGTATTTAGTGGGCAGCTCCTGGGTACTCGTGTGTGGGGCTCTGTGACATGGACCCCTGCCCTTAAACTCCGCACTTCCGCTGCCTGCAGTCTCCCATAGGAATGGCCGTGACCGCAAACCCAGGTCTGGCGTGGAGGTGTGGGAAGGGTGCTTCAGGTTCCGAGCTGGACCCATTGCAGAGGTGGACGGGAAAAGCATCGTGGAGGAAGGGGCGTTGGCTGAGGCAGGACGAGGACGTGGAGCTTGCCGTTCAGCACCGACTCATCGCCTGCTTCTTGCACCTGCAGGCGACCTTACCCCTGACCCACAGCGTGGACCTGCAGTGGCTGGTGGAGTGGAACGCCGTCCTGGTCAACAGCCATTACGATGTGAAGAGCCCGTCCCACGTCTGGATTTTCGCTCAGTCTGTCAGAGACCCCTGGGTCCTCTGCCTCTGCAGCTTTCTCCGGCAAGAGAACTTGCCCAAGCACTGCCCCACTGCCCTCAGCTACGCCTGGCCTTACGCCTTCACGCGGCTGCAGTCCGTGATGCCTCTGGTGGACCCGAAGTAAGGGACCCCTACGCTTCCCTCTGTTTTGTTTGTTTCACCATTTGCCCTCTTACATTTTCGTTTTATATATGAGATCAGGATATAATTCTCTAGTTTCTGACCATCTTACTACAGAAGTCTTCACATTGAGTAAATACAGGTTAAAAGTTCTTGTCTAGAGCTAATTTTTTTCCCTTCCTTAATAATCATTATGATTGTCTGAGTACAGAGTCTCAGCCCCTTACTGGTGAAAAGTTCTATTCAGCTTTCCATCCCATAGAGACATTCCCTGTCCAGACAGACAGTCCTTGACAGACAATTGTTCAACTCAGTTGGAGCGCTTCCCAGGATCTTTATTTAATAAGTGATACCTAAAATCCGGAACTTAGTTTCACTCTTGTCTTTGACTTTGTATTTTTAGCAGCCCAATTAACGCCAAGAAAACCAGCACTGCCGGCAGCGGAGACAACTACGTTACGTTGTGGAGAAATTACCTTATTCTTTGTTTTGGAGTCGCAAAACCCAGTATTATGAGCCCGGGACACTTAAGAGCTTCCACTCCAGAAATAATGGCGACTACACCTGATGGTACCGTGAGCTACGATAACAAGGTGACATGACATGCTTCAGAAGAATTATTCTGTAAGGTTTTTTTTTAGCTTGTTTGTCTAGATTTCACAGTGTGAATTGCACTGTGCCTGCCATCTGGAATATATGGGATCAGATTTTCATCCTACACATTTCTAAATTCCATTGAGCGTTTGTGTGAATAATTTATTATTCCTCCCTGACAAGTGGGGAACTGAAAATAAAAGGAAGTTAAGAAACTTGCCTAAGGTCGTAGAGTCACTTATATTTATTAGCGCCCTGAGGTTTGCTTCATGTTCTGCATATCACATGTCTCTCACTCCTCACCGAGTGTTCACCTTTAAACCATGTCTTGATTAACTTATCTTGTTAAAGATGGTTTTGTAGATTTAAGTATTTTAAAAAAAAAGAAGACTATTATAATACGAATATTCTTTAGAATTTGTGTCCCAGGTAAAAAATGCATTCATTGTGCTGTTTTCAAATTTGTGTTTTGTTTTGTTTTTTTTCCTGAAATGATGGCAGTGCCTTGGGATGTGGTTCAGTACTTTAAAACTGTTATAATGGAATCATTGATTAAAAGAAGCATCAGTTATCATGTTACCTCTTTTTCACTTTTAACAACTTGTTTCAGGCCATAGGCACCCCATCGGTGGGAGTTCTGTTAAAGCAGTTGGTGCCTTTGATGAGACTAGAGGGCATTGAGATCACAGAGTCCTTAGTTTTAGGATTTGGAAGGACAAATTCCCTTGTTTTCAGGTACGGTAGTCTTAATGAGTTGTTCTAAACTCCTGTATACTGCTGCTATCGTAGTTCCTGCTTCTCACTCAAGTTTGAGTTCGTGTTTGGCATGTGTCTGGAGGTCTGCAGGCTTTGCACGATTCCCTTCATGTCCTCGTTGGTTGACATGCATGTGACAAGCATTCCCTGCAACTGCCTCGAATTTCACTTTTAGACGTTGCAACTTCGATTTTACGTCTCAGATTTTCTCTCACTTGCAAGCTTTGTTTTAGATAACCATAAATGAAGATAATTCCGTGTCAATCCCCAGTTAGCCAGACTGTTCAGAGGCTATAAAGTCAAAATAATGAGCGTCTGCTCATCAGCCGCTTATACAACAGACTCTCAAAGGTTAGACATTGACAGAACACTTTCAGGGGTGTCTGTTATGTGTCGCGCTTGCTGGTCTTTCTATAAGATGCTGTATCTGCCTTAAGAGAACCATTATGTCTCACTTTCTGGATTCCTTACTCATTTCACACCTTTACTCAAATAACCCTTTCATCTGAGGCCGTGTCAAAGCCTTTTCCAAGAGTCATCATAAAATTTTATTTCAGGCTGCCTCTGATGATTTTATCTAGCAACGAAAACCTATAAAGACAAAGAAAATCTTAGTTTTTCTTATACACAGAAAAGGGAAAGCTCCAAGCATCTGTGAGAAACCCTATCTGAAAAATAAAGATTAACGAGACGTTTTAGAAGCAACTGAAAAAGATCTGTTACAGTAGAGTCAAATTTTATCCTTAAAAAAAGCAATTGTGAGTTCTGACCACTTAAGTGCCAGTTAACCAGTGTTTTCACTGATTAATTAGTTAAGACAAAGCATCATACAGAAATACTACAAGAAGATAATAAAAACAATTCCTGGAATTACCTAATGTCTTTCCCAAAGAACCTAAGGCTCTTTTGTATATCTTACCGTCTGAGTACTCCTAGGAGCAAGTAAGATTACGCAATGTACTGGCCACGTGGGTGTGGAAAACACTGTCCCTGGGACTCAGTTCCTTTACCTGTAAAATTGTCATAATAAAAATAAACTGTATCTCTCTAATTTTAAAAAAAATGGTATAATTATAGAATCTATCTTATAGATGTATCAAGAGGATTAAATGTAAAAATGCACGTAAATATTTGATAAATGATTGCTATTAGATGAAGGAGACCATTAGCATTATTTCCATTTTTTGAAGAAATTCTAGCATCTGTGTTGGAGAAATCTGCAATGGAATACAGGATTTCTGTTCTTCAGTACAGAATGCCATAGAGTTTTTGCCTTCGTGTCCTTGGATTTCCCTGGAGGGTGATGTCTAATAGCACAAAATATTCTACCAGAAAATACAAGATTTTCAGACATGGAGCAGACTATAGATGAAATACCTAGCCACAGGCTAGATCCCCTAATTTTGTCTGTTTTGACAAAGCAATTCAGAAGTCAGTTCCTAAAGATGACAGCTGGTTAGATTACCAGGTATAAAGCTGAGAATTGGAGAAAATGGGGACAGATGAAGTATATACATGTACTATCAGACATGGATTAATCTGATAAAATTTTTTAGTTTTACTACACAAGAGAAAAGGTTTTGATGAGAACCTCACTATTAAAGTGGTTGCCATAATTTGCATTTATCATGTAGCTCAAATAAAGGAATTTATCTCTGAAATTCCAAAAAGACTTTATTTTAAAATCAACAGTCCTCTGAGCACAGATCCCAAAGGTAGTGCCATAGTTACTACACCTGTTTCTTTTGCTCCAATTAGACTGAAAATTTCTTCTGTTTAGGGAATCAATTTTATTTCTCTTCAGTCCCTCAGCCTGTGGGAAAGTGCTTTCAATTTAGTAAGCACTTACAAAATATTGTTGGTTTAGTTGTTCAGGTAGGGATTTTTGCCATAGACTCTCTGGAACATTAAATCGAAATCAAGTCAACAAATATGTATTGAGCCCAAATTATATACGTAGCATTGGAGTTAAGACTGATAATACAAAGTACAAGCCAATGGCAATTTTCATTTCACCACATGATACAGAAATGGAAAGGCCAGAGGAGATTTTGATGTCAGAAGCGAAGTTTAAAAAGCAGATGATTTGGGATTGAATGGCTATATTTTGTGACAAATTTGGTGTCAACAATAATGAATTCTAAATGCTCACCTTTTTCATTCATAGAGAATTGGTGGAAGAACTTCATCCATTAATGAAAGAGGCTCTGGAACGAAGACCAGAGGTAAGAGTTTGAATTTATATAATTAATGCCTTGGCAGGAATAAAGACTTAGACATAAAGAATGGACTTGAGGACACGGGGTGGGAGGGTGAAGCTGGGGCGAAGTGAGAGTGGCATGGACATATATACACGACCACACGTAAAATAGTTGGCTGGTGGGAAGCAGCCGCATAGCACAGGGAGATCGGCTCGGTGCTTTGTGACCACCTAGAGGGGTGGGTTAGGAGGGTGGGAGGGAGGCTCAAGAGGGAGGGGATATGGGGACGTGTATGCATGTGGCTGATTCATTTTGTTGTACAACAGAAACTAACAGTATTGTGAAGCAATTATACTCCAATAAAGATCTATTAAAAATAATAATTAATGCCTTGGTTTATTTGGACAGTAGTGTGAGTTTAAACCATACCCAGTGGTTTCCCCTAAAGAATACAAACGTACCAACATGCTTTTAACAATGGATCTTACTATTTTAACTTTTGTTATTTTCATTAATTTTTGAGATTTGAGTATTTAGTATAATCTGGTTCCGATCTTAAAAGATTTTAAGTCCTAAACTTATGAAAGAAAAGCAACCTAAATAGTCATATGTATGTTAAGATATTCTTTTGTAAGAATTTTGAGTTAAGATTGAATTTGGGGTTTTAGTTAGTTTGCTTTTTTTTATAAGGGGTTGAATAGCCAAGAACGTTATTTGTTTCATCTGGTATATAAAGCACTTTCCTCAACATTATCTTCCCTGAAGTGAACTCTGAAGAGGATAAACTTAGAATGTAGCAGGATAAAAAATTAAATAAAATAGAATAAGACTAAAAAAGAGGCTTCCCGTGTAGTAGATAAGATACAAGAAGTAGCAGAAGTTTGGCAATTTAATTAAGAACAGTGTTACCTCTATGACCAGAACTGGTGGGACTGTTAGTGTCCACTGTCCTTTGCCACTTCTTTCTGATGCTTTAGTTTTTCAGCAGCTGCTGGAGGCCTCTAGGAAATGAGGCTTGTTGACTCTCAACATTTCCAAGTTACAGATATTTATTGGCCCACTTGTGATCTGTTTCTCTTATAGCCTGTGATAGCAAGCGTTTTCTCTAAGGATTAGGAAGAAAGAAAAATACTTTCTGTCCTTTGTGTTTAGAAAATTGAAAATGACTAGATTACATCTTCCTTTAAAGCACAGTTAACATTATTGTGCCCATGTTTATAAGTGGTATTACCTCTTTCTGCACAGAACAAAAAACGCCGAGAACGGCGAGACTTGTTAAGGCTACAGCTACTTCGAATTTTTGAACTTCTGGCTGATGCTGGTGTAATAAGTGACAGGTAAGGTGGAAATTCTACTGAGTTGATCTTTCCTCACCAAACTGATGTTTTTGCCTCTCTTTTTTTCATTCTGTCTTTTTAAAATATATATATATATATATATATATATATATGTATATATATATATATATATATATATATATATATATATATATATTACCTTTAACTTTTACTTAGAAAAGTCCAAAAAACCTTGTTTTTTTAATATTCTGTTTACACTGCATATACGTCAAGGACAAATTTAGTGTGCGAGTTCTGACAGTGAATCTTATTTTCCATGAAGCATGTACTACTTTGACATCAAGACTAATCATCTAAAAGTTTAATTTCCTTTTATTCCAGCACCAATGGAGCCTTAGAACGGGATACTTTAGCCCTTGGAGCTTTGTTCTTAGAATACGTGGACCTGACCCGCATGCTCCTAGAAGCTGAAAATGATAAAGAAGTGGAAATTCTTAAAGATATCCGGGCACATTTTAGTGCCATGGTTGCCAACTTGATTCAGCGCGTTCCAGGTACAGTGATGCATCACTGCAAATTACCTTTTGTGCTTGAAATATCATTTGTGTTCCTCATTACTGTGCTTTCCTCTTTAAACCTACTGACCTGTTTGCAGGTCTGGGATGGGATCGTCTATTTGTTTGGAAATCCTTGGAACAGATTGTGGGTATGCAGCACAGAGTTGGAAGGGCAACAATAGAAATTAACTTTGGCTTTGTGCTCGTCATTATTTCTGTTCTTTGTTTTGGTTCCCACCTGAAAATGAACCTGTATGATTTCCATAGAAAGGAAGTAATTCAGAGGGAAAGTTCCCAAAGGCTCTATTTTTTCATTCTCACTGTGCTAATCTGTGAACATATAATCTCAGCAATATTCCTGCTCTTGACTCTATCCAGTCAACACATTATATAGAATTCTATATAGCTTAAGAAATTATATTATTGGGATTTTTTTCATAGAACAAATGGGTCTGAAACATTTTCATATAATAGAAGCATAGAGAATAAAAATAGCTGGTCAGTTTGGTATAAAAATTAATTGCTGGAATTAAAATTTTTTGACATAATTACAAAAAGCTGCAGCTCATCTGTTTCTGCTTTTTCATTATGATTTAACATTATGATGTTGTAAAACATTCTTACCAATCCTCCTCATTTTTGATGACCCTAAATTAAGATTTACCTTCTTCAGTTAAAGAATGTTTGTTTGAAATAGACAGTCTATCCGTTGTATTTCACAGTTCTTCCTAAAGACGCAGCAGCAGTCAAGAGAACGTTTTATATGTAATCAGCAGCCGAGTGGAAGGTGTTGCAGTTTTTCTAGATAATGCTTAGAAAACAGTGTCTGTGAGTCCATTTTCTATCTCTACTTTCTGCTCTGAGACAAGGTGCTGTTGACTGAAACATGAGGAGAGGAAAGAAAATTAAGCTTGACTTTTTAAATACATATTTCATTACGTAAAGAAAACTTTAGTTAGAAAACGAAATTACTCCTTTCCCCAAAACTTAAGAATCATGCATAATAGCAACGTAAACTGTATTCACTGTATTTTTCAGTCTAGTAGACTCTTAGCTCTGTTTTCTCTCTAGTTCACCACCGAAGATTTCTCTTCCCCCAGCAAAGCCTGAGGCACCATCTTTTCATCCTATTTAGCCAGTGGGCAGGACCCTTCAGCATTATGTTCACTCCTCTGGATCGTTATAGTGATAGAAATCATCAGATTACAAGATACCAGTATTGTGCATTAAAGGTAGGTCACCTTTGCCTCATGAATGACTTTTGTCAGATTGATGGTCTCTTTCCTTAAACAACCATGCCTTAAATAAGATTAAAATAAATAATATAATATGACATGATAAAATATAAGCACACATGCAAAAAAAACCCAAATATATACACGTATATAAATACATAAGCTAACTCTATAAATTCTAAAATATCCATACATAAACTACATAGATAGCTATGTATAAACATGTAAATATTCCGATTGTGTTCACAATTTCAAAATGCAAAACTTTTCCAAGATCCCACTAGATAAAAGGTTTCTACTATATGAAAACCATAGTTTTTGCTTATTTACCCTTTAAGTAACTGCCTTGCCAATTAACTTCCAACTTAAAATATATATATTCCCTTTTTAGTCTCCTCCTATCCTAGAAGACTCCCAGAAATAAGTTTCTACAGTTCTAGGACTGTTCAACATTTCCAGAACCATTATTCCTTACAGTTTAATTTCCTTTAGAAAACTAACTATATATTGTCTTAGTCATATATACCAGGAGTTGCTAACTGTCAAGTTGACTTTTGACTTTATGGAGCTAATATAAGCCATGGCCCTGATAATCATTTGGACCTACGGATTACAAAGTGAATCAAGATCTTCCCTTCTCTTCCCTTCTCTTGCTTTCTCCCCACCTCAAAGGAACTAAAGTTCATATTCTTCATTTTCTTTATCTTTGATTAAGAATCACAATTATTTATTTCTACATTTTTCATAGTTTGCCAATTTAGTGCATCAGTCAAATATTTGTCAAGTTTGTCGGTTCAGTATATTAGTTAAATATTTGTCATCAACACAAAATTTGAAAGCTATATTTATCATAAGCAGAATTCATTCACTTGAAGTCACTGATGGTAAGTTTAAGTCCTGTGAAATGGTCATTTTGTCTTGAATATCTCAGCCTTTCATTATAAAGATTTATTATAAAATTATATGTCTACAAAGTTCAATTTATGGGTTTTAACTCTTATAAAAAGAGACAAAATTGGGAATCTGGTATTTTTTATTGAATCTACTAAGGAATACTTTAAAATCTTATGGAAATAACTGCTTTAAAAGACCCTCATCAGGACTTCCCTGGTGGCACAGTGGTTGAGAGTCCTCCTGCCAATGCAGGGGACAAGGGTTCAAGCCCTGGTCCAGGAAGATCCCACATGCCACGGAGCAGCTGGGCCCCTCTGCCACAGCTGCCGAGCCTGTGCTCTAGAGCCCGCAAACCACAACTACCGAGCCCGCGTGCCACAACTGCTGAGGCCCACATGCCTGGAGCTCATGCTCCGCAGCAGGAGAGGCCACTGCAGTGTGAGGCCAGTGCACCACAGTGAAGGGTGGCCCCTGCTTGCCACGGCTAGAGAGGCCCTGCACGCAGCAGCAAGGACCCAACGCAGCCAAAAATAAAAATAAATAAATAAATTTATTTTTAAAAAAAAAAGACCCTCATCATTTATAAATCTAGTAGTATGTGTTTTAAAGTCAGTTGTGTACCATTCAGTCATCCCAGGTTGTGTTCTGTTTTGTCATCAGGCAATGTCAGCAGTGTTGTGCTGTGGCCCAGTGTTTGACAATGTGGGCCTTTCCCCAGATGGCTACCTGTATAAGTGGCTTGACAACATTCTGGCTTGTCAAGATTTACGAGTAAGTACTAGCCAAAAATACATTGTTTTTAAATGTCTTGGTTATCCTGCCTCAGTTGAGTGACTGACCTGTCTAAGCATTGTTCACAGCACAGTCTCTTCACACATCAGCCACAGAACTGTAGGCTTATGTGTTGTTCACATTACACTATGATGCATCAGGATAAAAAACACAGTAACATTTACCAAAATTGACTATAAACTAGGCCATAAGGCAAGTCTCCACAAAGTTCAGATGATTGAAAGATACAGACTCTGTTCTCTGATCACAGTGGCATTAAGCCAGTAATCAATAATAAAAGATAATTAAAAAATGCTCTTCCAGATAACCAATGAGTCAAAGAATAAATAAAAATAGAAACTGAAAAATATTTTTAACTGAAGAATAATAAAACCACTACATACTAAACTTGTGGGTTTTAAATAAAACCTTGCTTAGAATATGGCCTTAAGGGCATATATTGGAAAGAAAAAAGGCTGATGACCTATGCATCCATTTCAAGAAGTTAGAAAAAGAATAGCATATCAAACTCAAAAAAATACATTGAAGAAATAATAGAGATAAGAGCAGAAACTAATTAAAGAGAAAAAATTACTGGAAGTGATCATTTAAGCCAAAAGTTGAATTTGTTAAAAGACTAATAAAATTAGTATATCCATGGCAAGTCTGATTAAGAGAGAGAAGGTGTATGTCACCAACCTCAGAAATGTAAGGGGACATTACTACAGATGCTACAGATATTAAAAATAAGAGAACATATGAACATCTTTGTGCCAATAAACTTCAAAATTTAGATAAAATAGACAAATTCCTAGAAAAACACAGCACAAGAAGAAAAGAAAATCAGAATAGTCATATAAGTAACAAAGAAATGTAATCTATAATTGAAAGTCTTCCCACAAAGAAAACTTTAGGACAGATGGCTTTATGGATTAATTCAACATTTAAGGAACAGATTGCATTGATTTCATGCAAATCCTCAAAGAGAAAACAGATCAAGAGGAAACATATCTCAACATGTTTTACGAGACTCACATAACCTTCATACTAAAACCTGACAAGAATTTAACAAGAAAGACAGTTAAAAGGCAAATTCATTCATGAACATAGATACAGAAACTTTAAACAAAATATTAGAAAATTGAATTCAGTGATATATTAAAAAGATGATTCATCATGATCAAGTTGGGATTATTCAAGAACTACAAGATTGGTTTAATATTCAAATGTCCTTCAATTCATTTGTATATTAATTATATTAAAGTCACAAGAAGGAAATATCATCTAATCATTTCAATAGATGCAGAAAAAGCATTTAATAAAATTCTACATTCATTCATGAGAGAAACTAATGAAACTAAGAATAAAAAAGAACTTTCTGGGCTTCCCTGGTGGCGCAGTGGTTGAGAGTCCGCCTGCCGATGCAGGGGACACGGGTTCGTGCCCCGGTCTGGGAAGATCCCACATGCCGCGGAGCGGCTGGGCCCGTGAGCCATGGCCGTTGAGCCTGCGCGTCCGGAGCCTGTGCTCCGCAATGGGGAGAGGCCACAACAGTGAGAGGCCCGCGTACCGCAAAAAAAAAAAAAAAAGAACTTTCTTAGTTTGATAAAGGGTGTCTTAAAAAAAAAACCCAGTAGTAAACATCACACTAAATTGTGAATATTGAAAGTGTTCTCTGAGATTAGAATGACCAAGGAAGCCCATTTTCATTACTTCTATCAACATTATACTAAAGATCCTAGCCAATGTTTTAGAAAAGAAAACATAAGATATCACGAGTGAAAAAGAAGAAATAGTTTATACAGAAACAGACTCACAGACTTAGAGAATGAATTTATGGTTATGGGGGGTGAGGGATAGATTGGGAGTTTGGGATTGACATGTACATACTGCTATATTTAAAATGGATAACCAACAAGGACCTACAGTATAGCACAGGGAACTCTGCTCAATGCTCTGTAATAACCTACATGGGAAAAGAATTTGAAAAAGAATAGATACATGAATATGTATAACTGAATCACCCTGCTGTACACCTGAAACTAACACAACATTGTTAATCAACTATACTCCAATATAAAATAAATATTGAAAAAAAAAGAAATAGTTTGTAGATCTAAATGTGAATGCGAAAAACTGAAGTTTCTAGAAAATAAAACAGGAGGCTATTTTAATCCCTGGGGTTAGGGAAAGATTTATTAAATAGGATGCAAAAATTACTAACCATAAGGGGAAACTAATTAATAACTTCTGTTCACCAAAAGACACAATTAAGAGTGTAAACAGGCTAGCTGTAGAGTAAAAAAAGATATTTGCAACATAAAGCCAACAGAGTCCTTATCTAGAATATATAATGGACCTCTACAAATAAATAAAGACACTCATAGAAAAATGAGCAAGAGACTTAAACAAGCAATCTACAAAAGAGGTTATCCAGTATGTGCAATGTAAGACATGTATAGAAATATTCAAAGCAGTATTATGAAGTCAAAAGCTGGAAACAACCCAGATGTTCATCAGTAGTAGAATGAATAAATTGTGGAGCAATCATAAATTAGAATACTATACAATAATGGAAACGAATAAATGTTGATGACTTTTAAACGTAAGTTGAGTGAAAGAAAGACACAAAATTATATACTATATAATTCTATTTACACAGAGTTCAAAACAGCTCAAACTAACCAATGGTGGTAGAAATCCAGATAGTGGTTACTTTTGAGGAAGAAAGGCTAGTGATGAAGAGAATACACAAAGCAGGCTTCAGTGGTGCTGGTGATCTGGTTTCTTCTAGTATTCACACTAGTGTGTTTAGTTAACATAACTCACCATTTACTTGTGAATTATATACTATCTACATTTTATAACGTTTCTAAAGCACAATAAAAACTTGCTGATTTTCTTTCAACTTGAACTAAGTTTTTAATGAGATGTTATTTTTAAGTCCTTTGCAGTAGTATCACCAGCTTTTATCTGCTTCTAAGTACTTAAGCCCGTGGGAAACTAGGTTGATGATATTTGACCATCCAATTAGAATATAGCTCCCCAACTATACTCCAATAAAAATTAATTTTTAAAAATGGTAATTTTGGTACACAATAAAATTTTTTCGTTTAAAAAAAAAGCAAAAAAAAAAAAAAGAAAGGAAAAGAATATAGCTCCCATCTGGGCCCATACCCTATAATATAAGAACAAACAAGGCATAATCTTTCCTTGTCCACCTTGTTGCTACTGGCAGGAGAATGGACAACTTCAGGAAGAGGCAGGAAAATGTTACTTTCTGAGGGGAATATAGCCTCCGGACACCAGGCTTGTCCTGGACAAATGTGACCATACAGTATTTAACAGTAGCTTCAAGAATCATCAGTTAATGATCCTATTAATTCTATCTAGTATGATAATCCTTTCATATGAAAGTCTCTGATTAAAAAGAGCTTATTGGTATTGTATTTCTTTTTAAAAGATTGCCAGCTAAGCTGTATACCGTATATTTAGTAATCAAGCCTCACAAACATATTCCCTCTGATCTTTTTCCTTAAAAGACTCTGCATTCATGAAGGCTATCCTTTTATATATTTAAAATTTTTTAACCAAATACATGTATTTTTCAAAAATATTTTAAATACAAAAAAGAAACATTGCCAATGAAGTCTTTATCACCTTTTCAGAGTTAAAAATCGAGAATGAGTGGAGCCTATATGACAGATTTACACTGAGTCAAATTTAGTTTATACATTTCAGTTTTCAGTTGCAACATTGCATCCTCTTAAAGAGGAATTCCTGGAATAAAAACTAATCAAGATAAATGTTAAGTGTTCGCTTTCCTTTTACACAATTTATATTCGCTAAGCTTGATTTTGTGTCTTTCCCTGGAATAATCTTTCATTAAGCGTGAATGATTGCTTTCCTCCGTGTGTTCAGGTTCATCAACTTGGCTGCGAAGTTGTTGTCTTGCTGTTGGAACTAAATCCTGACCAAATAAATCTTTTCAACTGGGCAATTGACCGATGCTACACTGGTTCCTACCAACTCGCCTCCGGCTGCTTCAAAGCTATAGCAACTGTGTGTGGAAGCAGGTATGAATTCTTTAAGTGGAAGGTACCGGGCACTGGCAAGTGCAATTAAGGTTACTCTTCATCGTATGAATAATTGAGAGCTGACGGTTTTTGCAAATATTTAAACAGAGTAAATTCTAAGGAAATACAAGATGGCCTATCTTTCCCCAGCAGATAGCCTATTCCCTCTAAGTCTACAGCTACGTTGATTTTTCATTCTACTAGGAGAATGGTTTGTAGTTATAGCCTGGAAATTTTTTTTTAATTGCCTGGAAATGTATCATGAAGTATTAGAGCAGGATTTGAAAATGGTAAAGATACCTGAAAGGAATTTCTAGAAATGTTTGTGATAGGTGTGAACTGTAAGCACTTCAGCCATTGTGAGACCAGACTAAACTCGGGAAGCAACCTAAAAATGTTAACTTTCTCTTGCCCAAACCTTGAGAAAAGAAAAAAAGAAAGGAAAATGTGTCTCCTGGGATTCCATGGATTACACTTTTAAAACCAGTGCCCTAGCTGTGTAAATTAGTCATTCAGTGGAGTATTTCAGTTCTATAATTTATTGAAAGAAATTTTTTCTTAACTAAGACAAAAGGGTTAATGAAGCCTCCCCACATTGCAAAAGCTATTCCCAAGAAAGAGCTTATCATGTATTAGAAATCGAGAGAAGGCAGCTCAAATTTATTTTATTTTATTTTTTTAACATCTTTATGGAGTATAATTGCTTTACAATGGTGTGTTAGTTTCTGCTTTATAACAAAGTGAATCAGCTATACAAATACATATATCCCCATATCTCCTCCCTCTTGCGTCTCCCTCCCTCCCACCCTCCCTATTCCACCCCTCTAGGTGGTCACAAAGCACCGAGCTGATCTCCCTGTGCTATGCTTGCTATGCGGCTGCTTCCCACTAGCTAGCTATTTTACATTTGGTAGTGTATATATGTCCATGCCACTCTCTCATTTCATTCCAGCTTACCCTTCCCCCTCCCCGTCTCCTCAAGTCCATTCTCTACGTCTGCATCTTTATTCCTGTCCTGCCCCTAGGTTCTTCAGAACCTTTTTTTTCCTTTTTAGATTCCATATATATGTGTTAGCATACGGTATTTGTTTTTCTCTTTTTGACTTACTTCACTCTGTATGATAGACTATACGTCCATCCACCTCACTACAAATAACTCAATTTCGTTTCTTTTTATGGCCGAGTAATATTCCATTGTGTATATGTGCCACATCTTCTTTATCCATTCATCTGTCGATGGACACTTAGGTTGCTTCCATGTCCTGCTATTGTAAATAGAGCTGCAATAAACATTGTGGTACATGACTCTTTTTGAATTATAGTTTTCTCAGGGTATATGCCCACTAGTGGGATTGCTGGGTCGTATGGTAGTTCTATTTTTAGTTTTTTAAGGAACCTCCATACTGTTCTCCATAGTGGCTGAATCAATTTACATTCCCACCAACAGTGCAAGAGGGTTCCCTTTTCTCCACACCCTCTCCAGCATTGATTGTTTGTAGATTTTTTGATGATGGCCATTCTGACTGGTGTGAGGTGATACCTCATCTGTAGTTTTGATTTGCATTTCTCTAATGATTAGTGATATTGAGCATCCTTTCATGTGTTTGTTGGCAATCTGTATATCTTCTCTGGAGAAATGTCTATTTAGGTTCTCTGCCCATTTTTGGACTGGGTTTTTTTTTATATTGAGCTGCTTGTAAATTTTGGAGATTAATCCTTTTTCAGTTGCTTCATTTGCAAATATTTTCTCCCATTCTGAGGGTTGTCTTTTCATCTTGTTTATGGTTTCCTTTGCTGTGCAAAAGCTTTGAAGTTTCATTAGGTCCCATTTGTTTATTTATTTATTTATTTTTCCATTTCTCTAGGAGGTGGGTCAAAAAGGATCTTGCTGTTATTTATGTCATCAAGTTTATTTTTGAAAGGACTGAAATAGGCTGTTGATTGTCCCTTTTAATTAAATATTGCATTTTAAATAGCTATCTTGAGCTACAGGGTGAAGGGAATAAATGTAAATTAGTTGTGAATTCCAACTTGTTATGGTTCTAAATTAATAAGAACAGTATTTTAGAAGACATCTACTTTCAATCAACCTAAAACTAACATGCTTTTTAAAGAGGCAAGTTTCTCTTTAATATTTTTCTTTCTTTTATAAAGATAGTAGATAACATTTCATGTCTAAAGCTTTCATTTTCCATAATCTTAGTAGTAAAATTTTTATTATATATATACGTTAATTTCCATAAAAGTCATATCAGATGAACATAATCTAAACTGTCTGATTATCCATTGGTTTATTTCTTTTTTTTTTTTTTTTTTTTTTTTTTGCGGTACACGGGCCTCTCACTGTTTTGGCCTCTCCCGTTGCGGAGCACAGGCTCCGGACGTGCAGGCCCAGTGGCCATGGCTCACGGGCCCAGCCGCTCTGCGGCATGTGGGATCTTCCCGGACCGGGGCACGAACCCATGTCTCCTGCATCGGCAGGCGGACTCTCAACCACTGCGCCACCAGGGAAGCCCTATTGGTTTATTTCTTGGTGTTAGCAATACTAAGTAATTTATTTATCCTATTGGATATTACCAAAATAACATTTTTTATAGGAGTCTCTTTCTCTGGAGTGTTGTTTTATTTTCAGGTATTTCAACATTCTAAAAATAAATTTCTGTTCTTTGATTTTTAAAAATGTATTTAGAATCTATGACTTAGACCATAGATACATTTGACAAAAATGAGAGTAATAAAAGTTTGCTCTCTTCACTGCCCTTCTCCCAGTGAACTTGGTTTGAACTATCCTAGTCACATTTATTTCGTTGCATGGCCCTCTCATAAAATATCACACTGCATTCCTCTGGATAAATCTAGGTATTTTTTTTAGGGAGCACAAATAAATGTTTTATGACTTTAGCAATATAGTCTCAATTCCAATAATATCTCAGTCACAAAAACATGAGGATATAAAGCCCTCTATGTTTAGAGTAGATTTTTTAAGATAGCATCCTAAAATATTTTGGTTTCTGAAACACATATCGCCTATCAGCTTATTTCACAACACTCGTCTGTTCAGAGGGAAGGTCAGAGGGCCAGGCAATGCCATGGCTGCAACCTCAGTGCCAAGACAGTAGCCAACATGTGACCACAGATGGTGGTCGTTTCTCACCACAGGACACATTCAGAATTTAACGTTTCAGCTGTGGCTTAAAGTTGCCCTCTTTTCCCATAAGTTCTCAGTCTGTGTAGTCTGGATAAGCCTCCAGATTTGTTTGTGCAGTCCTCGCACTTCAGTTTTCAGTACTTTTTTCAAAAGCAATTCTGGTGCTTTAGACTTTGTTTTCTGCAAGTTTGCTTCTAAAAAACACCTAAATAACTTATGAAATAATCTGTTCCTAAACAATCATACATAAACTGGATCATATTTTAAATTCCTCAAACAAGGTATCTGTGCAGTAACTCCTGCAACAAGACATACCCTAAAGTGAAGAATTCTTCCTGTAAAGAAAAGAATTACCTCTTCCTTGTCAAATGAGAATGATCATACTCTGTATTTATTTTTGTAGGAATATGACAGTTTATAAGCAGACTCATTTATTAAGGAACCACTTATAACTGACCTTAAAATACCTAAAAGATTTAACATTTTAAAAATGCTCTTGTGGATTAAAATTTTCTACCTTTAGTTTTAGAACTAAAGCAATTTTTACATAGTTAATGTATCAATCCTTATATTCAACAGCTGTGATAATGGGAAAAAATGGTTCTCTGCATTTTTCTTTTTAGTTTATTTCTATAAATGACTCTGTGTGTGTGTGTGTGTGTGTGTACATGCGTGTGTTGTGAACTTGCTGGTCTCCAGTCAAAACTATAACTGTAACTATAACTACGAACTGACTCTGGTGACGTTGAGAGATTTGGAAATCAGAGTGGAATGTGAATAGGACCAGGGGAAGCGAGTATAAAAGTAGAAAGTGATGGTAGAACTAATAATATTAGTTTTGAAGCATTTTTCATAAGGTACGTTTCATATTTGATTAAAATCTATTAAATGCAGCTCAGTACTATAATTTAGCACAAAAGAAAATAGCTCACCTGTCAGGCAGCATTAGTTCAAATAACTGTTTGGGTTCTATGTGTGTTCTTATTAATTTTCCCCTCAACTCCAAGTTATATCAGTTTGGAAGAGATAGGGAAATTGAGAGAGATTCAGTGGCTTTCCAAGGTTATAAATCAAGGTAAATAATATGCTCCATATTAAAAGTACAGACTGCTTCCAATCACTAGCTTAACTCAACAGAATTCTCTTCACATTTAATTAAGTACTTAAGAATGCCATTGTTTTTACTCTTACTCTGTAACATACTACTGGAATATAGTTAATAGATGTCTTAGAATTATATGCAAGATCAACGTTTTAATTTTTAAAGAATTTTGTTGGGTTTATTTTTGGAGGTGGTTTTTGTTTTCATTGTTCTTTGCATGTCTGCCTTGCCTTAACCTTAATTTGAATCAGGCACTGCAAACTTGAATCCTTAAAAGTAAATGGCCCACATTTCTTAAGGGAATAGCATCCATGTATTGCCAAGGAAGACAAGGGAAGCTTATGATTCATGAATCTCAGTCATACTCCCTAGCTGGTGATGTCGAGCCTCATTTGGTTGTGTCACTCAGCTGGAGAATTTCAGGACAGCACAGAGTTTGGGAATTTGGGCTCTGGAAACAGACTGTCTTGAGTTTGACTTCTAGCTCTACCTCTCATTAAGCTGTGTGCTCTTGAACAAGTTACTACACATGCTTACTCACTTGTGAAATAGGAGGGGTAATAGGGTTAGGGTAAGAATTAAATAAAACCAATCTCTTGACCTAACGTCTAGCACATAGTCAGCACCCTGTAAACACGATTATTTTTCAACAGCTGTTGGAGGCAAAGAGCTATGATGTAATCATATCAGCTGGTAAAATCTGCTTCTCTTTAGCATAAAATTATTCTGAGCTTCGTCATTTAGTTCTAAGTAAGCCAGAGCTAGTGGGTATTTCTCAAATTCTTCAAAATCTCCTCTCTTTCAGATTGAAAAAACAGTTTCATTTCTTGTTTACTTTCTGAACCATATTTACCTTTCATATTTATTTTACCATTTTATTTTTATGCTGTATGAGCACAGCTGTCTTTATTTCTTTTACCCTTCCACTGCCTACATTGAATAATTAAATACTGAGAAATGTGAGATTTGGTTTCTAAGCCTATTTTAAACATCTAAGTACAGATGTTTTATTTATGCTCTTGTACTCATTTGAGAGCTTTCTAATTTTTTCCTTCTCTGGGTTTCTTTCATTTTCTGTGTCTGTGTTATTTCTTTCAATTTTGTTCCCCTTAAACTCCGTAGCTCAGTCTTAAGCAGCTAATTGAATTCCCTAATTACTTGGTCAAGTGCATAGCCCTGCCTAAGAGGGAGGCTTTGTCTACCCTTCTACTGCCTTTAAATCCCCAGTGATCCTTAGTAGTGTCCAGTGTTTATTTGTATTAAAAAATATGTATTAAATCCCAGTGTCAGAGACAGCAATGTAGGTAAGACGTCTCTGCTACTGTGGGGCTCAGAAGAAAGTTACCTTTCTATTTTCACAGTCAGAAAGGTCTGTTTCCAGATACTGCAGTTTGTAAGAATTCCAAATTAGACTGGCCATGAAATGATCTATTGTGAGGTGTCCAAGAGGCTGGTAACACTGTGGATAAGTGTTTGAATTCTTTGGAGTCATACAAATCCAGGATGGAATCTAGGCTCCACTACTTCTCCCTAACCTTTGGCAAGTACTTAACTTCTTTAAGCCTCACAAGCTTGTTGTGAATATTAAATAACAAATCTAGATAAAGGACTTGGTACAATAACTAGCACAAAGCAAGCACATCATAACATAAATGTTATCCATTGTTTATCATCATCCTCACCACCATTATTTGGGGGCTTTGCCCAATTTCTCACCTAACACATCAACCTCATGCATTTTTGCTCACTTAAAGTTCTAGAAAAGCAATCATTTGGGAGTGCTAATTGGTAAAGCCACTTTGGAGGGCAATATAGCAGTATCTACCAGAATTTTAATGTGCCCTTTGACCCTGCATGACCTCTTCTAGAAATCTGTTCTAAAGAAATACTTGCACATTTGGTGTTTGTGGTATTATCATAGTGAAAAAAATGAAAATAACCTTTAAATGTCTGTCAACACATGTCAAAGTTTGGCTTCCCCAGGAAGCAAGACTCTGAGGTGGAGATTTGAGTCCAGGAAATTTATTAGGGAATGCCCTTGAGATCAACATCTGTGGGGAAGTGAGGGAAACAGGACTGGGCAGAGGAAAGAACCCTCAGCCAATCCCCCAGGGGTGCTCCTGGGGAGTAGGCATGACGTTGGCCTAGGCAATTCCCAGAGGGGTATTCAGCCAAAGGTATCAGCCTGCAACACTGTGGTGGGAGATTGAGTGCCTCAGTCCTGAAGGGGGAACTGGGTGGCACACCACAGCATCAACTACAAGAGTGGTTATTTATGGTACGTCCATACTGTGGAACACAGTCCAGCTACTAGAAAGACTGGCCTCACTGTCCAGTGAAAAAGCGAATCCCCAAACAATACATGTAGGTAGTATAATTACATTTACGTTTAAAATTCTGTGTAACGGGGGAGAGGTATTTTCATATATAACCTTTCAAAGTGGTGTTCTCTCTGTCCCATGCTACCCCTTCCATGGCCTTGCTAACAATTACCATGTCTCTTGGCGCTTCAGGGCTTAGTTTACTTGTTTCCTCCTTCAAAAAGCCTCCTCTAACCCAAGTCTGATGGAGATGTCCCTTGTTGGGATTCTGTATCATGCTGTGGATAATCCCATCATAGCTCATCATAACTAGACTGTATAGTTTGTCTCCCTAGCTAAACTGTAAGCCTTCCTTAGGGGAGGGCACCAGCCTTACTAACTTAGTATCATCTGTACTTTGCAGTTGTTTCTGATAGATGTTTGGTGTTTAATAAATTTAGATAGATTGAATGAAAATAGTAAGTCGGTGAGCTGTTGAGAAATTTAGACATATTGTCTTCTTCTTTTCCTCTTGTATTTGGTTTTCATTGAAATCTGTTTGCAGTAGATAGACTTTTGTGTTCATTTATCCTGGTGTGACTATATTCAATTTTAACCCATAATAGAGCTATTTCCCTTCACCTGCTAATAAACATTAAAAGAATGAGGGGGGTGGGGGAATGGCCACATGGGCTTGGGAATGTCACTAGTAAGTGTGACCGAGGTGAGTGTGCCTTCTAGAATTTTGAGAGGTAATGATTTATCAAGATTACTAGCCAGGCTGTCTCATAAACTATGCTGTTTGTTTTTTTTTTAGGAACTATCCCTTTGACATAGTGACATTGTTAAACCTTGTTCTATTCAAGGCTTCTGACACCAACAGAGAGATTTATGAAATCTCCATGCAGCTTATGCAGGCACGTATCATTGACTATGTTGACATTTCCATCCTCGAGCACAAAAAATAGAAATGGTAGTTGATCTACTGGATTGCTATTTAGTGATATGTATTTATTTATTTCTGCATATCACGGGTGGATATGATGAGTGAGAAAACAATTACATAATCTTCTGTAAACATAGGAAGCAGCTGATGCTTTACCTTTAATACAACATTAAAATATTCATTCATTAGTTTTTATTACAAAACTTTATTCAATATAAATACTCCTAAGATAGCCAGCCAATGTTTTTTCATACTGTTTATTACTTTCCTACTACTTCTTTATAGATCCTTGAAGCAAAGCTTTTTGTGTACTCGAAGAAAGTAGCTGAACAAAGACCTGGAAGTATTCTCTATGGAACACACGGCCCGTTGCCGCCCCTGTACAGCCTGTCACTAGCCCTCTTGTCGTGCGAACTGGCCAGGATGTACCCCGAGCTCACTCTCCCTCTCTTCTCAGGTACCATGTGATAGTCAGTCATGACATGTGTGATCATTTCTGCTCTAAGTTTTCTTACTTTTTAAATTCTAGTGTAATTTAGAATCAAAATTATTGATGCTAAATTTGTAGCTCAAAATTACTCTGGGCTAAGTTCAGTTACATATAAAAGTAAATTCTAGAGTATCTTTAAAACAGTGTATCTAAAATAGTGTAGGTATAAATATGGGTGGTATAACTTCTAATACAAATAATTGCTGTAAGTTTTTTGGTGGTGGTGATGATGGTATTTTGTAGCTTGAATGTTACATGTATCAGTAGCTTGAATGCTACATGTATCAGTTGTTGAGAGTTTGAATCAGGGCACACCTTTACGAGTAATCTTTGTGAATCATGTTTTGGAAAATCCATTTATCTGAGACAGACGTAGTCACATCCTTGCATTGTGCCTGAAACAGTGGAAGGACTCAAGGAAAACCTTTTTGATAAATTGATTTTCTTCTTGGAAAACTAAAATTTATTTTTATTCACTTCAACCAAGATTTGAGTGCCACCTGTATGCCAGGCACTGTGATTGGATCCTAGGAATACCGAGGTGAATTAAACAGCCTCTCCCATCAAAGTTTCATTGTCTAGTAATAAAGAAAGCTGTGCAATCATATGATTATGATACAGTGTTTAAAAAGCACATTCTCTGTATGAGATGGAAGATCAGGGAGTATAGCAAGTACCATTTTTAAAAAGCACATTCTCTGTATGAGATGGAGGATCAGGGAGTAATCAGTTACTGGGCCAGGAATATCAGAAAAGACTTCCCAGAGAAGTTGATGTCTTGAGCTGCAATTTGAAAGAAGAGTAGAAATTTGCAAAGCAGATAAATAGTTGACATTGCAGTTGGCAAGCAGACAGGCATTACTGGCCAAGGAAATATCATATGCATTGGCTTAGAGGTATAAAATACAATGATGCATTTGAGAGATTATATAGTAGACAGTTTGGCTACTACAACATGCAGGGAAGGGGGAAAGTTTGAGATGGTCACAGACAGGCAGAGAGGCAGAAGTCCATCTTGGAAGGCCTTGTATTGTACCCTAAGGAGTTTGTAGGCCAGTGACCACGTACGTGCTCCTTGAAACCCCTCAGAAGCCTGTGAACAGGAAGGGCATCCAAGCAAGCTGCTTGGGTTTTGAAAGCCACTCATCCGTTTCAAACAAGAAGAGAGGGGACGAGATCAGAGTGCATTTTAGAAAGACTGACTGCAGTGTGGTGAATGGATTAGAGAACATCCAATCTAGAGAGAAGAGACCAGTTGAGAAATGATGACGGTAGCCCACGGAGGAAATGAAGAGGACCTGAACTCAGACAGCCCCGTGAGTGCAGAGGGGAGAGACCAGAGTCAAGAGCTACTGGGCAGAGTGCACAGAAGGGAGTGCCTAGTGCCATATCTGGGAAATGGGTGGTGGTAACCCCACCTGGAGAGCCGATTCGGGGAGAAGAGGAGGGTCAGGCCAAGGCAGAGATCATGAGCTCGGTTTGGGTTATTGAGTGTAGGCATCTGTTGGACTTCCTGAGTATAGACAGACCAGGGTCAAGGGCAGGCCAGCGGTAGAGACTCATGGAAGACCAGAGGGGTCAGAACCATGGGAATGAATGAGGTCCTGAATGGAGAGTGTACAGAGTGAAAGAAAGAACCTGGACCCCCAACTTTTAAGGACCAGGCCAAGGAAGGACGAGGGAGCAGAGAGGGAAGGGAGGCATGTTTATAGAAGGAGAGCACCTAGAAGGTGTGTTTTATGGAAACCTAGAGAAGACAGGACTTAGGAAGACGGAGTGGAGCAGTCCACAATCCTATAGCTCCCAGGAGATGAGGTCTAAAGATTACCCTATGGATTTCACAATTCATTGCTAACTGTCAGTAGTTTCCATGGAGAAGTAGCAGCAGAAGCCAGATCTCAGGGGCTTGGCTAAAAAGAAGCAAAAAAAAAAGAGAGGATGGGGCTATAGTAGGATGCAGAGTCAGAGGATGAGCGAGACTCGAGCTTGTTTCTTGGCTGAGAGGGAGAAGCCTGTAAAGAGGGAGAGACTGACAATTTGGGAGAGAGAAGATAAACAGTCCAGCAAATTTAATAAGAGAAGAAGCTCATGTAATGAGTTGCAAGTTCAAGCTAAATTTCTGTCAAGAACTGACCTTTGGGTCATTTTGATTTACGAGGAATAAGTTGTTAAAAATAACATGGAAAAATAAGGAGTTTTTAATAGATTCCTCGCTTTTGTTTATACTGCCTTTACCATTAAAAACCCTGTGGTGAGATTTTTACTGCCTGTAATTTCAGATGACTTAATTCCTTGTACGTAGCCAGGCCAGTTGTTCAGGTCTCTCCCAAAAGCCAGAAAATGTATACGGGATCCCACTGACATTGTCTCACAGTTCATTTAATTTGTTTCTAAAGAGGTGAATGAGGGGTTGTTCGTGTGCCGTGGCATTTTTTTTTTTTTTCTCTTTTCCCTTTAAAACATCTCTAAAAATCCAGGCCCTGATCCAGGTGCCTGGGATACCACAGACAGACCTCCCCACCCCCTTGGACCTTATGTCTAACAGACAAGATAAAATAAACATAAATAAGCAAATTATTTGTAAATTTTATAAATATAAAGCTATAAATATAAACTTATTTTACACAGATGAGTAATATGATAAAAGGTGATTATTGCTACGTAGATTTTTATACCGCTGTTGAAAGACGACGGGTATTCTTAAAGCAGTTGTCCCTCTGATTGGAAAGGTTTATTTCTCTTCAAAGTTCCAATAAATGTTTTGTGTCATAAAAGTCCATGATATCAGTCATCACATTCATGTAAGTTTAGAAATTAAGTACATTTTGAAATTTTGACCTGTGTGAAATATAACAGCATAACATTATTGTGCACAGCATTAAGTATATTCTTATTCTTCAAAATAAAAAATTGTCATTTTAATTTCAGGAAAAGGGCCAAATCAATTAAAGCTACTGTTTCAGGGATGCGGTGGATTATCTCGGTATAATTCCTGGCATCCATGTTGTTCTATTGTGTAGCAGGCATGAGCTCTCTAAATGAGATTACATGCCTCGCTGGATGATAGCAAATGCATCAGGCCAAGCTTTCTAATTTCCCTTAGGATAAAACAGTTTCTTCCATAAATATTAGAAATAGGAGATGACTTAGAACTTGCAGCATATACATAAAGCTGTGCTTTTATTTCTATAGAAAGCTTATTCAGATTGTAAAATTAAATGCTGCTGGCAGTGAAACAATGTAAAAATACTATCAGAGGAAGTAATGGTGAGATGACTGGGCTGGTCATATAGTTTTACCCTTTTGACTCCTTATTTCATAAAACAAAGCGTGGCATTGAAAGCACGCTTGCCACATAGTTGGCAGTTTACAAGTAGACACCACGGACGTGAGTCCACACACTGGGTTTGTTCTTCCTGGAAGTTTGCATTTCACTTTTTAACAGCTAATGGTTCATGCAAGGCACTTTGTAAAATATAGGCATAGTTGAAAGGTAAGTCATTGTTATAATAATCGTAACTGCTGTTTATTAAGAGCCCGCTGGATGACAGGTGCTGTGCTGAGTATATTATACACAGTATGATGGTATCTTTTCATCCTCATAATTGCCCAAGGCAGGACCTGCTGGGCCCCATTTTACAGATGAGGAAACTGAGGAACAGAGAGGTTAAATAACTATCCCAGAGTCTCATGCAGCTAATAGGTGGAGGAACTGGGATCTGGTCACATGTCCTTTGGATTCCAAGTCCCCTGTTTTGTCCACCCTAACGTACCTCTCCCACTAGCAGTGGATGTGAATCCAGGAGGTCTCCCATCCCATCCCACCAAGCCTGTGCTCTCCCCGCCGGGCTCTCACTGTCCTCCGCGGAGCACCTGCTGAGAAGTGAGGGGCTTGAGGCCAAGCCTCAGCTGTAAGATTGTATGGCCTTGGGGAGCTGCTGTATATGAAAACGCTTTGTAAACGGAGGGCTCTGTCGGATCTGTCAGTTGCTGTTCATCTTGCGGTTTAGTTCGATGAGATGACATGGCTCTCGGTCACTGCTTTTCCCTCTAGAGGTCAGCCAGCGGTTTCCCACAACGCACCCGAACGGGCGTCAGATCATGCTCACCTACCTGCTGCCCTGGCTGCACAACATCGAGCTGGTGGATAGCAGGCTGCTCCTCCCAGGGTCGAGTCCCAGCAGCCCAGAGGACGACGTCAAGGACCGGGAAGGAGAGGGGACGGCTTCTCAGGGGCTGAAAGGCAATGGCTGGGGCTCCCCGGAAGCTACGTCCCTGGTGCTAAATAACCTCATGTACATGACAGCCAAGGTAAACTCCAAGGAATCATGCCTCCCTCCTGTGCGCCCACATCCCAGGAAACCCGGGATTATACCTGGGGGGAAGTGTCATCTACCATTAAAAGTCACAAAAATAGGGTGTGGTTGGTGGTGACGGTTTCACAACAGTGTGAATGTGCTTCATGCCACTGAACTGTACACGTAAAAATGGTTAAGATGGGAAACTTTATGTTTATTTCACCACAATTTTCATCGTGATCCTAATCATCATCATCATCCTAACATTTGAAGAATCATATGAATAAATATCGTGCATTATAAATTCCTAAAAAGAGGCATCTTTCTGATGAATGGCCATTTTCCCCCTTCTTATGATTTTGAGATGACCGTGACCCTTAAAATGACTTTTAATCGGACATTTTGCATCCTCACGTTTTTTCTATGTGTCTCCCGAGCCGGTTTTCATTTTGTTGGTTACAGTATGGAGATGAAGTTCCTGGACCAGAAATGGAAAATGCCTGGAATGCTTTAGCCAACAACGAGAAATGGAGCAACAACCTGAGGATCACCTTGCAGTTCCTGATCAGCCTGTGTGGGGTCAGCAGTGACACGCTGCTCCTGCCCTACGTGAGTGCCCCTCTGACGCTGAGTGGTCATTATTCTCTCAGTGGTTCCAGCAGCGGTTTGCAAGTCAGAATGTGCTCTTTGCTCCAAGTAGAATAGAGATGTCAGATTTCATCAGTCACGCTAACCTCCTGTGAGCTTTCTAGATATTATATAAAAGTTCCCTTCTGCCCCTCTGAGATGCGGACTAGTGTCCTAGTGACACCTCTGTCATCCCCTAAGACTTTGGACATGGAAACCTATGAATTTAGCTGTAGACATTTTTCTAACAATTACCTAAATCTGTCTTCTAGAATCATTAGACCCACCCGTTACGTAAGAGAAACTAGGTGACACATGATATTTTTACTAATAAAGTGTTTCATGTTTACATCCTGATGCTCTTAAAACAATAAAAATGCAGAATATCCCAGTTTGTCTCTTCAAAGGCAGGTGGTAAGAGAGAGAAAGAAGCAAAGAGAAATCCTACTGAGATTCCTACCACTTAGTGTTTGTATTTAAAGGTGAGGTGATCAACAAAACCACTACATATTTAAAACCCTGACTCAGTTGGCATCTGTGTGCTGGTTGCTTTTCTGAGAGGTTTTGTGCCTGCCTGCTGTTCTGGGCCACATCAGCCGCATTACAGCCTCCGTGCCTCAGGTTTGGGGGCTATGGTGATACAGAGCTTTAGTCCAGGGTTACTTTTACAACTTAAAACTATGCAAACAGCTCAGATTCGTTTGTTTCTTGGGTAGCAGGAGACTGAGTTGTTGGGTTTTTTTTTTTTTAACAGAAACAGCTAGCAGTTTTTCCCCCATGGTTCTGTATAAATAAAATACTTTCTCAAGAAAAGACCTGGGCTTCCCTGGTGGCACAGTGGTTGAGAGTCCACCTGCCGATGCAGGGGACACGGACGGGTTCGTGCCCCGGTCCAAAAGAAAAAAAAAAGATAAGACCTTACGTGGCAAGTTTTTAGTTTAGATAGTTTATATGTTTAGCCCACAAGTTACCCCCAAAGTAACTTTCGTAAACTCAGCCATTGGGGAAGGTAAGACCTTTAACCACACACTCCTATCAGATGTGCATGTGAAAGGGGGTGAATTTTAACCCAGACACTTGACTCCTCCTGGGAGAGAAGGAGGAAGAGCCATCAGGGTGCGCGCTCCTTGGGGGATGACGTGGTCAACAAAATGAATGGGTTACCATCTCCGCTGTCGACAGCCTAACATTCTTGCGGGCGAGCTCTGGAAAATATCCCTTGTGTTCTGTTTTTCGTCTCAGATTAAAAAGGTGGCCATATACTTGTGCCGTAATAACACCATTCAAACCATGGAGGAGCTTCTGTTTGAGCTACAGCAGACGGAGCCGGTGAACCCCATTGTCCAGCACTGTGACAACCCGCCTTTCTACCGTTTCACGGCCAGCAGCAAGGCCTCGGCAGCTGCCTCCGGTAGGGGACAGGCGGCTGGGTAGACACCTTGTCGTGGAGCTCTGGATTTACCTTTATGTAGAGCATTGAAAGGATATGAGTATGTGTTTGTTACTTTCTCTTATTCCTACATATTCACTCATTTAAAAGATGGCTTAAGGATAGCTGAGCCTCTCAGGGCCTTGTCTGATTAATGAAATGATTTTTAAGGATAACCAATAGTCAGGAGGCAGGGACTCATATGCACAGAGCTTTTTGCTTTAGGCTGAGCTTAGAGTGGACACTAGTCATTTAGGTATCTCATTTCTGGACCTTCCTTCTTGTATCAACGGAATTCTCTTGGCTAATATTCTCCCAGGGCTTACTAAGATCCCCCCTGACCAGTGTTATCACTTTCGATAAATTGGTCTCTCAGCATCATTTTATGAAATATATACCACCCTCCTCAAATTCCTTGATGCTATCTTCCTTTCAATTCACCTAACACTGTAACTACCTTCAAACCTCTCTCCTCCTCTGGTCTCTTATGCCCTCTATGTGCTCCACATCCTGCTGCCAGAACAGTGTTCTTGCAAAGAAGCAGTGGCCTAGGGATCAGAAGCTCTAGGAACTTGGAAATGCTTCACTAACATTCGTTTAATAACTCCTGGACCCAGAAATGCTAAAGCAGCTAACAGCAGGGCTGGCCACTATAAATAAGCTTGTTACCTAAGCAGCCAGGAAGAAAGGGTTTCAAGAATGTTGTAGCCTCCCTTTATAAGAGAGTTGAGGAATTTGGTTTGACCATAACAGATGTCTGGGATTCTCCATTTCAGTGGGGCAGGCTTGGAAGGTTGTTTAGAATGTCTGAGATTATGCAGAAGATGTAAGGAATCTCACAAACAGATTTTACAGGAAATCCTTTCCTGGAATTACTGGAGACTTGAGCTTGACCCCCTCGCAGGCATTTCTTTCTAAGTGTTGTTCTTTAATCCCATCTACAGGAACCACCTCCAGCAGCAATACAGTGGTTGCTGGCCAGGACGGCTTCCCAGACGCTGAGGAGAACAAGATATTGAAAGAATCTGATGAGAGGTTGGTGCACAAATTTGGTTTAACATCCAGCTTAACTTTCAGCAGTTGTCTATACAAAGCATTAGCAAAATTTGTGGGGCTTCATAAATTTCACACACACACATCCTTCTTTGTTTTTTAGAAACACAGATTGACTTTCAGACTCCGCTCTGTGTATCCCTAAAGATAACAATTTCCTGCTGAGCAAAGCCAGAGGAGACAAAGATTAAGAGAGATGTTGTTCTGGTGGCTGAAGCCTGCTTACCCCAGGGCTTAATAAAAAACACAAGTTGTTCTGCTAGTGGGCACAGACCATCTGGAGTTAGAGGGAACTTCCACGTGAAATGTTCAAATCTGGGTCTTGAATAATTTCTTAGAGACAGAGTAGTTATCTTGAGGTGAATTCTATGAAACATCATGATTCTTCTTTTACCTTTACTCTGTTACATCTGGGTTAACCAAGAACACTGTCTAAAAGAAGTCTCAATCCCCTGCCTATTAGCGCTTTAATGGTACTATTTCTCTTGTTCGTATTTCTGCCCTCACGTTGTCTGGGAACTACCCATAAATAAGCAAAATCTGGATCACTGTTTCCTGCAGTTGGTTGTGCAGAGCAGAGAGACAAACCAAAAGAGATAACAGGACTCAAATTTGAAAATTAAAATTAGAATGATTCTCATGGTGTTGAAAACTCCTTAGGTTGAATATTTTCTAGTGAAAAGTAATGGGGAGCCCTTTCACTTAAGAAATTAATAACAAGGATGAGATATTCACAAATTCATACTGGAGAAAATTTAGTGGATCAAATAATGAAAGTAATTCATTTAGCCTAAAAAGCCCCTAGATGCTTCATGACCATCCTCAGGATTTCATCCTGTACCTGAGAATACATCAGGAGCTACAGGTGGCAGATTATCTGACATGGGGCTGGAGTTCTGAAAGTTCATTCTCTAATTTAGGCATTTATCAAATTCCTCAACATGTTTATCACTGGCTGTCTGCACTGCCTTTAGGCAGATGCTCATCCTGTGAGCTTGCCTTCAGATGAAAAGCTCTAACTCAGTAGGTCATGAATTATAGACCTTTTCCTTTACAGTTCTCTAATAAAGGCCCTTCTCAGAAATGGATAATTTTCATACTCTATGCATCAATGACAGTACAAGATTATTAATTAACGTGTTATTTTTTCATCTATATTTGCCAGTACCTTCTTTGGAAAACTCCCTCATGGTAAAAAAAAAAAAAAAAAATCACATATTTCTCTAAAGATATTTCTACTTTCTGGTGGGAGTGTAACATTCTTATCATTTAATGTGTAGTCTGAATTTTTCATCTTAATTGTATTAAGGGTAGAAAGGTGATACATTTCCATACATTAACATCTCATTACAAAGGCCCCTTTAGGGCCAGAGTTCTGAGTGTCCTGCCTAAATTTTTAGTGGTAGCCTTTAAAATGAAGAAGTCAGAGAATACCTGTACTAGGCTTTCTTGTTTATCTCTTGCTTTCCTGCTCTATCACCACATCTCTGTTGGCCATTACAAAGCCTGATGCTACCCACATTTTTACAAATTTGTACACATCTATTATTTCATACTGACTATATCTGTTTATCTACCTGTAGGTAGATTAATTGGTCATATTTATCTATATGATCATACCTATATGAATGTTCTCTCACAAAGGATACTATTATTCCATTGACCCTATATTCCACCTATGCTATTTCTCCAATATAGTCTCTCTTTTCTTTGAAGGTAGACTGTGCCCTCAACCTAAAGTATCCTTTCTCTCTGCCATCTACTTACTGCCTTCCTCCCTGTCATGTTGATTTATAGATACTTGTAAGCATACTTGTGTCTCGACCACTAGATTTTCATTCTTAGAAAACAGATTATGTATCTGTTATACATATGTCTATCCTCAGTGATGACCCTACTGTGCTGCACATAGTAATAATTTTTTAAAATGTTTATCCAGTATGTGAATGAAAATTGGAGAAACATCACAGCCCCAGAGGTGGATAAGCTATCCAGACACCCTCCAGCCCCCCTTTCTCCCTCCCTCTTACTAACCCCATTACACAAGACAGTTATTTACTCTGTTCTTTACAATCCTTCTAGACAAAGAGCCTACAGAGATAATCTTGGTCACAAATACTGATGACCTGGCTGCTGTGTGACATAATTCCTGGGGGTACCAGTCACCAGAATGCATTGTTGGGCTCCAGGGGGCACCATGGAGTTGTGCAAAGCGGCAGCCCTGGTGCCATGTTCTTTACAACTAGTTAATGGTTCTTAGATATAATTCAGAAATATTTAATAATACCATACCTACTGACATAAAATTTAGATAACTTATAGTAAAACCAGGGTAAAAGAATGAGTCAAGCTAAAAGCAAAGTAAGATAGTTATGTCAAAAGTCCTAAAGAGAACTACTAAAAGTTAATATTAACCTAACATTGAGTTCCTCAATAGTCAAAGTAAGAAAAATAGAGCAAATTTTGTAACTTTCAGTACATCAAAAAATAAACAAACAAAAGCAATTCATTGGAAGCTACTAAATAAGTATTCCTAAGGTCTAAGAAGTATTTATCATATAGTTTTTAAAATTAAACAATAAAGTGAACACATATTTTTAATTAAAATAACAGTTCGTAAAATATGCAGAAACAAACCGTTTAAGTATTTTTAATACATCAACCATTAATAAAAGCCATGAAAGGATTGTTCATAAGGAGCTAAAAGCAATAAACTTCAGCTATGTAAGTTTCTGGTGATCTGTGTTGATACAGTGATAGAGATTAGTAATCCACAGAAAGTTGTGTAAGTATTAATTTGAGCAAAGTCAGCAAGAGAAAATTTAGGGAAACACTGAGTGCTTCTCGTTTTTCTCTTAGCAGAGCTATTTTTATGATACATTTCTAAGACATGTACCTTTATATTAAAAGACTGTTCAGTCTACTTAGTCCTTGAAATTCCTCTAGGACCTAGACCCAAAATTATTTTCTTCAACCCAGGAAAGCAAATGAACACAGCAGATTTTACTCTTGGGAATCAGTGTTTTACTTTTTCTTTTTGCCAAGTGTACACTTCCCTGCTCTGTGGTTTCAACCTTCTCCAGAATAAAGAGAATAGTTTGGAAGGGGCTTGCTCCTTCCCTTCATCTTGGCCTCATAAACTCCTCCTAGCAATCCTTTAGATCTATCTCAAAAGGAAAAGAGAAGAATTGACATCCATTCTATAATTCTTCCCTGCCTGGCCTTCCTGAGCACGATTGTAAAACCGACATATATCACAATTCTTGAGTAGCTAGGAAGGCTGCAAAGCTCTCTGTCCTGTGGAAATCTCCAGATGTGGAATTCTTTCATCACCCTGTTTTTATTCCCTGTTAAATGATGTCTGGTCTCTGCATATGCTGTTTATATCTTTGCATTTATCAGCATAAATATGATTGTAGAACTTCTTCAGAAGGTAATAGGTTTGTCACTTTTCCAATTTCATAAGTACCGGTCTGATTTAGACAATTACATGGCCTGATTTATATGAAACTAAGCAGATGTCCTCCAGCTTCTGTTTCATGGATTCACAAATTAATAGCCTAAAAGATAGCAGAATGGAGAATGTTTGAAATACAAAGTTACTGGGAGAAAGATGACTTGTCAGGACCAAAAAATAAAAAGCTGCTGCAAATATCTACAGGGTGAATAAAACCAAAGGCTTTATACTCAGTACATTTCTATATTCAGAAAATCCAAATCATCGTCGCAGTGTTCCGAGGTTATACCCTGGGACAAGGTAGCATCTTAATGGTACGTCCAGTACATTTCCCTGAAATATCACTCTTTCTCCATACATTGGTGAGGACAGCTATAGCCGTGTATTTCCTAGTGTTCCAGAGGGAAATAGAGTGTTGATCTGCTATCAGTTTGGACGGAACACCCAGTCAGTAATGTAGATAAAACCCACTTTGTATCGTTTTATGTAAAGTAAATATAGAGGTACCATTTCACCCGCACTTCCCCTCATCCACACCCTTGCCTGACCTTGTAGCTCTTTAGATGGTAAAAATGCTATTGATTTGTAAGTCTTTGGTGCCCTGAAAAGGTATTCTAGAAATCCAAGGTAGAGGTATAATAATTAATACCTTATAGTTGGATGGCGACTTGCAGCTTTGGAAATTCTCACATCATTTCTTTTGATTCCCACAGCAGTCCCAACAAAAGATTGGGTGAAATACATGCTGAGGTGTTATTATTATTCCTTTTTGGCAGGTGTGGAAACAGGGTCCCCAAGGAGGTAAAGGACTTGCCCAGGGTCACCAAGCTAGTGAGCGAGAGCTCAGCCTGAGATCACATGTCCCCCCTTCTTGGAGGCGACACGGCAATAAAAGCATCCCTGTACTGCACCTTCCTCGGCCTGACACTGGACAAGTTGCTTAGCCTCACTCAGCCTGTTTCCTCATTTGCAAAGTAAATGATGCTTATCTCAAAGTTGAGTGAGTGAGATTAAATGAGTTAATGTATGTGAAGTTATTATACTTCAACCTTCTTTTCTCTTTTTTTTTTTTTTTTTGATACTTCTTAAGCCACAAGAGAGACCAGACAGAAGGAGTCCCTCTGGTTATATCATACCTCAACTAGTACCTTTTCCTAAAAACACTTTAAGGAAAACTTTAAAGCTGGTTAAGTCCAAAATTTGTTATGAAATTATTTTTGTTTCCAACTATTTCCAATTCTATCTCCTTTCACTTATTCAATCATTCAGCAATTCTTTCTTGACCACCTCCCATATGCCAGGTTACCATGTGAATAAAGGATTCATGTTATTCAGTATCATGCCCATTTTATTTCCCAACAAATGTTATAATTTTCTAGTTTAATTCAAATATTAGTCTTAAAATGTTTCTTTTCAAGGTTTGAACTTGTGCTCCTGAGCAGGAGTGACCACTGGCCCTCTTGAAGACAAAAGGAATGTTTGGTGTACACTTTTTACAGTATTCTTTTAGGAAAAGGATCATGAGAACTAGCTGCCCAAAAATAGTATGTTTTTTTGTGTCACAGCACAAACACGCACGTCAGTATCTCATGATGGTTGTTCTTGTATTTGAAGGTTCAGTAACGTCATTAGAGCCCATACCCGTCTGGAGTCGAGATACAGCAATAGCTCTGGAGGCTCGTACGATGAGGATAAAAGTAAGTACCATCAGGCTGGGGGGGTTCAGATGGAAGGCAAAGGGTTGGAGAATAGAAAATGAGTATTTTGATTATTCTTGTTCTAATCACTAAAAAGGGGCCCATAAGTATTAAGTAACCATTTAATCCAACTATGTAGATGGGCAAGTCAGCCTCTTAAAAGTAAAAAGAAGCCAAGCAGTGCATGAATCAAAACTGTTAAAACTCCAAGCTACTACCTAAAACCATATTTTTGTATTCTTGGCCCGTTTCCTTGGTAATGCAGTTGGGGAAAGGCTAGTAAGAAATTGTCTCATGAGAAAACAAAGGTTTCCATTCAGTTTTTTGACCTGTCTTGGGAGTGGATTTAACCTTTAAGCTTTGTGAGTCAGCTCACCCAGGATAGATTTGTTTTCACATTGAATATCTCAATGGCACAGTCTCAGTGGCCAAGTGAAAACCTTGCCAGACTGGGAGATAAAATTATCACAGAAATTTCATTGTACCTTGGGAAGTTGGAAAAACCAAAAAGGTCAATGCATTCATTAATTTTGTTTAAGCCCTGGACAGGTTGTGTAGATACTCAGAAGGTGATGGGTATTACTTGTTCACAAGTTACAGAAATCCTGGAACCAAAGGACACTCCCAGTGACATTTAGGTATGCTAAGGAAATCGGTAAACTATCTGGTCGAACTTATTTGTCTATTTTGGTGGAAATCGTAATATGATATCTCATGAGTTAGGTTCATTTTGTAAGTCAGTGCATTGGGCCTTTGTAGTGGTTGTTTTGAGTTGTTTTGTTCTTATGGGAAATGTGCAGAGTGGGGTAAGAGCTTAGCAGTTCTAATGACACCACATTTCAGTTGCCCTTACTTTATTTCTTAATGCAGATATAGATAGGCAATTCCCTGCCATTCAAAATACCAATTGGAGGAATGTCTAAAATCCATATATATTGCCATACTTGGGTTAAGTTTTAACTATGTCCCTATAAAACCTTTTTCTAGAAAGGTCAGTATGAAATTAGGGGGGAAAAAAAAGCTATTTGCATTTTCCCTCCTTTCTGTGCCCCATCAAGGGACTCTGCCATCCAGACACCAAACCGTTGAATCTAGGCAGGACCAGATTTTAGAGATGAGGAGAGCAGTACCTGAGGAATGGAGCTGTTGGTTCAAGGAAAGTCATTGCTATGCAATATTTGGTAACACAGAATTTGAGGACAGAAAAACTGAATCATGGAAAAGTTAGGCAGTCAAATCCTGACTCCTCCAGAATGTGACAGGCATGATATAACAAAGCAAAGCACTCTGTGACTGTGGATTTTACATTAGGAATATTGTTGCACTTTGGCCAGTTGACTCCTTCAAAGTGTATCCCTTTGTTCTGGGTGTACGACCCAGAATTTGGTAGAAAATGCTGTAACAAAGTAACAATCATTTTGAAAATACATCTTCAGAGACCTCTGGTATTAAAACTTCATATTTCTTACGTATTTTAAAGTAGAGAATTTCAGGGGATAATCATAACAAAATAAGCTAATAGTTGTGTCATTATATAAATTCAGATCACTGACTTTAGGGACAAAAAGAAAAAGTAATAGAAGTATTTATAAAGGGAAAGAAAGACTATTATGAATGCAGATAAGGCATAGAGAGTAGTCTAGCATTATCATTATGGCCTCTGTTTTACCCAGAAATATTTATAAATTTGTCATACCAGCATAAACAACATTTTAATGGGAAATTTTGGGTACAGAACTTGAAGTTAATTGAGTCAGGTGTCAGTAATATTTTTCACAAGGTTACTAATATTAACTAGGGGAAATTGGAGTTCACAGAAAAGTAATTTGGGCGCTGAGAGCTCAAATCTTAAATTACTCACTGAAAGAGAAAAATGGAATCAAGCTTCTCAAACAGATCCTCATCACAGAAAGTACATAAACTATATGCTAAGATCCTTTCCCAGGCATTCAAGTACTAGAACTTGACTTTGGCTGTCTTGGATGAAGCAGTGTGTCTAATAAGGCACGAATACCCTCAGGACTTTGGTAACTGGGTCCTCCCAGATGCATGTTTGGTTCCAGCTACCCAATGATGGATACAGAGTATGCCACAAGAGAAGCAAAGGTTAGCAGGCTCAATTCCGAAACCTTATGGCCAGGCGTCTGGTACATGTTAAGGGCAGTTATTTCCTCCCTGAATTCCTGAGGGTATTAGCAAGGGTAAGAAGAGTGAGAAGGGATCAGGAGAGACCTCGTGGCCCAGGGCTTCATGGTGTGGGTTATCCAAAAATAAGGATGATGTGTACCTCCTAAATGTATTTTTTATTAAAAAACCATACCACCTTGAGTAAAATGGACAAGCAAACTGATTTAGACCTGGTCTATAAAGCAGTTTTCTACCAACGTTATGTAAGCTTTTTTTTTTTCCCCCAGAACTACTTAACATATCTGGATTATTTTCCAAGGCCATATGCTAATGTATGTAACCCCACAGTAAGGATACAACTAGTTAAGTTGGATAGCAGCTGAGTCATAGCAGTTTAGGCCCAACTGTAGAAAGTCAGTTTTAGGTCAACTTAATCCCTCGCAGCACATTTTTGCTGACTGGATATGTATCTGAGAACATCAGAAACGAAAAATAGCATGTCCTTTCCTAACAGAAATCTCACAAGTTTGGTTTTTTTTTTTAAAATTCTTCAGTGTCCTCCCATTTTTGCTCCCCTTTCTAGTTTTGTAGAGTAACTAATTATTTAGAAGTGCATTTTGCCACTAACTCACCTTGGACAGTTATTCAAGAAGGTGATTTGCTGAAAGTGATGCATCCTGTAGGTAGTTTACCGAGTGGACTAAGTTGGGTGACTGTTATACCTGCTTAAAATTTTTTCTGGGCTAAAAATGTAGCCAAGCACATTTCATGGCACAGAGTGACAGGTTTCTAGTTGCTCATTTGCTTGTGTGTTAGAGTCAAGAGTCACTTTCTGAGATGACTCCTGATCTTAACCCCTGGAGACTCCCTTAGCTCACATCCCAGGAGAAGTGGGCTGTGCTTGGTTCTAGTCCCTGTCTGGGTTTGGAGCCTCAGTTTTCGCCCTAGGAAGGCATCCCCTCCATCAGCTCTGCTAACTGTTAAGGCCAGCATCCAACACTGGACCAGCAGCATCGAATCAGCTACCTCTCACTACCTTCAAAAGTGCAACCAAGAAAAACTGTATTTTGGAGAAACTGCCTAATGGTGTTATAAAAACATCCTTCCTCTTCATACACTAAAGCCTATCCCAGGATTAAGCCAGCTTGTCTGAAGCCATATGCATGGATCATATCAGGTGGCCCCAAGTACAGTGGTTTGTCTTGAATGCCACTGGCCTATGTTGAGAGCGTTATAAAAAATAACTCCATGAAATTTGTCGCTGTGCTTACGTTAAAAATATTTTGTTGAGGAAGTTCATTAATTCATTCAAAATATATATGTACGGATCTCCTACGACGTGCCAGATACGTATTACTCTATGTACTAGGAACAAAACAGAGAAAGTCCCGCTCTCGGGGAGCTTGTGTTCGAGGCAGAGGAGGGGGAAGCCGTCAGTGCTGGGGAATCTGTGCCGCAGGGGAACTAAAGCAGAGAGAGGGAGAGAAAGTGACTGGGGATGGGGTGGATTTTAAATGGAGTGGTCACAGAAATCCTCTGCGATAAAGTGATACTTGGGCAGAGACTTGCATGAAGTAAAGGAGTGAGCCACACAGCCATCTGGGGAAGAACACTGCAGCTATGGGGTGGACGGTAGGTGGACGGCACCTGGCATGGTCACAGAACAGCAAGAAAGCCAGGGTGACTGGCGTGCAGTGAGCAAAGGGGACAGCAGAAGGAGATAAGCCAAGAAACAGGAGAAAGATCTTATCAGGCCTTAAAGGCCCTGATGGGGATGCTGGATTTCATTTTGAGTTTAAGGGGAACTACTGGCCAGTGGTAAGCAGAGAAAGGGACTCTGAATGAACTTCTGTTTTAAAAGGATGACTCTGCCTGCTCTGCAGAGAATAGACTGTTGAGGGCCAAGGAGGGAAGCAGGGAGAGATGGTGGGAGCTTAGCCTAGGATAGTAGTGATGGAGGTGGTCGTATCCTAGGTTTGTTACGAGGTAGAGCTCGCTGAATATGTGGATGGTAGCAAGTTACTTAACCTTAGCGTCCCCTTTATAAAATAGGGATAATAGGTACCCATCATTGGGTTATTAATATGTGAGATGCATAGACCAGTGCCTGGCATAAAGTAAGCACTCTCTATGCTAGTTCAAATGTTGTTACTTTAATTACGACTCTCACCACCATCATGACCACCATGATTAGAAGTTGGATATCAGACGTAAGGGAGAAGTCAGGGAGGACTCCAAGGCTCCTGTCCTGAGTGAACTGGAAATAAGGAATCACATTTTACTGAGATGGAGGAGATGAGAGAAAGAGCGAGTTGTCGCAGTGATGGGAATTCATGTGATTTAATGTTTTTCTTTTTATGTATCTATATTTTCATATTTTTAATCACTCTATAATGAATAACCATAAATTAGGTATCCAAGAAACAAAGAAATGAAAGAAACTGAATCAAGTAATTCCAACCCATTTGATCATATAATTTCATACTCACCAAATGGAATGGTTAGAAAGTTATTTTTACAAGCATGAATTTGTAAGTTTCTAAAAAAGTCAAGTAGGAAACACAAAAACCTCCTCTCCCTGAAACTAAAGCACGCTTGTCTTTCTCACGCTGTAGATGACCCAATTTCTCCCTATACTGGCTGGCTGTTGACTATTACAGAGACCAAACAACCACAGCCCTTACCCATGCCTTGTACTGGAGGATGCTGGGCCCCCCTGGTGGACTACCTTCCAGAGACCGTCACTCCCCGGGGGCCACTCCATAGGTGAGTAGCATGTATAGGTAGAAGGAAATGATCACTTAACTTTGAATGGATTTTTCTTCCTATGAAAAGAGGGAAAGGTATTCCAGGTCCCATCAAATGAAATGACCTTCGAAATCAGAGGGAACATGCTAACCTGATCGGCAGCTATCAGCATATTGGCAGAGTCTGGTCAGCCATTAACCAGGGTGCAAAGCTGCCTTGTAGCCCTCTGAATTTTTCCTTGATGTCACCTTGGTATGGGTCTTCATTCTGTTATGCTTTGTAGATTGGGAGCAGCTTGAAGAGAGAGCCCTTGTCTTCTGTTTCTCTTCATTCCTCAGCTTTTATTGCCTAGTAACTAGTAGAATCCCCATTATGTGAATTAGCTCAACTGCAGTTTCTTCTCCTCATAGAGCTGTGTGCTGTGTCAGAAGTTAAACTCCATTTCCCTGGAATAAGGGCCTTACATAATTCTTCAACAAGGTTTACAAGTTGGATGTAATTGTGACCTAATGACCTATCAGTATATTTTCATCCTCTTCAGAAGTTGCATTAATTTCATCATTTCATTGATTAGGTGCAATATTGCTGTCATTTTTATGACTGAGATGGTGGTGGATCACAGTGTAAGAGAAGATTGGGCTCTTCATCTCCCATTGCTACTCCATGCTGTCTTCTTAGGTAAGACTGGAACCAAGAGGAATTCTAGCCAATAGGGTCAGAAACCTACAGACGTCACCCATAGAGCTTTCCTTTTACATGGACATCCTGCTTTTCCTCATTTCCAAAATATCTAGTCCCTTCCGTTTTTCACTTTCTGTGACATCTCTAAAATTCTAGTTGTTCAGTCATTGTTTAAAATTGTACTCTCACTACAATATAGAGTGGTACCCTGCCAGTGCTATTTCTATAAAGATATCCAAAACAAGCTGGGCCTCTTTGCGGGTCTTTGGTTCGACGAGATAAATTTTAAGCCATGAGACACAGTCGATGCACAGAGAGAAAGAATGTAGAGCACGGTGGGCCAAGCACTGAGATTTTAAAATACTCAAGTTGTGGAGCGAAAAAACGGGAAGAGGAACCAGCCAGGCAGGGAGACTCAAAAGTTCAGTTAGAGAGAGAGAGAGAGAGAGAAAATTAGAATCTTTCAGTAACAGGGAGATCCAGGGGAGAGAACGTCTCAGGAAAGAGGAATGCTAAGCATGTCAGATGCTGTGGAGAGGTCAAGAAAAGTCCGTCTATCAGTGCTTTATGAGAACATTTGATTTAAGGAATAAAACATTTTATTTTGCCTAAGACCAACTTCTTTACGTCGGTAACACAAACAATAATGAAGAAAGCTAAACATTCTTTTAACGTGTTCCTCCTGGGTATCTTGGAATCTTTACTATCCCTGGAATCTAAACGAGCTGAAGATTTGTTTATACTAAGAGATTCCACCGTTTTCTTCCAGGTTTGGACCATTACCGGCCTGAAGTCTTTGAACACAGCAAAAAATTGCTTCTTCACCTCTTGATCGCCCTCTCTTGCAACAGCAATTTCCATGCAATCGCTTCCGTGCTCCTGCAGACTCGAGAGATGGGTGAAGCCAAGACTCTAACAGTGCAGCCAGCTTATCAACCTGAGTATCTCTACACAGGTAACAAAAGAAGGAGTGGCAGGGAACCTGAGACAGAGAGAGTCACAAGTATGAGGATAACTCGAGGTGTCACTGGAGCCCGAATTAACTTCTCGGGTGCTATTACCCACCCCCCAGCTTTCTAAGTGGTAAATGACAGGACTGTAAATATGCACCATTTCACTTGATGTGAACTTACCTCTCAAAATCTTCCTTCATTAGTAAATATTTTCAAATATACTTTAAAAATTATTATGATGATTGCTGTTTTCATTAAATATGTTCCTATTGGTCCACTGAAAATTAAAATGTCCATTGACCCAAGAGCATGAGTGTAGAACATCCGTGGAGGAATATGCAGAAAACAGTGACCGTCTCCATCACCTCAAGAGCAGGCGTCACCAAGGTGCCCGATGTTTCACTGTGTACCTTCTAGTTCCCTTGAAGGAATCTATTAAATGACTGACTTTTTTCCTGAAGGCACCATTAGTGGAAGTCTATTAAAAATCATTGCTGTTTTGAAACCAAAAATTTCTTCTTAGAAATGAGGACAGAAAGCATTAGCTGAGTCAAAGAAATGACCCTGTTGTGTCCAAGCTACTCATGAAAACTTCCCCAAAAGGGTTGACCAGCGGTTCTCATTGAGAACCAGGACATTTAAAATATCTTAAAATGGTGATGAACTGACAGAGATCTGGGGCTACTTTTCTTTACCCCGTTATTTTGTACATCACATTGGCACTGGATATGGGCTGGCATTTCGTAAGTCACCACGTACTTCTCTCATTACCTTGAAAAGGAAGGACCTTTTATGCACTCTTGTCCTGGGCCCTGTCTTGTCTTCTGACAGACGTTGAATATTTCTCTGGAAAACAAATCTGAAGTCATTAACTCTGAAATGTAAGGACTACTGACCTCAGTTTAAGCTCTTTATTTTGAACCAAGCTACACCTAATTGAAAGTAACCCATCAATAGCCTCTCAGAGACACAAAACTCTCTTTACTATAGATGATGCTTAATTAAAAGATTCTGAAGACTCTGGCTGTTCTAGCTCCCCAAGGTAGGGATGTATTCCGTTAAGCACATGGCCTTAGAATGAGAAAATTGTAATCTCTGTTAAGCTGTATATCTCTGAATGCATCAGTTTTGTATTCACTATACCACTGATGTGGCACAAAATGGTTTAGAGTGGGGATTTACAAAACCGAACCAAACACAATATACCGTAGGCAAGACCTGGTAAAATGATTGAATCTCTATATAGTACACATGGACTAGGTGTACAAAAACTTTGAGAAGTATCTTCTTTTTATAAACATTTGTTAAATGTTTACTGAACACCCAGTTTCAACTATAGTTGCTTTCAAATCCATGCTAAAAACCTATGTGATAAAAATTATTGTCTTCATCTTATTGTAATAGGAAACTGAGGTACAGGGAAGTTACGTGACTCCCTGAGATTACACATTAAATGGCAGAGATAATACTCAGACCCAGGGCTTCTTACTCCTAATTTAATGTATCTGTCAGACACACCAGAACTATGTACTTTTTATAATTATTAAGTAGGAGAAAAGGAATGGTTGTGTGTATACATTTTCAAACCCACAACCTACCCAGAGATGTAGAATGCTAACTGTAGTATTTACTTATACCATATTTATTTTGCCTACCTTGAGACATATTTTATTAAGATATATTAATATACACACAGTATTCACAATTCTGGGTACCTTTACTCAAAACATTATGTATAATCTACTTATCGCTGGTTAGTGTTGATATCCTCAAAAATGGTATCATTTCACATATTTAAGTGGTCTATTACCCAAGAATGATTTACTAACAGCACAGTTAGGTGCACATGCGTAGAAGAACTATTCATCAGCCTGTGCACGTGTGTGAGAATGCACACGCAGACACACACACACGCTTCTTTTGTAGAAAGCGTCAATTAAAACACCAGAGTAGAAAATAGCAGATCACCCTCTATTACCAAATGCTCTCTCGTTTACACAGCAATGCAACGAATCCATAAGCAGGGAAAGAGTGTCCATCTTATTTAACCATAGCCATAGCCAAAATGAAGCGTTTCCCCCCGCCAAAAAATTAAATAACTACACACTTCTTTATGCGCACCTCCTGACCTCATTAAGTGCCCGGCCTGCAAATTCCACCTTGACCTTGTCTTCCACCAGGTGGCTTTGACTTCCTGAGAGAGGACCAGTCCTCCCCGGTGCCAGACTCGGGGCTGAGCTCCAGCTCCACCTCCTCCAGCATCAGTCTGGGAGACAGCAGTGGGAACCTCCCGCAGATGACCCAAGAGGCTGAAGATGTGGACGCAGCTGCTGAAACAGACGAGAAGGCAAACAAGCTCATTGAGTTTCTGACCACCAGGTAATGAGGGGTCAGGAGATGGGCTGCTGTTTTCAGGTCAGTCTGTTGGAAAAGGGACATCACTTTAAAACCACAGATGGAAAAGCAAGCCTGGAGTTCTAGCAAAGTCTTCTCTCTTCTAAATTGTGTCTGCTGGAGTCTGTGTACAAGGCAGACACTGGTAGGCATTGTCACAGTTGAGGGACAAGGAGATTTTGTGCCTAAAGACCCTGCAGCAGATGGAGGCGGGAGAAGTAGCTCCCAGAGGTGAGCGTGACTTTCACCATCTATTGGAGCTGCCAGGATCTGGGAGTTGAGACTTGGCAAAGAACATCATCACTCTGGAAACCAAAGATATTAGCCACGGTCAACCCAGTGGCAGCTGCAGAGAGGACAGCTGTCTGCTCCTGTAGTCCAAAGAGTCATTTCTAAATGGAATTCAGAAACCAGAAACAGTAAGGATGCATGATAGGAAAGGGATCAAACTAAGAATAAATAAGAGTCGAGAAAAACTGCCAGCAGTCCTGTTTTTTTCAGGTCTTCTGGCTCTTCTAAGGAACAATTTAACTTGGAAGGCTTCCAAATCTCTAGTCCCCTGAGGTCCGGTATTTGTATAAACGCATGCTTACCTGTGACCTGGGGCATGCTGACCTTCCTCAGTGAGTTAAGTCCTGGAAGTCTAGTCTATATAAATATTTGTTATCTAGTATCTCACGTGATTTTTCTTTATTCAACTAAGGCATCAAGTAATGCAAAAAATGAAGAGAGCATTTTCGTTTTCAATTAGTGGTTTAGAGTATTGTGTGCACTCAACTCAATATAGAATTTAATGTACAGGAAGCTCAGGGAGGGGCTGGTGGTGCCTCCATACTGGGTACCTCAGAGACCTGACGCGTCTGTGGAGAAGAAAGGTATTGTCACCACTCACTGCTGTCAGTGTTGGGAAGGGTGTTCTCTAAAATTCTCACCCCTGGATCCATCCCATTCTTACTGTAGAAAACCAAATAGACAACACAGTTTGTATCTTCAGATTGGTGCTACAGTATTTGGCAACCTAATGATGTGATCCTGATAAAAGCATTATCTCTGCAAATTCTAAGACATAGAAATTGAGTCTGTGTCTAAATCTATATTTTATTTAACATTATATCATTTTGTTTAACAAACACATAGCACCTACTATGTGCTAAATAAACACTATCCTGGTGAATTGAGAGGTTTTAATTTTGTGGGTGAAACATAAGAAAAAGTGTGTCTCCATCAATTAGCTAGATGTGTTTTGAGTATGCTCTTAAGCTTTAGAAGACTGAAATTTACCACCAAATTAATATGTAAAAATTTTTTAAATGTATGTTGTACCTTGGGAGTTAGAACTGTGTATATGGTTTTAAAAATGCAAAATGACAGTTACATTTTTGACATTTTGTGTGTTTTGTTGAAGGGCATTTGGTCCACTTTGGTGCCATGAGGACATCACACCCAAAAATCAGAATTCAAAGAGTGCTGAACAACTCACTAATTTTCTACGTCATGTTGTATCCGTGTTTAGAGATTCCAAATCAGGTACTTCATCCTGTTTCTCCAAATCCCACTTTCAGCATTTTTCTATAATGGAGCTCATTCTCCCCATATAACCACACACTGTGTGTGTATGTGTGTGTGGCGGGGTGTGTGTGTGTGTGTGTGTGTAAAATCCTGCATTCGGAAGCAATAGCAAAGGAATATTCATAGAGGATACTGAAGCTTTTTCAGATGTGCCTGAGTGATGGTTAATGTCACATATACTGATACCTGCATTATGCTCTATCAAATAATTTCCCCAGTGTCCCTGTTCTCCTTGCTTCGTTTACCTTACTAGAATTAAACTGTGCCTATCTTGATTTTATTTAAAGAAGGCCATGAGAAAGAAGTCGTAGTCACTGACTGTCAGACTCAACTGTGAAAACTGTCAGCCTTGCAAACTGTTTTTTTTTTTAAAAAAAGAATTTTGTGATAAAATGTTTTCGGCTTTACAAGTATTCACTGGCAAGTCCTGTGCCAGTGACCACTCAATATTCTGAACACAGTCTGATTCTAATTTAGACAGTAGTACCGTCACAACATTTAAGCTCTTAGCTGCATTCCATTCAGATTCAGCTTGGCCTGGGCTGATATGTGTGTGAAATTTAAATTTGGTTCCTCAGCACGATACAACAGCTATCCCTGCCTTTTTTCACACAGCAGGCTGGCCACAGTAAATAGGGCTCACCACCTCTCCTGGCTGCTCTGATAATGAGCACATTTCACAGTTTGAAACATTCCAGATTAGCCACATCTCTTTCCATTATCAGAGGATACTTACTGAAAAACAAAAAATACTGTTAAACTGAAATGGGAAAGTTGTTCTAGGAATAGGATTGCCATTTCTTGTTTTGAGTTTCCCCTTTGGAATTTCTTTGAAATATTAAGACTGCTTTTATTGGTATTTCCCCCACTTAAAAGTCACTTAATAGCCTAAAGGAAGAAATTTATGCTGCATGTGAACTCTTCATTTGTGTAACACTCTTGATTGTATGAAGATACTAAAAATGAGAAAATGTATGAATACCTTATATAGCATATTCTCAGAGGGTATTTCAGGCTGCTTAGAATATTGTATGTCTTTTCACATCTTGCACAAGATACTTTTACCCACCTCAGTTTCCTTGTACATCGCTACTTTCTGCCTGTTTCCAATCCAGCACAATAAAATGTGTTCCTGGAAACACTTGTATTAGTCAGGGCAGCATAGCTGCTAAAACAAATAACCCCCAAAGCTCAGAGACCTAACACAAGAGGCTATTTCTGGATCACATAACAGTTCAATGTGGACATTTGGGAGACAGCCTTCCACCTGGTGCTTCAGGGACCCTCTGCCCTGTGGCCCTGTCATGCCCTAGGCTCGGAGGTCTCAGCCCTCTGTGTCCATGGGGCAGGTGAAGGAAGAGGGTATGTTTACATGCTAGCTTTGCATGTGACGTCCAGTGCTTCTTCCTGCATTCCACTGGCCAGAGCTCAGGCACGAGGTCACGTCTGATTTCAAGGAAGGCTGGGAAATGTACGTTCAGTGTGTAACAGGGAGTAAAGGAAACCTTTTTCTTTTCTCTGCCACCCATTAAATAGCTTTTCCCAAAGGACATCGTCTTAGTGGTGGTGGGACGGGGGAGGATTCTGCAATCCTACTAGTACGGTTCCAGCAGTATGGTTTAAATAAGCTTTTGTTCATTGCCAGGGGACCTAACCCCCATATATTAAATGGCTTAAGTAGAAAAATATGTTTTGAAAAGCAAAATAAAGACGTAAAAAACTATTTTGAAACATCCGTTCATAGGTTGTGAACTGCCTATATGGGTTTCATCCTGTATTTACTACCCTGAATGTGTCGAAGTCCATTTTCCAGGACCCTTTGTTGACTCTGCAGGAACATTTTCTTATATGGTCTACGTGTCCCTGGGGTGAGACAGCCAAGCAGCAGCTAACAACAATAACGCTGAATTATCCCTCCTGGTCCTCATTCGTGAGACAATCGAACGTGCCACAGAGCCTCTAGACCACGGAGACAGCTCAAGTCGATGTTTTCATCATGTCCTGTGACTCTCGTAGCCTGATTTTCTCCCTGTAAAGAGGCACAGCAAGTGTAGGGTTTAGTGGCCCAGAATTCAGTCATGGACTTTCCCTTTTGCTTTCATTTCTGTCTGATCACCTGGTTTTCTGAGGACTGAGATCACCTTCATGCTGGTGGAAGAACAAATATTCAGGTGAAAGTTTAAATGATGCCTGCCTTCTCTGCAGTGCCTACACCTCCATATCTGCATGTTTATGGACTATTCTGAAGAGCAAAGACTTTGGCCCAGGCCTTGGCTGTGCTTCGCTTTCCTCTGCATACACAAGTCCTCCAAAAACTTGTTTCTAACAAATTCTCTTATGAAAACAGGAGTGAAAGTATTCTATGTAAAGAGTACAGAAGAACAATGTCAAACAATAGCAGCGTAATAAATAATAATACACTTGTGAGCACATATTATGTATCAGAGACAGTACTAAGCCCTTTTTAACTTGTTTGATTTTCACAACCCCTCTAAGGTAAATGCTACTATTCACAAGGAAAAGACACGGAAGCAGGCTCACAGAGAATTAGCTTCTTTCCCAGAGTCCAAAATCCCCCATTCAAAGCTAGGACCACCTTGCTCCAGAGCTTCTGACTGTACTCCACTATGCCCCCTTAAGACTGATTCAGACTTGGGTTTTATTTTTAAACGGTTAATTTTTAAATAAGTACCACCAGGAGGTAGCGCTTTGCAGCTAGCCTGCTGTAAACGTGAGGATAACTGGTGTCCGAGGTTTGCAGAGGAGCGGCTGACCTGCTCCCACCCCTGTGCCCTAGGTTTCCACCTGGAGCAGCACCTGAGTGAAGTTGCTCTGCAGACAGCCCTCGCCAGCTCTTCCAGACACTATGCCGGCCGCTCCTTCCAGATATTCCGGGCCCTCAAACAGCCACTGTCAGCACACGCCTTGTCGGACCTTCTCTCGAGGCTGGTGGAGGTGATTGGCGAGCATGGAGATGAGATTCAGGTACGGAAGCAAAGTCCAGGAGCTCACCCTTCTCTCGGCTCAAAGATGGGGCGTTAATAGCTTTCTTTGAGCTTTCTTCCTCTCGCCAAGTATCCCAACCATTTGGATGTGTAAAATTTATTTTTAAATTCTAGAGGTTGACTTTTATTTTTACAAAAATCACTCCAGGGGGCATTGTTCTAGAAATTCAGTGGACGCTTTTATTGAGCCAACAACTGAAATCCTGTGGTGACTCTTTGTGTTGTTTGGTCTTTATTGATTTTACTTGGTGGGGGCTGAGGGAGTTGTCTCATTTTGTCTTTTCTACTAACAACCTAAGATGCGGTTGTGCAACCTGCCCACCCATAGAAGGGATCGCTATTGTATCTGTGCAAAGCACCACACCTGTCTGTGTGCTTAGCCTTCCATAAACTGGGAAAAGCAAAAGAAATAGTGGGGAGAATAGATGCCACAGGAAGACCCTGTGGACTGGGGACCCCAGAGACCAGGGAGCTGGAAAGCCAGGGGCATTACAAGCTCTGTAGCTTGGACCAAGCCCTTCTTTTCCACCAGAAATGTTCTGCATCTCAGAGGACCTGCACGCCTGTAGACTTCAGCTTCTTTTCCTCCTCCTGGCCATTGGCAGTATGCTATAAAATGCCCTTGGGACACAGCCCTTCTCATACTTCATCTCTTAATCTCTGGCTTTCAGATGTTGCCACTCTGTATTTCAGATGCCCACCATCCCCCTCAACAAGGGGCCATGCTTGTCCCTTGCCCCTCCCTGTTGGATTTCAAATGAGATTGATCTGTGGAAGACCTCACAGCTAGGGAAATACATCTTCATGATTATCTAACTCCTAAGCCATCTGAATTTCCTAAGTGGCCCTTAAAATTTGTTTGTAGCCTTTGTACATTAAAGTAACCATGACTGTCTAACTTTCAATATTACCATTATTTGAATAGTTTGCTTTGATTAAATGTATCTTCAGGAAGTTAACAATAGTTATAAGCAGTACAGAACGTTGTCTTTGCCTGTTCGGCAGGGTTATGTAATGGAAGCACTCCTTACCTTGGAAGCTGCCGTGGGTAACTTGTCTGACTGCCTGAAGAACAGTGATCTCTTAACTGTGTTATCTCGGTGAGAATCAGTTTAACTTCGTTTTGAAAATCAAATATGCGGTACTGAATATTTGGGAAATGCCTGGACTTTGGGCAATGTCTAAAGAACAAATCCAGTTTTGGAAGTCTGTGTGTGATCCAAGAAAGTACGTATGACATTTCCTTAAGTTAAAAAAAAAGAAGTTACAACACACACACACACACACACACACAGAGTAGATAAGTATTTTAAAACATCAGCAAGATAGACAATAAGTGGGGCTTCCCTGGTGGCGCAGTGGTTGAGAGTCCACCTGCCAATGCAGGGGACACGGGTTCGTGCCCCGGTTCAGGAAGATCCCACATGCCGCGGAGCGGCTGGGCCCATGAGCTATGGCTGCTGAGCCTGTGCATGCTCCGCAATGGCAGAGGCCATAACAGTGAGAGGCCTGCGTACCGCAAAAAAAAAAAAAAAAAGATAGACAATAAATGTTATTTCTAAATAATACAAATATTAATGATTTTTCATTTCCTATTTCTTTGAGTATTTTTTCAAATTTTATGTAATTATCCTATTTATTACATTCTATAGAAACAAAGTATTTTATTTTTTAATTTTAAAAAATTTTTTTATTTTGGCCAGCTTCTCATCATGGTGGCTTCTCTGGTTGTGGAGCATGGGCTCTAAGTGCATGGGCTTCAGTAGTTGTGGCATGTGGGCTCAGTAGTTGTGGCACACAGGCTCAGTAGTTATGGCGCATGGGCTTAGTTGCTCTCGCGGCATGTGGGATCTTCCTGGACCAGGGCTCGAACCCATGTCCCCTACATTGGCAGGAGGATTCTTAACCACTGCACCACCGGGAAGTCCTATTATTTATTTTTGGCTGCATTGGGCCTTCACTGCTGCGTGCAGGCTTTCTCTAATTGTGGAGAGTGGGGGCTACTTTCCCTTGCAGTGCATGGGCTTCTCATTGCAGTGGCCTCTCCAGTTGCAGAGCATGGGCTCTAGGTGTGCGAACTTCAGTAGTTGTGGCACGTGGGCTCAGTCACTCCGCAGCATGTGGGATCTTCCCAGGCCCTGGATCAAACCCATGTCCCCTGCATTGGCAGGCAGATTCTTAACCACTGTGCCAGCAGGGAAGCCCCAAAGTATTATTTTTTAAATGAATATATACGAAACACAACTGATGGATCACTATAAAAACTGTTGGAATAAATGTTGATTTTACTTGAAGAAATTTCTACCTTAGGATCTTTCTTTTTTTTAATTTTTCAATTCCTTTTGCTCCTGGCAATGTTTAATAGCCCATTTCAAATCATTCACAATTTTGTATTCTGTTCGTGTAATTAAGCTCATCTTGCTTGAAATTCAGTCGGCAATGTTATATCACTTTGAGCTTTGTTTCATTTTTAAGTTGAACATTTTTATGCATACGTAATTTTAGTGCGATTACTAACATCATACATACTTATCTATAGAAACCTACAGATTAATCTAAATCAGTAAAAATTTAGCAAGAATGTTCATAAAGAGTTCTATCTTTTCAGCCTGAAATAGATTTAGAAATCCTTTTTCATAAACGTTTATAAGTGCAAAAATTTTCCTTTGACACAAACATTTACTTTTTTTTCCTAGCTATTTCTTTATCTGTTCTTTTTATCAGTCAGTTAATAGAATATTAGCATTTGTACCTATCAGGTACATTTTATTTTGTAATTACTCTTACCCGAATTCAAACAAAAAATAAATGAAAGATCAGTAAACTTTACAGGCAACTTCTTATTTCTTTAACTTTTTGATAAGTGGAAATCAGTATTTGGTTTTGTTGGTGAGGGTTGTTCTGATTAAGTTTTGTTTTTCATAGCTTTATGTTTAAGAATAAGGAAACATATTCTTTCCATTTAAGAATGTGGAAAAATGAATAGAAAGTAATATTTCCAAAGAATGATTTCCCTTCCTCATTGTTTGTTGATGGATCTTGAGAGGACTAGCCTTTCACTGAAATGTGTTGGCTTCCTATTGAACTTTTTAACTTCTATACCCAGCTCTTCATCACCAGACTTAAGCTCTAGTGCTAAACTAACAGCAAGCAGAAAGAGCACAGGACAACTCAATGTGAACCCTGGAACAGCCAGCGGCAGCACAGCAACTGCAGAGCGCAGCCGGCATCAAAGGAGCTTCTCTGTGCCCAAGAAGTTTGGTGTTGTCGACCGGTCCTCAGACCCACCTCGAAGTGCCACCCTGGACAGAATTCAGGCCTGTACCCAACAAGGCCTCTCCTCAAAAACCAGAAGCTCATCTTCCTTGAAGGACAGCCTCACGGACCCATCACACATAAACCATCCAACCAACCTGTTGGCCACCATCTTTTGGGTCACGGTGGCCTTGATGGAATCCGATTTTGAGTTTGAATACCTAATGGCCTTAAGGCTGTTGAACAGACTGCTGGCTCACATGCCACTCGATAAAGCTGAGAACCGAGAAAAGCTGGAGAAACTCCAGGCACAGCTCAAGTGGGCGGACTTCTCAGGGTTGCAGCAGCTACTCCTGAAGGGATTCACCTCCGTCACCACCACCGACCTTACCCTGCAGCTGTTCAGTTTGCTGACACCGGTGTCCAGAGTATCCATGGTGGACTCATCCCAAGCCATTGGTAAAGCCCACATCACTCACACTCTTACAGTTCTGGTCATGGTGGGACTCAAGTTTAATGTAGTAAGATAATGTGGGCTTAGTACTTCTAAGGATTCTGCTTAAAAATGGTTCTTTGGGAATACTTTGTTCTTTCTTTTAAAATTCTATATAAGTCTTAAAATTCTATATAAGTCTTAATTATGTATATTGTAAGAGATATTTTTAAGGCAATAGCATAAAAGGGGCAGGAGTAATACATAAGACAGTAATCATTTCTTTATGCTTTCCAGATCAAATTGCAGACAGTGTTGGTTTATTCCATTGCTGTTGTACAGACTTTTTTCCCTTTTTTCTTAACTCCTAAATCTTTTATTTTTCTAAGCCTTTCTTTTCCTCTTGAAAATTCCCTTGGTTCCCTATCGTTTTGAATTAAGCCAACAACAAACCAGATTTTTAATACCATGGCATGTGGCCCAGAATTCTTTCCAGGAAGCCAAAGCTTGATACAGTGGAACTAAGCTACTCATCATTTTAAAGAGTCTTTCTGATTACATGAGTAAGACTTAAATTGATTGGCCTGTGTCTTCTCAAGCAGGTTTTCCTTAAAATACATTTTTGATAAAAATTCAAACTAGTGCTTCAGTTCATTTTAATCTGCTTTTTAAAATCTGTGCCAATCATTCTTATTTGCAACAGTCCATAGCAAAACAGCCGCTGAACCTGCAAATTACAAATGTACTTCAGTGCCTCCTTTGAAACGGTGCCATTGCAGTCGTACATTTTTCCTGGATTTATGTTAGTTCAGATCAAAGCTGCTTCAAAAGGCTGCTTTTGCATCACCTCAGAATAAAATCTGTAATATGCCTTCCCGCTATTAATGGTTCAAATGCACCATATTCACTTGTCTCCATTGCATCTTCTCTAATCCAGGGTTTCCACTGAATGTCTTGTGTCTTCTGCCCCAGCTGATACAGCATTTTGAAAACCCCGGCCAGTTCTGTAAGGATATAGCCGAAAGGATTGCTCAGGTATGCCTTACAGTTTCACCCTCAGGGAGATCCAAGGCCTAATGGTGGACAGAGATTACCAGGCTCAGACAGGGTGATGAGTTTCACAAACCTGAAAATGATAACTGATATCACTAGTAATTCACATCTCTGGGTGGCTGATTTGCATTGTCATTTCATTATTGAGAAAACAAGTGGAAAAAAATTATGAAAATTAAATTACTAAGCGCCTCTGCAGCTACCCAAAAAATGTATCGATCAATTTTCCAGGCTGCTGGGGCTTATAGCAAAATTGCTGACATTTCTTCCTTTTCATCAGGCTATTTTATCCCTAATTGATTTTCTTCCTGTAAAAGGTTTGTCTGGAAGAGAAGAACCCCAAACTTTCCAATCTTGCACATGTCATGACTCTTTATAAAACACACAGCTACACGAGGGACTGTACCACATGGGTCAACGTGGTCTGTCGATACCTTCATGAAGCATATGCTGACATTACCTTGAATATGGTTACCTACCTGGCAGAGGTAAGCTCTTCAATTAAGGATAAAATCCGTTATAGTTTCTATGGGTAAAATATGTATGTAAAACTGATAACAATAGCCTTAACCTACTGATCACCTATTATCTACTGGCACAGATGCTGTATGGAATCATTTAAAATCCTCACAACAACCCAGTGATGTAGGATTCTTTATTTTAACAAAGATTCCGAGGCTCAGCCGGGTTAAGTAATCTGCCGCAAGTTTAAGGTGAAATGAGATATAGCTGCCTCCGAAGCTTAAACTCCTTTTTACTACACTAATACCTGCCAGACATGGCAGAGATGAGGAGATTTTATCTGCATTATTCTGGGTGTTCAAATCTTATTTAAGGAGGTATTGTGTGGCTTGTATGTTTAATGGTTGTTTGCTCTGAACTCATTAACAAAGCATATATTTTTGAAAAAAACTTTTTTTTTTCTTTTGCGGTGTGCGGGCCTCTCACTGTTGTGGTCTCTCCTGTTGCGGAGCACAGGCTCCGGACGCGCAGGCTCAGTGGCCATGGCTCACGGGCCCAGCCGCTCCGCAGCATGTGGGATCTTCCCGGACCGGGGCACGAACCCGTATCCCCTGCATCGGCAGGCGGACTCTCAACCACTGCACCGCCAGGGAAGCCCCAAAAAAACCTTTTATCTTCATCTTTTGTGTTTGTTTTTAAAACTGGGGTGGGATTTTTGTCCTCATACCAGTGTGTTCCTAGCACATTCATTGCAAACCCCTACTCTGACTTCTGTGTACGCTGATGCTAGAAATACATACCACTTTCGGCAAGTGATGAAATGTTATTCTTTAGCACCCCCAGACCCCAACTAGTTTACTATACAAGGTCATGAAATCTATGAGGCAAGTGATTGATAGTATTACCTTGTTTTAGCATTTTCAGCGTTTGCTTTTCCTCTCTGGATCTGCGTTCATGCCTCTTGCTGGGGCCTTTTCAGAAGTGATGAAGACAGTCCATTCTAATTTTTCTTGTATTATATCACCAATTCAGAATGCAGATAGGTTAAGAATCAGTCATTTTTGGAAAGGCTCCATAAGACTGAAAGCCTCTACCTAGAAAAAGTAGGTAGCTGCTTCATCCACCAGCATATATAGTTGACCCTGCAGGATTTTGGTTTGCAACACAGATCAGCAATATTGGGCTGTATTCGCACTGTCAACAGCCGAGGATTATTTTGCTCTTTTCACACACCCCATCCCTGGCATTTAAAGAACCTCTCTTAAGTGCCACCTACTGCTTTTGATAATCACCTTGGTCACATCTGTCCCTGCAAGAGTTACTAATCCAGCACACACATACCTTAGCACACAAGAAGTACCGGGACAAACAATGCAAACACCCTGCTTACCAAGGCAGCCAATGCCTGTTTTAAAACAAGGTGATCTGGGAGAGAGCAAGGAGGCAAAATTTGTTTGGTTCACTAGACATAAAAGTTTCAAAAATACAAATGGGCTGTGGTCTGTACATACGATGGAATATTATTCAGGCTTCAAAAGGAATGAAGTGCTGACACAGGCTACAACATAGAGGAACCTTGAAAATATTATGCTAAGTGAAATCAGCCAGACACAAGAGGACACATACATGATTCCACTTATATGAGGAACATAGAAGCGGCAAATTTATAGCCACTGTTTTACAGTTATAGAGTTTCAGTTTGGGATGATAAACAAGTCCTGGAAATAAATAGTGGTCATGGTTGCGCAACAATGTGGGTGTACTTAATGCCGCTAAATTGTACACCTAGAAATAGTTAAAATGGTAAATTTTATATTATATGTATTTTACCAAAATAAAAAAATAAATTAAACTGGATATCCTAATTTGTTCTATGCTGCCCTTATCAACAATTGTCACCAAAAATTTTAATATAAACTTACCTACTCACTACATATGATATAAATTAACTGCTATTTCAGTTAGTCCCATGTTCTTTCTGGTGTTGGCCAGGTACCTACATATAATTTTAGGCAGCTGTGGTCACTGTTTCCACTGAACCTGCTGTGCTCACTTCACACTAACTTTGTATGTGTGTATGTGTTGACATAGCTCACATCTTGTCACTTTCAATAACTGTGGAATTATATCGTTAACCATCTACCTTTTGTTGCTTGTATTCATCATTTTTTTAAATAGTCCTTTGATGCAGACTTTTTATCAGATTATATTTAGCTCATTTTTCCTGGTGGCATTTCCCAAAAAATCTATCCAGGTAAAGCTCATGGAGACATTTGGGAAAATGTGTGCATTTGCGAAATTGGTCTTCACAGAGATTTTCCCAATTTACAATACTACAAACAATGTATAAATGTTCAGGTTATCCCATATCCCCACTAAATTCTATCATTCCATTTATACATGTTTTCAGTTGAATATTTTTATTGGTACTTTAAAATTAATCTCTTTATGTATTTCCTTTCTAGTGAAGATATTCCTTTTTTCATACAATAGATTTGTGGAATTGTATATTTCCTCATCTGTTAACTGTTCAGTTATTTCTTTGGGCCACTTTTTAAAAAAATCTATTTATTGTATTTTTGGCTGCGTTGGGTCTTCGTTGCTGCATGTGGGCTTCCTCCAGTTGTGGCGAGCGGGGGCTACTCTTCGTTGCGGTGCGCGGGTTTCTCATTGCGGTGGCTTCTCTCGTTGCAGAGCACGGGCTCTAGGCGGGCGGGCTTCAGGAGTTGTGGCTCGCGGGCTCTAGAGCGCAGGCTCAGTAGTCGTGGCGCACGGGCTTAGTTGCTCCGTGGCATGTGGGATCTTCCCGGACCAGGGCTCGAACCCATGTCCCCTGCATTGGCCGGCGGACTCTTAACCACTGCGCCGCCAGGGAAGCCCTGGGCCACCTTTGATGTGGAATTTCAGCGTTTATTTGAATCATTTCTGTCAATTTTTAACTTTGAACAGTGACCGTGTTCATGACGTCCGTCACATCGGTTTTCTCACTATTTTGCTTTCCTTTTTGAAAATGTCATTGATTTTTACCCCTGATTACAAAAGCAGTATGTGTTCAAAAATAATTATATTATCTAGGGAGAAACACTACCAACATTTTGTTGGGTTTACTTCCAGCGTTATTTCTGTGTAACACACACCCACTCACATCAACGTTGGCATCATCTATTATATAGAAGTTATATATCCTTCCTCTTTCACTTAATATTATCTGACATCCTTTACTATCTTTAAAAATGTCATTCTATTGACTGCATGGTATTTCATCATACAATTTACCATAATTTATGTATCCATTTCCCTAGTGTTTGACATTTAAATTGCTTACAGAGCTTTCTTGTTTTGTGTGGGGTTTTTTGTTTTGTTTTTTTTACCATTATAAATAATGCCTTGGTGAAATCTCTTATTTAAATCTTAGTATTTATCTCTAGGTTTGGAAAAGTTCCTAAAAGTATAATTAGTATTTCAAAAGATATGAACCCTTTTAGTACTGTTGATCTCAATTGCCAAATTATCCAATTTACATTTCCACTGATGTGTAAGAACACTCTTCTTATGTCCTCACCAGTACTATCATCAATTTCTAATCTTTGCCAATTCGATAACTGATAAATGTATCTTTCATTTTCATTTATATTTTTCAGTCATTAGTGGTGTTTGATGCTTTCCTTTTGAGGTTTATTTTGTTGCATTCCATTGTGTAATATTATATTTATATACTCAGACCTGCCTGCGTTGCCTTTGATAATACCTCCATTTCTTCAGTAGTTAGGATTTTCTTTTCCCTCCTAAGGAAATGTGCAATCATAAAGGTACTAGGAAACCCTGGTGCTTCTGTGTGAAAATCTGGTGTCAAACTGACTCACGCTGTGCTTTTCCCCACAGCTGCTGGAGAAGGGCCTCCCCAGCATGCAGCAGCCCCTCCTGCAAGTGATCTACAGTCTGCTCAGCTACATGGACCTTTCTGTCGTTCCGGTAAAGCAGTTCAATGTGGAAGTTCTGAAAACCATTGAAAAATACGTGCAAGTGAGTATTTGATCCAGGATGTTTCCAGAAAGTCATTCCAGAAAGACTGAGGCTTTGCATGGAGCTTTCTTTGTACTTGGCCACAGAGCTATATGGGTGCCAGGCTGCAAGTTCATTCATTGATATCCATAACGTGCTGAGAGCGGCTGAGACGGTGGCCGACCACACCCTGAGTGGTATCCTGAGGAAAAAGGCAGGACCAGGCCGCAGTGCGTTCCTGAGCCTTCGGAGGACACCTCTCTGCCTCTTGGGCTTCTAGGCTGGGTATTGAAAGCACACTCCTGGCTGGGAGGGCAGGGGCAGGGTCTCATTTGAGGGGTCCTATTTCAATGGAGAAGGAAGAAGCAACTTGCTTGTGCCTGGTTCTAGGCCAGGCGTTTCAAATGCAAACAGTTAATTCAGAGGTTCAAATTGTCCCTTTAGAGTTGAAGGGATTAAGGTTAAGAAAGTGGCATAAATGTGCTTGAAAATACTCCAGCAAACAAACGTAGTGTACTTGGTAAGTTTTAGAGTTCAAGGGCAAATGCTAGGTTTTTCTCTGGTTAAACTCATTGACTAAGCCGTACAATTTTAAACTTTTTTTTTCCCATCCTCACTTCACCAGTCACATTACTTGCAGAAAATTACTTAATGCTAAAAATGATTTTCAAGCTTTTTTTTTTTTCGAGTGGTGTTGCTCCAGTAATAGTTGTACCATGTGGTAGACATTCATTACCACTTTCTCACTTTACACTCATGAGGGACAGAGGGTCAGTTCACATGTTTCTACTAATCATGTGCCCCTAGTTAAAAAAAAAAAGTGATTGTTTTATTAGGCTACCTATTCTTAGGCCTGTGGGCCATCCCTGGTGCTCAAGATCTTATCTTGAATGGTGGCTAATTTCATATTCAAACCATGACCTCCCATGTGTAGAATTTAACAGTGAAGGAAATGTGTTTTATTTCATGCACTTTATTCCAAGGCCTAGGCAAATAATAACTTTTATCATGCTAGTTCATCTGTGTTCAATATTTTTGTGGGAGGAGTACCTCAGTCAGCTTGGGGTTGTCAGGGATACAAAAAGGGTGAAACAAATGAGACTTACAGGAAGAGTAGGAGTTTGGTAAGGCAATAAGGAGAGGAAGGGCATTCCAGGATGAGGGAGTAGCATGAGGAAAGGCACAGAGGCTAAGAGACCTTGGCTGGTTTGGGCAACTCCAGGAGTTGCCTGGGGGAGATTACCCTGCAGGCCTTGCTCAAGGAGTGTGGACTCCACCTTGTCCACCAGAGGGAGCCCTTGAAGGAGTTTAAGCAGGGAAGTGGCTTGAGCTGAAGATTCTAGAAAGATCACTGTAGCTGCAGTGGGTTTGATGACGGACCCAAGGAGAGGCTGCAACTGGGGAAACCAGTTAAGAGGCCATTGAAATAGTTCAGGCAGAGGCCAGAGAGGATTCAGCTGAGCCAGTGCCAACAGCAATGGAGGGGCGGGGGGGATCAAGTTCTCAGGAGGGAGAGAAAGAGGGGAGGTGAGAATGGCTCCCAGATTCCTGGGTTAGGTCATGAGGAAGATGTGGAGAAGAAGAGACGAGGGCTGAGGGCAGAGATCAGATGCCCAGGAGCAGGTGAGGCAGGAAGAGCCAGCGGAGGAGGAGGAGGACCAAGGACGCTTGGAAACTGGAGGTGGGGAGAATCTTGAGAAAGAGTGAGTAGACGGTAGCATAAAGTGCAACGAGGGTTGCTGCAGGGGGGGGGGCAGTTGTTTGTTTTCTGTTTTGTTTTTCAAACTGAAGAAATACCTCATTAGCAAAAATGGTACCTTGTCATTTTAAACTTCTACTTATTTGAATGCGGACAACACGGGTCTTGTTTTATTCTCGTTTCCTAAATGTAGCTCATCTTATGCATAAATTATCTTTTTATGTCAGTTGCCTTTTAGTTATCACAGAATTTCCTGCACTGTTTGAAATCAATGAGTCCTGACCAGAAGTTTCGGTAGCTAGCGGCATAGTGTGTTTTGGGTTTTTTAAAAATGATTGACTGTTTTATTTCCTTCAGAGCGTCCACTGGAGAGAAGCCTTGAATATCTTGAAGCTAGTAGTTTCTCGATCTGCCAGCCTAGTTTTACCTTCCTACCAACACAGTGACCTTTCAAAGATAGAAATACATCGAGTATGGACCAGTGCGTCTAAGGAATTACCCGGGAAAACCCTGGACTTTCACTTTGATATTTCAGAGGTATGTTAACTCTTTCTGTAAACTTTAGCATGAATACATAGTGGCAAAGGTCAGAACTAGTTGCCTGGAGGAGGGGAGACTTATTTTACAGTTATGTCAAGCGAAAGCTCCTAAGGCCTAAATTAGGTTCAATGCATTGTCCTATTCACTGGGGTTCTGCTCTGGCAGCTTTTAAAAATAGAACCTAGGGCTTCCCTGGTGGCGCAGTGGTTGGGGGTCCGCCTGCCGATGCAGGGGGCGCGGGTTCGTGCCCCGGTCCGGGAGGATCCCGCGTGCCGCGGAGCGGCTGGGCCCGTGAGCCATGGCCGCTGAGCCTGCGCGTCCGGAGCCTGTGCTCCGCAACGGGAGAGGCCACAGCAGTGAGAGGCCCGCGTACCGGAAAAAAAAAAAAAAAAAGAAGCAGCTAGCCTCAGTTATATAAAAATGATTCCCCCCAAAAGATAACTGTGACATGGAACGATCTTAAGCCTTGTACACCATGACCTTCACTCATTCTTCATCTGACAGCTGTCACGTCCTATCTTGAATCCACAACCTTGTTTCCTGAACTGCAGCCAAACCCGCGGATGCCTGAGATTTACAGGAATACGGAATCTGCCTTTATGGTCACTTCCCCAAACCACACTGCTTTTTAAACCAGTATAACTATCTAAATGCTTGCCTTGAGGGAGATGGGTGTGAGGAGGGAAGAGACTTAGAAACTAAGGAGTTAGGAAGAGAAGAAGACAGAAAATAGTCAGGGTTACCTGCTGGTCCATGAACAAACTTTTGGGAGGCCTGTACTTAACTCTTTTAGTCTAAGATGTAAAAATACATTTGCTTTCCTGTCTCCTTTACCCCATGACCCATAAACCGCCCCCCCCCAAAGCAGAAACAACGGCCTGTCCACTAAGCAGGGTCTGTACAGTGTCTGATGCATGTTAGGTACTTCATAAATATTCTTCAACACGGCTGAATGGATTCATTCACTAAAGGAATAAACTAGATCTGCTTACATGGAACTTACTCTATTAATTAGGTTATAGCTAGATTGGGTTTTTTCACACAGTAGTCTCACTGACCATTCATCATTTCAATACTCAGGATGAGATGCTGTTGTGCTACCATCATGATATTTAGTATGTATATGATATTAAGGTATCAGCTCAGTATTTTTCAATTTTTAACATTTTTTTTTACATTGCTGGGGGTGGGGGAAGCTTACTCTTTGACTTAAGTTTACTCTGTCCCAAAGAGGTACAGAAAACCTGTAGCCAATCAGCTGCATGCCCCGGAGACCCAGCTGCTCCAGAAAGATGTGCCTTGAGAGGCAGGTGGAGAATTACCAGCCAGCGTCTGCCATCTCTGAATGTAGGCCTACGAACAGCTTTCTGCAGGGACCTCCCTGGGGCTAAAGTTTGGGAGGTGCTGCCTACCCAGCCACCACACTCCAGGACTCGCAGGAAGTAAAATTTCTGAAGTGTTGTCAAGAACCTGGCCCTGACCTCATTCATTAAAATAATTGAAAAGATATAAATAATTTAAATAAATTTTTAAATAATTGAGAGTGTATCAAGATTGGTGATTACAGGTTGGGATGAGGGGAAGGAATTTTGGTCTTGTTTTAACTATAAAGAAAGTCTTTCAAGCTTAAACATCTGAAAACTATTTTGCTTTCCTGCATGTCTTCCTTCTTATCTTTACAATCATTTCTAAAGTGTGTTTAAGAACAGGCAATTGGGACTTCTCTGGTGGCGCAGTGGTTGAGAGTCTGCCTGCGGATGCAGGGGACATGGATTTGTGCCCCGGTCCGGGAAGATCCCACATGCCGCGGAGCGGCTGGGCCCGTGAGCCATGGCCGCTGAGCCTGCGCGTCCAGAGCCTGTGCTCCGCAACAGGAGAGGCCACAACAGTGAGAGGCCCATGTACTGCAAAAAATAATAATAATAATTAATAAATAAATAAATGAAATATATTTTTTTAAAAATTTTTTAAAAAGAACAAGAAATTGAAAAAAAAAAGAACAAGAAATTGGATTTGTTTTCAGCTGCTAAAGAGGGTGAGAAAGTGTTGAAGTTGCAAAATGATCTGGAATATGTATTTGAACATAAGGAAAATGAGCCTCCTTGTAACACTGAACTTCTCTAATCTAAGTTTTAATCAGATAAGCAGTTCTTGTTTGCTGCTGGGATAGAGCGATCCATATACCCCAGAAGTATGAATGAGATAGAAGAACGTGTGCTTCTCTATTCTTTTTTCTCAAGACGCCCATCATCGGGAGGCGATACGATGAACTGCAGAACTCTTCTGGGCGTGATGGGAAGCCCAGGGCCATGGCCGTCACCCGGAGTGCATCCTCCACCTCGTCAGGCTCCAACTCCAATGTCCTTGTTCCTGTAAGCTGGAAAAGGCCCCAGTATTCTCAGGTAAAGAGTCCTCAACTCCCAGGATTGGAAGGGAGCTTAGGGGACCTATTGAACCCAACTGTGATATGGGATTCCTGCATCCACCATCCCAATATTCCCGTCTGGGCATCGACACTTCAGTGATGATGATGTCACGGTATCCTGTATCCCGAGGGAACCCATTTTATCTTTGAACAGTTCATTACATTGAGTTGAAGTCTGACACTCTATTGCTTCTTCTCATTGGTCCTAGTTCTCTTAAGGCTTAGAAAATGCAGTTGGATCTGTCTTTCACATGGCAGCCCTTCAAACACTTAAAGAAACCCTCCCCGCTCTGCCACTCACCCAAATCAGTCATCTTTTCTCCAAGTAATACATCCTTAGTTCTCCTAACCAATCCTGCATAACAGGGCCACACCCCAATGACCATTCTGGCTGCAGTCCCACGAGCCTGCCCTCCAGTCAGTGGGCTCCATGCACACCTGATCCTGCAGAGCATGGTGGGTGGCCAGATTTCTCTGTGGTTCTGTTATCTGTATCCACTTTCTGGGTGACTGCATCACAGCATTGATGTCATTGGACTTACTGTTAAGTGAAACCCATGCATTATTTGGGGCTCTTTTGGTGACATGTGCCAGAAGCCCAGTGAAAAACTACCTTAAGTGGAAGGGGAATGTGTTAACTCCTATATCGTAACTTCAAGCAGAACTGGACTGTAGCACACACAATCCTTAGACCCTCTCTGTCCTTCTCACTGTCCCCACCTTCTCTTCCCAAAGTCTTAGGCCTGCTTTCCTCCCTGCTGACTTCCTTCTCAGGCAGACTGTTCCCACGTGAGGCCCAACAACCTCTTGCAGCTCCAGATTTACATGGTCTTTGGCTCTGACGATTTCAGGACAGAGGCCTCCCCTCCCCAGCGTCATAGAAATTCTGGAGAAAGGGCTCTGTGCAAGAGAGGCACAGCCCCATTTGGCGGGAGAAGAGCCGTCCCAAGATAAAAAGAGGGACTGCCTTACGGGAGAAAGGCAAAGTGGGTGCTGCTGGGTGCTGCGCAGAGAGAAACCCTTTGTTTGCACGCCCAGCAGGTCTCATCCTCACTCTCAGAGGTTAGGGAAATGGAGCTTAGAGCACAGCGCCTGCTGGAGCCGAGCTGGTTCTCAGTGTGTGCTCACTGCGTGCTTGAATAGAGAGCCCGCTCTACTTTCTTGGGAATTTGGAAAAGAGAAGACAAATGTACAGCCCAATTCCATGCTCCTCTATATTCATTCCTTCCCAGAATTGTAAAGTGCCCACTAAAACTTAGGGAAATAGGTTAGTGACTCTCTTGCCATTCTTCAACATCGAGGTCCTCCTGTCTTTGACCTTGAAATGACACCATATTGAGTGTCCCGTCTATAATTTGAAAAGAAGGATGCAGGGAACCGAGTTCCATTAAGAAGGAAAATCTATGAGTGATATTGGCCTCCTTGCAGTCTCCATATTAAATCAGATTAAAAGGGAAAAAATCATTTTCAGGAGAGGAGGACGAGTGCTTTAAGAGCAATTCTGAGGCACATGAACGTTTTTTAGGCTCTGGTTACTCATCCTTTTCATTCTCAACTCACCAGTCATTCTGAGACCTAGTTTGTCTATGTCACTGGGAAATGTGATGGTTTGTAGAAGAATCCCCATGGTTAAGGAACTGAAAAGTAAGGTTTACGAAGAAAAGCAAAAGGAATTCTATCCATTTAACTATAGGAAGAATAAATTGAGAAAGATTTAATATGCCTTGCAAATAATCGAATTTAATTCTGCAGAAAGTAAATTTATCCTCCCATTTGAGGAAAAGAGAATTGTGTTGTAATATAATAGGTTTAATTTAGGTGTAAGGAAAGGCTTGCTAATGATTGAAAGTTGTAGCACACAAGAAAGATTATCAAGGGGAGTAATGAATACCTGCTAAAGAACCAAGGGGTTGACGTTCACATCCCCTCCCTTGGGAAAACTTAGATCAGCACTGTCCAGTAGAAACATAGTGTGAGCCTCATTTAAAATTTTCTAATAGTCACCTTTTGAGAAAAAGAAAAAAAGGTAAAATTAATTTTAATAACACATTTATTATATGTAATATATATCTAATATATATCTCTATATATTATATCTAAATATATAATATATCTAAAATATTTTTTAACATAACTTCAATATTTTACAATTATTGGTGAGGTATTTTACATTCTTTTTTCATACCAACTCTTCATGTATTTTATATCTCCATTCTCACTGGCCACATTTCAGGTGGGTTAGCCCTTTGGGGCTGATGGCTACAGTATTGGAATAGATTTGATCACAGGACCCCATGATTAAAACCTGCCTGTGTGTTTCTTTTCCAGAAGAGGACGAAAGAGAAGTTGGTACACGTCCTTTCTCTGTGTGGCCAAGAAGTAGGATTAAGCAAAAATCCATCGGTAAGTTCTGTCCTATATCACATTTATTTTGGTGTCATAACCTTTTTACCTCTGGTCGGTTTTTGCCTTTGGTCATGTAGTTTGGAGGTTTCAACTATGAATTACAAGTATGATATCCATCATCTAGATCAAACCCTTAGATTATTTCTCTCCATAGTATGATTTTTAATCTCAGTTCAGAAACAATGAAAGATGTTATTGGCTAGTTGCTCCAGTTGGTAAATAAAAACTCAGTTATTTTAATTTTTTTAATATCTTGGATCTTTTTAATAAATATGCCCAGACTTTCTTAAAATATGTATATGTGACTGTCTTCTGCACCACCATATATGATACACGTTCCTTTTGGGTGTAATTTTACTCTCTGTACACACACCTCTTACCGTGATGTCACTATTTTACTCGTGTACAATAAAGGTGAAAATAGTGATATATTACCATGTTTTTTGTCATATAAACTTCCACTGAGGGACTTCCCTGGCAGTCCAGTGGTTAGGACTCCATGCTTCCACTTCAGGGGGCATGGGTTCGAGCCCTGGTCAGGGAAGTAAGATCCCGTGTAAAGCGCGGCCAAAAAAAAAAAAAAAAAAAAACCACAGACCAACAAACAAAACTTCTACTGATGATACAGTTGCACAAAAATGCCATTGGGCTTTGAAATAAATGAATAATTGAAGTATTAGAAGTTAGCTTCTGAAGCTTTTATAAAATTTAGAAAATTCAAATTGTGTGTGTGAGAATATTGTAGCAAAAGCAATAAAAATCTCCGGGTTTGGTTTTACCAGGTATTTTTATTTCATCTATATCACAGCATCTTTATTAGTAACCAGAAAAGAAAATAGCAAACTAAGTAATGTCCCAAGTAAGAAGTAGCAAACAGTGTCTCTGTGGAACTACTTTTCAAATTCCAAAATGTATATACTAATGTAGTTCATGAGCAGGTGAAATATGAGACTCATAGATTCGTGCTAAAGTGCAAGTTGGTACTTGTAATCGTCTGGGAATGTGCCCCAGCCAGAAGGGTGGCCTCTGTTGAAGTCACTTTCTGAGTTATTGATCAGTGGGTTTGCTGCTGCTCCTGTGACATCACTGAGGGCAGAGGGACAAGGAGATAGTGTGGGGCAGATTGAGCCTCCCAGCCTGAAAGGGAGAGGAATGAGAGCCCTTTACCTCTGCAGTGGCACAGCCAGAGACGTCCGTTTCTTACCACCCCTGTGGGTACACTGTCTCCTTCAGATCCAAACCACCTGCTTCTGTGCCAGGCCTTTCTAGCTAGAAATGTTTACTATGTTACAAATAAGAAAAGTGGCACCAACAAGGAAAGGGAGGCCTCCGCTGAGGAAATCAGAATTCTAGTCTCTCATCTCCCACTGACTAGTTGGCTGGTCCTCAGTGCTATTTATCTCATATACCCATTTGCAATCCCTGTACAGACTGTGTGTCTTGTACCATTTTATGAAAACCTAGTGAAAATCCTATGACTGCTGTGAAACACTGGAGAAAAAAAAGAATGTTTAAAATCCATTCCCGGGCTTCCCTGGTGGCACAGTGGTTGAGAATCCACCCGCCAATGCAGAGGACACGGGTTCGAGCCCTGGTCCGGGAAGATCCCACATGCCACGGAGCAACTAAGCCCGTGCGCCACAACTACTGAAGCCCGCGCGCCTAGAGCCCCTGCTCCACAACAAGAGCAGCCCCTGCAATGAGAAGCCCGCGCACCGCAACGAAGAGTAGCCCCCGCTCGCCACAACTAGAGAAAAAGCCCACGCTCAGCAACAAAGACCCAACACAGCCAAAAATAAAAAAAGAAAGAAAGAAATTTTTTTTAAATAACTAAAAAAAATAAAATCCATCCCCCCCCTTTTTTTTCCTTTTGAGAGATATTTGTTATATTTAAATTCTTATAAATGACTTGCTTACTTTCAAGGAAGACCAAGACGTTATAACAGTTAAATAAAGAATACTGTTCATTTTATTTAATATCAGTCTATGTTCAGGAGAGGCTGGAGAGCAAAACATTTAGATTTATTTGAAGCCTGTTATTTCTACAAAGTTATATTAAAATGGCCCAAGTGAAATGAACCTAAACATAGAAGTTAATTTAAAAATATTAACATAGGGCTTCCCTGGTGGCGCAGTGGTTGAGAGTCCGCCTGCCGATGCAGGGGACACAGGTTCGTGCCCCGGTCTGGGAAGATCCCACGTGCCGCGGAGCGGCTGGGCCCGTGAGCCATGGCCGCTGAGCCTGCGCGTCCGGAGCCTGTGCTCCGCAACGGGAGAGGCCACAACAGTGAGAGGCCCGTGTACCACAAAAAAATATATAAATAAATAAATAATAAAAATATTAACATACTAAAATTTTAATAGAAAAACAAGTTTTGTTTGAATCGACAAGACTTTTAAGTATGAATCATGAGCACGGCTGCTCAGCGTCTCCTCTGTAATTCACATGAACAAGTACTGTACTTCCTGACTTATGTTTCTTTTTCCCTACCAGTTCCTGGTTTATCTCTAAGAGGGTTAAATACTTTGCTCTCACAGTTCGTTCTACAATAACATATCTTGGCATCAGTAGTCCTTAAAAGCTTTCATGATAATATGTATGTGATGTGTATGTGTGTGTGAATCTGTACAGTTTCTAACCTCGGTAAGTGCAGTAACAGTGGAAAATTTCTTGGCTGCTGTAGACTGTCTGTGAACACACACTCAGTTGTCACACACACACACACACACACGCACGCATGTAGGATACACTTTTCATTAAGAAGCAGCGATTTGACTCTTGAACACTTTCCTAGCGTGTGAACTTGCATCTTTGCAATGAGTTTAATCTGAAGGCGCCTGTCCAACATAAATAATAAAAGAGCATTCTAAAAATACCCACTTAAGGAATTAGGTGTGTACTGGAAATACAGTGCTCTGAGGAGCCAGTTACAGTTTTTGTAGCACAAACAAAGAAGGGAGAGCGGTTTCTCAGGAGAGGACTCTTGGTTCGTAGGTGATTTTCTCGTCGTGTGGGGACTTGGATCTGCTGGAGCATCAGACGAGCCTAGTGTCCTCCGAGGACGGCACCCGGGACCAGGAGAACATGGATGACACCAACAGTGAGCAGCAGTTCCGCGTCTTTAGAGACTTCGATTTCCTAGACGTGGAGCTGGAGGATGGAGAGGTACGGCCAGGCTCGGTGGAAGCCATCCGCTCAGCCTTTTCCTTGACTAACAGAACAGTTTCTTTCTCTCTGCTAAATAATGAGTTCTTTCATTAGAAAACTGTAAACTTTTTAATCAATTTATTCAAAGTACAGCAGCTTAACTTTGGCAAAAGTCACCACAACCTTCCTGTCTAAGCCCACGGCCAAAGCCACCAAGTTCTTTCTAAATGGCAAAGATCTGACTTTGAATGACCACACAGAGACTGTGTGTGTGTGTAGTCCAGAGGTGAACTTTAAAAAAAAAATCACAGAAATATTCAAGGTCTGAGCCTGTTCTCTGGTACCTGGGTAAAACAGGCTAAGCATTTTATTATTTTCAATGTGAAATTGCTCTCATGGGTTGACGTCAAAGCTTGCCTGCTGCAACCTGCGATCAGAGCCCGAGGGCCCCGGCATCTTTGTGCTGTTGGATGAAATCCTCAGAACTTGAAACTAGATTTAACATACAAGAGCTCTTGGCTCTGCTTTCAGTTGGTTCTTGACACCTGGAGCAGCTGAATTCAAGTATCAACAGGCAGATGCAGGTCTGTTTATCTGAATGATAATCATGGTAATAAGACCCTTTCCGTTATGAGTCATGTTTTTGAAAACCTGGGATTGCAAGGAGGAGCATCATTTCAGTAGCTCAGGGGCATGTTCCAGCTGAGAGGCAGGCTTTTTCCTCCTGGGATGGACACTATGTTCCCTGAAGTGGGGTTGGCATCTGTAATAAAGCCTGGTACCCAGCCTGGCATATGGTGGGATCCACATACTTCAGCTCACATTTAACCAAGCACACTCTATTTCCCAGACAAAGAAAGGGCTTTCTGCTAGCCGTACAGTTAAAACGGAGGCTCAGATTCAAAGTTTATCATATCCTATGGAAGGTAGGCACCTCCTAATTTAACGATAAACTTGTGGGAAATGATGCTTCAAGTAACTGCTTACCTTCCCTAAAAGGATATGATTGCTGACCAATCCACTTATGTCAAGGCAAGGCCACGGAGCTGGACAAGCTCTGTTGAGCTCTATTTTTGTCCTTACTGGCCACTGACTACCCTGGCTGTCTGCGCCAGCAAGGAAAAATCATGTCCTCAGAATGAAGAATGTTTTCTTTACCAATTCTTTCCCTGGAAGCAAGTTTAGCAGATCCAGTCCTTTAAGAGTATAAAGGCACCAACTGCCGGGCATCTTTAAAATGTGTAAGCTTTCATCTTGAATTGTTCTCAAACCAGTAAAAAGCATTGCAGAGTTTTCTGACTGTTAACCATAATTAGTGATAAATCAATTGCTAAATGCGGTGAGGATTGTTTAAAAAGTCTAATGCAAAATACAGCTGCTTTGAGTACTTTCGAAATGATCCAGAGGTATATGGAATGTCAAAAGTTTAGCTTCCTGGTCTGAGCAACTGACCTAATCTTTGCTCTTAGGCTAGAATTCAAGCTTGGGCACCCTCTTCAAGGGTTAAACTACGGAGAGAAAAATTGATGAAACAAGAGAGGCATCATTTTTCAGTATCAGCCAAAGAAAAATGTGTTACGTGAAGGGACCTAGGAGGAATGGTGTCAGAGAAATCAGAAACAATATCAGAACAACTAACAAATTTAATTTCTATCAAAATAAAGTAAGGAAAACCATAGATGCCCATCACTTGAAAATAAATATTATACTAGTATTTTTCAAGGACAATAAATAATGATTACTATGCCTTCCTTCTAGTGTTCTCGCTATTGTCCTAGCCAACAAGAACTAAAAAATCATAGTGATTATTTTATCTTGTATGATTAAGATTTTATAAGAAGTTCAAGAATGTGAAAGTATATATTTTATCCAAATAAACCATTTGAGAATATTTTGCTACTTCTCAATAAGGTAACAATAAGGGATTTTAGTGAGCTTACAGAGTGGTAGAGTGAAAATGCAAGGGCTTTGGAGTCAGGCAGGTCCAACTCTGACTTTCAGCTCTGCCACTGACCCAGCTCAAGCCTGGATGCAGTTTCTCTTGGCATCCTCATCTGTCGAATGGGAGTGATAATACCTGCCTATAGAGTTGTTGTAAGGACCAAGTAAGATGTCCTATGTAAAGCTTTTAGCATAATTTCAGGCAGTAGGCATTCTAAATATCTGTTCCTTTGTACTGTCTTTGGTGAATAATTTCCGTATTTCCTCATCTGCGAAAGGTAAGCATATTTGGCTTCTAGCTCAACACACATTTACTAAAAAAAAAAAAAAAAAAAAAAAAAGACAAGGTTTTTGTCATGTCTATTCCTTTTCATTAAATAGTCTCAGAATTTATTGACTAATATCTTTAAGGGTTTGCCTTTGAACTTCTCAGAATCTTTAAAGGGTGCTGTGTCTTTGCTATTAATTGCACCTCAGCAGTGAAACAGATCATGATCACAAACACTTCTGGTTTTGTGAGCAGGATCAGGTGATGCCACCTTTTTTTCCCAGCTGATGACCCTCATTAGTCTTTCCATGACATTTCATGATTTTCTCACAAATAAAAATTCAGGCATTCCAAAAAAAAAAGGGTTGAGGAGACCAAAGTTGTCACTGAAGTGGAAAGCTATTTCAGAAATTGTATTTATGATTTGTTACCAACTACATCATCCACTGCTAAGAGGTTTGGAATTTCCGGTGTTTTGTACTAATATTTCTTTATGGGGTTTGTGTATCTTTGCCTTTTTCTTTAAGTTGCATCTACTGACGTATATACTGTTAGCACTGTTAGTTGCTGTTGTGTTAAAACTAAGACAAATGCACTTGAGTATCTAATATAATCATTTTAAATAGACCTCTTATTTGTTTTTCTGTCCATTCAATCTGCTACACAGGAACTTCAGGTAAGACGATGCTATTTTCAATTCAGATGCACTAGTAGATGTTTTGCATCATTGCAGATTTATAACTGCATAACTGCTTTTTCCCCCCTTCGAGAGTATGTATGCCTATTTGCACATTTACACTGAGATGTGTGTGATAGAAGTATTTTTCTTGGTTGCTGTAGAAGGGAAATATTTTCTGAAGTATAAATATGAGATAGTTTTAAAATCTTTATATGTTTAGTTCTGGAAGTTGCATGATTATATCTCTTGAGAGAGAGTGAGTTTTTAAATATGATCCATGGAAATCCTATAATTTCTCATTAGGCAGTTGCACAGCTGGATTGCTTTTGCTGTTAACTTCTTTTATTAAAAGTGAAATCAAGAAGCTGCATCTAACAATATACCACATATACTGCCAATCAATTCCTTTTATTTTCCAGGAATTAGGAGCTATCTTTGGATGGTGACTATATAAAATTTCATCCAAATGAGGACCCTTCTCAAGTAAAAGGGGTCCGGTAATAATTACACCCAGACAACAGGCATAAGCTGGCATTATCCTGGGCAAACTGACCTATGATCACCCTGTATCTATGTCATATAGACTTACTCTAAGTAGGTACACTTGGGGGAACATATTTTGACCATCCAAGTTCCTTCAACAATAATTCTTATTTTTTGGAACTCCAATATCAAAGAATACGATTTCCAACATTTCTGGAACATTCAATTGTGAATACTTTCTCATCTCAGTATAAATCCTGAGTGGTTATTTAAGTTTGATAACTGACATATGCAAATTGTCCATCAGGAATAGTTAGCCATCTTCTAAATTTTCTCACACATCGAAAATCTCACTTAATCAGTGAAACACTCTTTTGGCTTTTGACCTTGGACGTAACACAAAATGCAAATCTGACATTTGGGTGTGGGGAAGTTGGAAGGTGGCTCTCCCAATAGGGGTATTCCTGTGCTATGAGAAGGCCCAGTTGACTTTTAATCACCACCGACTTTAACGTAGGCTAGGCTACTGTTCCATCTCAACCCCTCAGCTACCACCAAGGAAACAGTTTCAACATCTTTGCCTCTAATGGAGTTATTGCATCCTCTTGCAAGACACCAGATATTATTCCTGCAAGAACAAGTTCCCTGACTCCCAGTTCCCATGCCTGATTGATTCAGATCTTCACCTGAGCTGCAATCAAATTAACAGCAATGGCAATCTATACCCAGTGTAGCATTCTCTGGCCCTAGGTGTCTGTATTTCTCTGCAAGCTCAGTGCAACCCAGGTTCAGTGTGGGAGACTTCCAGAACTGCTGCCTGAGACAGTTCATCTAACCCATCCATTGATTTGGTACAAGAGAATCAGTTTTGTGAATTATGTTTTACAGTTGTACGTTTTTGCCAGTAACTTTTACATTCTTTTTTTCTCTGTATTGTAATCTCATTTTTCTTTACCCTCTTTATTTCTTCACACATTGAGTTTTATTTTTCTTCCCAGAACTCTCGCCTCTTCCACATTTTTTTCATTTTTTCACTGAAACAGCTATTTTAAAATACCAGCACAACAGTCAGCCTGTTCTACCAGGAAATAAAATCATTTGGTGGTAATTTATCACAGCACTTACAGATAAAAGGTACAAATACAGCTATAAACTATGGAAAGCATATTCTGAATCTTATAATCAAACAGTCCTAAGAACAATAATAAATGGGGTGAATAATGCTAATTTCCATACCATATCCAGAATGTGTTCAGGATTCTTACCTGTTGCCTTCCACCATGAATAGCCAAAACAGACTTTGGAAAAGCTAAGCATCTATTATATGAGAGATCTGTGAGAATGGTAGGATTCATTTCATTAGGAGCCAGAAAAAAGAGACCCTTAAAACCAGAGGAAAATTAATAAATTTAATGCTCATTAATTTTAATAGTAATTTACATCTCTCACTGAAATTATATTATTATGCTACTTACTGAGCTCTCATCAGAAAGTTATTTATGGGAGTTCCCTGGTGGCATAGTGGTTAGGATTCGGTGCTTTCACTGCAGAGGCCCAGGTTCAATCCCTGGTCGGGGAACCATCCCACATGCCTTGCGGTATAGCCAGAATACAAAAAAATAAAATAAAATAAAAATAAATAAAATACCACATTTAAAAAAAAGTTATTTATGTCAGTGAACCATCAGTGTTTCAAATGACTAATATAAATAAGATTCTGTGCTAGACTTTATTCAGATTACCTATTTGTTTAGGTTAAAATTTGCTCACCAATGCGCTAGTAATATTTCTCTAGCTTTATTCCTATCTTAACAGAGAGAAAAATAAAACCCAGATTGGTTTTCAGAAAAAAAATTTATGTTCATCAAATACGCTTTATTTAATATCTGATGGTTTGTAGAGAAAGTCTGAGCTATATCTAAAATCTTTAACACTTTACATTGCTACTTAGCCCAGTTCTCAGTGCAAATGTACAATTCAGCAATAATCCTTGGTACCGAGTCAGTCCATTCAGGTCTAGGGACGGAACTATTTTCTGTGTTGGGACAATTATTTAAAGATGAGCCAAAAGCAAAACTGAAGCCTTGCTGCTCTGGCCTCTGCATAGCGCATGATTGTCCGACTGTGCCCAGCTGCTCTCTGATATCCTTTAACTCTGCATTTTATCTGTGAAAACTGCTGCGGCAGAAACAGCCTGGAATGTTTACCTAATGCTCTTCTACTTAATACCCAGAGGGTGTGGAACGTGCCACAAGCGTAGCTCCTACTTTTTCTCCTTCTGAAAAGAGTACTAAACAGGGGCGGGGTTTGGGGAGGGAACATCTCTTTTGAAGTTGTTTTAATATTAACAGTCTCTTTCTGACAGATTTTTGTTAACACGGATCATTTATAGAGTATCCCAAAATCAACTTGTTAAAACACAAGAGGTTACCCACTGTGCCAGAGTAAAGTGTATAATCATGTCTACCTATGATTTAATACTCATTTTGGTGAAAACAGTGTGCTTCTTACTACTTTTCACATCATGTAAGCAAAATGTTTGGTGCCCAAGACCATGAGGGCTTGGGAGTTCATAATGAAAATTTTTATTACTAAGCTATGGCTAATCGACTGTGTAAAGGTGTGAGTGCAGGAGAATTTTGGCCTTAAAAAAGCAGCTGATGCTGTGATTTCAGGGCGAGAGTATGGACAATTTCAACTGGGGAGTCCGCAGGCGTTCTCTGGATAGTCTGGACAAGTGCGATATGCAGCTTCTGGAAGAGCACCAACTTTCAGGAAGTTCTCCCAGCCTAAATAAAATGAACCACGAGGATTCCGATGAATCCTCCGAAGAGGAGGATCTCACCACCAGCCAGATCCTGGAGCACTCTGACCTAGTAAGTAGGAACTCTCCACCTACTCTTCCCAAGACATTGGGAGACTTCTTTTTGTGATTCAAGCAGTAGTGCAGTTTCCAGTTGCAGCTAAAGAAACTTGCTACAGCTGCTAAACTCAACTCTGAAACATGAGGTGGTGTCTGATTCTAACCAGTCTCTTCTCTGTAGGTTGCAAATGGAAACAAACACTGGGGTTTTTATAAGCCCTGAATGCCATCAAATCGTTCAGGCCTAGATTTTCCCCAAAAAACTTTTACTTTGCGGAAATCTTTTTTTTTTTTAATTCCTCAGACATCTGAAGTTTGAGGAAATATGACACAGACATTTTGATGGGGTTATCTGGAAATAGGGGTGTTTGTTTTTTCAGTGCTGGGCCTTGCCAGCTAGTGTGCTTAAGTTCTAATGACAGTGACGTATGTTTGTTAAACAGTTATTACCTGTCCACAAAAAACTAGCTTGTACACTGGTTTGTAGTCTTATGTAAAGAATAATTAGAGCTTTTAAAGAATGGGAACGTCACGCTCTGTTTTATTTCCTATGCTTTCTCAACAGATCATGAATCTCTCCCCTTCTGAGGAGACTCATCCCATGGAACTCACGACCACCTGCGATATGACCCCCGCTGACCCTCATGCCTTTAACACCAGAATGGCTAGCTTTGACGCTTCTCTGCCTGATATGAATAATCTTCAGATTTCTGAGGGTTCAAAGGTGAAGAGATTTTGGCAATCGTTGATTGTAGTTTTCTTTAAAAAAAAAATGTACTTCCAATTTTCTGAGCATTTTTAGCAGGTTATAAGCGAAGGGACTATCTTTCTTTTCTTTCTTTCTTTTTTGAAGTAGTTGAGTTTGTGCCCCTAAACCTAGGTTTTGAAGTTGCTTTACTCTCACAGACCTGAGTGGCCATCTTCCTATTGGTTGAAGGAGATTTGATTTGAGGTCCTTTTAAAATGAAACGTTTTGCATTTTCCATAGAGCACGAACACTGCTCGTGCTTTGCCATTTGATTAATGGCAAAACAAATTGGTATACGTCGGAGATTGCTGAGACTGGGAAACTGCTGTTCTTTGTCATGACTTTTATAAAACAATCTGCTAAGTGAGGTGTGGGTGTATGCATGTATCGGGGGGAAATTTTTTCCTATGTAGGAACCAATTTTACAATCTGTACATTGATTCTGTTCTCGCCTTTGGCAGACTATCAGAATTTTCAATATCAATCACAGTATTATGCACAAAACTGTCCTAGCCAGGCTCTCTGAGGAGAAAAGTAAGTAATGGATACAATTTCCTTATTTAAAAGGTCAGGTAACGCAAAAAAAAAAAAAAAAAAAAAAAAAGGTCAGCTTTAAAAAAAAAATCTAAAAATGTGTATTTCATTTAAGGTTTATTTTATCAATATTTCCATAAACTACCTTGTCCATAAAACTATCAACTCCCACCCTGTGTTCACATATGTGCCCACATAAATGCCCATTAGTACAGAATTTTATTTTCTTATATTAGAAATACCAAAATAACCTATTGCTGTTAGGATAAAGTTTTCTTTATCTTTAGTTGGGTTATGGTGGTATAAGTTTAAGGAGAAAATGAAACAAAAAAATTTACAAAAGTATATTCTTTCTGATGCTTCTACTAGACAAATATAATACTGGCTATTCTGTATTCTTTTACAGTGTGCTATAAAATATGTCTGCGATCTAGCAAAATCTAATCTACTTTAAACCAAGGGCAACCAATGAAACTGCAATCACCTAAAAATAGTGAAGCTTAAAAAATAATTATTTCTAAGACTTCCCCATTGCAAAAGGACTATGATCAGGATTCTTAGAATTAGCAGAGTCCTTTTTTAGCCAAAAAAGGGGCCAGAAAGAAAACTGTCTGAGATTAAAGCCAGAATCTTAATATCAAGAAATAAACTTCATGGAAAGGACATCACAAAATAAATGTGCAGTTATTAGCATTTATTATTTCTCAGTCTTGCAATAGTCATTTTCTCAACTTTTCTATTTTGAATGCTAAGTTATGTAATTCCTTATACAAAGCATTGCCTAAGGAGTAATATTTGCATGGACTCACAGAGAAATCTATCAAGGAATTCTGTCAAGGAAAGGCTGAGTCTAATTTCTGAAAAGCTATGTCTGTTTTTCACATCAGCTGGGCTTCTGCAATGTTTGATGTATCTGTGATGTTAGAAAGAGAAAACAGAAAATATTTTTATAAGAACTCAGCCCGCCCCTAATAGATTACACTAATAACCCAGGCCAGTCAGCAGTCTCGTTGGAACCACTCGTGTTAAAAAGCAGGACGATGTAAATCAACTACACTCCAATACAAATTAATTTTAAAAATAAATAAGTAATAAAATATCGTGCTCTGCCCAACTCATCAGACACAAGAAAGCAGTGACTCTTCTACCCAAATTAAGCTGGTTAACTGCATGGCTATCAACCTAGACAGTTACTGTTTACATTCAAAACTTGGGGTAAAGGATAAATGAGCTTTTAACAACAACAACAAAAATTATATGAAGTGGACCACTAATGAAATTCTAACTGGACAGAAACTAAATATTTTTTTAATGGCAATAGTAAATGTTTTAAAGATAAAAAAAATAAAATAAATAAAAAGCATGAAGCAGCAGATATGGATACACCTCTGAAACGCAGTATTTATGAGCAATTCCTTCAAAGACATGAGATAACCTATTTCCCTAACATATCTGTAAACATTTCTAATTTCCCTATTTAATCCTAGACTCAAAATACTAAATGGGCAGCCAGATGTCAACCCACGATAACTCTCTAATTCATATATACATCTATTTCGCCTTGATTTTGTTTTTGTTGTAAGAAAATGACTCACTGAACCACGTATGTGTGATTTCTTCCTCTCCTCTTCTGCTCTGTGATCCAGTTGCCTTCCTTCCTCTCCCGAAGAACAATCAGTTCTCCAGATGATTTCCCCCTGGCCCAGGTTCAAGCCCAGCCTCTTTTTCCATTTGACTTGCTACGTCTTTTTCCTGCCCCTCGGTGATCCCAGCTCTGCCTGCCCTAGAGCCCTTTCATCTCGCAGATCATTCTACATTTTATAGCAATGTGAGAGCAGCCTCTCATATCTATTATCTTCAAGGGATATTCCCAAGAGTAAAGCATATGCGTATATGGATCTCGGAGGATTTTCAGCATGGAAAGGCCTGTCAACGTGGCAGGCTTGGTGAATAACTCTGGATCACTTGTGAGCACCGCAGACAGTTCTGGAGCCTTTACTATGCCAGGCACTGACAATTCTAAATTGTAGTTTCCATAGGTACTATTGGATGTATTACATAATATATTGGGGAGTTAACTCCAGATGACTTGCTTTAGAAGACTGGGGTTGTACAATGAAAAGAGTTCTGAATCAGAGATGGTGTCTCTAGTCCCAGCTCTGGCTCTGATTATATACCTGACATTAGGCACGTCCTTTTCCCACGTGGAGCAACTGTTTCCTCGTCTATAAAATATGGAGGTTGGACCAGGGGGTCTCTATGGTCTCTTCCAAGTTTAGCATTTTATACTTCATAAGTGTGGGTCAAACATGGTAATCTACTGAGAGCCTCTTTGGGAACTCTCCTGGAAAAGACTGAAAAGAAGATCAAGAAAGAACAGTACTTCAGAGAATTCTTGAGTTCAGTTATAGAAATTGACTCTACCGTAGCTAGAAGACAATGCCCCCAATTTCTATTACTCTCAGGATTGCGGATTTTCCTATGGACAGTCTTACATACTGGGGGGATTATTTTCTCTCTTTATGCTCCCAGGTCAGCGCTGCCCAGGAAGAGGAGGACACCACCGTGCATGAGGATGATCTCTCCAGCTCCATCAATGAGCTCCCGGCAACTTTCGAATGCAGCGATAGCTTTAGCCTGGATATGACCGAGGCAGAAGAAAAAGGCAGTCGAGCGCTGGACCAGTTTACTCTTGCCAGGTGAACAGTGTACAGGGCACATCGTACTGGCTTCGCTCTAACTCCAGTTAAATGTCAGGCTTGTGCTGCTGGGACTTCCTAACAAAGGAGTCCAAGCGGACATATAACTTGGAGGGCTCTTGGCGGGTGGGAATCATCCAACCCCAGAGCAGGGCCTTATGCAGAACCCATAAAGCCCTAGAGTAACGTAAAAAGCCAGAGGGGAGCCTGGGCACATGGTCCAGGCCTTGTAAGCTTTGAAAATAAGCAAGCTTGGCAAGGCTTGGAAATAAGGAGTTCTTTTCATTTTGAGTTAAAAGACCAGAACAAGAGGCCCCTTATAAGCCAAATACCTACTCTCTTTTTAAGTGGGTGGCTTTCAGCCTCGTGGCTGACATTTCTGAGGAAAAAATATAAAGAGGATAGATTTTTTTAAAACCCCACTAATGTGGCATCTAGAATAAATCACAAATAATAATGCTACGGATTTACTTTAGGAGAAGAAAGTCAGAATCCTAAAATCACTCCTCTGAATGTTGAAAATAAGAATTAAGTAAAAGCTTCTGATGTGGCTGGACAGAGGCCTTCTGTTATGGTGACCCATATCCGTCCATCAGAGAAACAGCTTACGGTGATACCTGGAGAAGAACTTTGACTTTTCACAGTTCGTTCATTCTTCTCTCCTTTCTTTGTTCCTCTCTGTCTCCCCCTGCATTTCTCTTTTTTCATTTCCTTTCCTCTCTCTGCCCTTTTCTTCTGGGCATTTATGTATCTGCACCCACTAATACTGTCCCTCCACAAACGAAAAGTGAAAAGATTCAGAAATTTTCTTATCACTTATTGTATTGAAAAATGAAAAGGACTGCGATGGGCCACAGCACAGGAATGAATGTATCCTGTGTCCGGGAAAGGCTGTCCAGGAAAGTGAGGGGCGGTTACTGAAGGCTGAAAGAGGCACCGACTCTATAAAGGAAATCCGAGTGGGAGGAATCCCAGAAATTCTACAGGTGAAAATCCTCTTTTCTGGTGTCAGAAAAGAATCTCGGAGAACCTCTGAATGGGAGCCAGGCTCCCAAAGCGACCCCAGCGGGAGAAGTGGTCAGAAAGGGGGCCTCGGGGCGAGAACTAACACAGGCTGGCACAGGGGAGGGGGACGCCACCTCCTGACGCTGCCGCGTGCCTCTGTTCCAGCTTTGGAGACGGGGAGAGGGGAGTCTCGCCGCCGCCCTCGCCCTTCTTCTCGGCCATCCTGGCTGCGTTTCAGCCCGCGGCCTGTGACGACGCGGAGGAGGCGTGGCGCAGTCACGTCAACCAGCTGCTGTGCGACTCGGACGGCTCCTGCGCCGTGTACACGTTCCACGTGTTCTCCTCCTTGTTCAAGGTACGGCGCCCCCGGAGGGGCCTACAGACACGCAGGGGCTGCGGCCTCTTCGGGGAGCCAGCTGGCCTCCAGCTGAAGGGGTTACGTGCCGGGTTTATACTACTTTGTCCTCCTGACGTTCTTCAGTCTCCTCTGACCTCATCCTTTCTCCTCACCCTTCATCTACTCAGCCTTCTCAGGCTGGCACCGTGGAGACGTTGCGCTCAGGGATTCAGGCCGCCGTGCTGTGCCCCTCGCTCCCCCACTCTGGTTTTCACTGGCATCATCAGCCCCAGGCAGGCAGCCAGGTCTTCAGGACCACAGGGTGGCGGCACCTTCTGCCAAGCCCAGCCTCCATCCCTTCTTTCCGCTTAGACCTCTCCTCTGTCTTTTTAATTCACTGTGTTTTTCCTTGTCTTTTATCTTCCCCCACCATGAAGTCCTTCAACGTGCCAGCCAGTGAAACTTGTCTAGAGGTTGAGCTCTGCTGAGTATATCACGAGAGAGGCACAGTAACTTAGCTGGACTGAGGGATGGAGCCCTCTGATCACCTTCTGGAAGAGCCATGGGAAAGGCAGGGAAATGAGGAATTATATAAAAAGTGGAAATGAAGAAACTGGGATCATCTGCTTTAAATGATTTCGAATTCAGGGGCTTCCCTGGTGGCGCAGTGGTTGAGAGTCCGCCTGCCGATGCAGGGGACACGGGTTCGTGCCCTGGTCCGGGAAGATCCCACATGCCTCGGAGCGGCTGGGCCTGCGCGTCCGGAGCCTGTGCTCCGCAATGGGAGAGGCCACAACAGTGAGAGGCCTGCGTACCGCAAAAAAAAAAAAAAAAAAGATTTCAAATTCAGGAAGCCATAGTTTAGTTAACATAAAAGTCAACTTGGATTTTGAGCCTGGAGGCCCTTCCGTTTTTGGAGAAGTATATACCAATAGTACTCATAGCTAGTTTCTCAGTATTCTGAGTGTTATTCAGGCTGCTCTCTCTCAAGTTTTTCAATTTACTTTTCGTGAGACCTGTTAGAAACCTGAACGGACAAAAACTAAGGTTCTGTCTGAGATGCACCGGGGGCTGGCGGGACGGTTAGCCTTAAGACAGAAAACAGTGGGCTGCTGAAAGATAAGAATCCAGAAACACCCCAACATTAAGCCAGACTGAACTTTAAAAACAACAACTATCCACAAGCTACCATTCGAGGTACATTTAATTGTTAAGGATTCAGGAGCAGAGTACTTTATTATATTGTTCTAAAGGCAATTTGTAAATAATGGTTACTACTGTGTAAGTTTGGCTGTTGCAGTAGTTTTTTCTTAGTACAGTTGCTAGATCCACCCTTCATGCTCAATTTTACAGTCCTGAGCAGTGCTTTTCCCTCTGCCGAGAACTCTCATCTCCTCTTTTCCCACAGCTGTGCTCTCAGTGACCTGCAGATCCCTGATTGGTTGTCTCTCCAGTGAATGACACCTTCCTTTACCTCTTTCTACCTGCCCCCCCCACACACACACACACACACTTGGGATCCCGAGCCAATTGTAGTTGTATCGGTTATACTTGTCACACTTGTGTAGGTGTCTGTCTCCCGGGAGAGGGCAGGTAATGGTGTCTTGCTTTGATTCCCCAGCAGCTGGCACACAGTGGCTCACACACAGTAGCTGCTCAGTAAATGCAGAAAGAATGAATGGGGAAAAAAAAAAAAACCTTTTAAATGTAAATCTTAAACGTACAGTTTCTGACTTAATGCCAGTACGGCAATAGACTGTCATGTGAGCTGGGACGTGGGGCTGGGCCCTGGGAAGTACATTGGGGTTTGGATTTTTTTCATCAGTGTATTGGATCAATTTCTAAGGAGCTTATCGGCAATAATAATAATACAAATGTGTACCTCCTATTTCAGTTTTTAATATCACATTTAGCTTTAAGAACTTTCTCAGCTACCATTAAATGCTCTGTGATTGAGAGCAACATCGGTAGCCAAACCGGTACTAATCAAATATGCTGGAAATGAAACACATGTCAGACATGCAGTCTGTTAATCTGTCGTCATCTCCTCACCATGGCTGTTTACTGTTTTCGAACGTTTTTCCTGTGAGTCTGGACACCACGTTTCCCTGTGTTTGGTTGGATTTTGGACGGGGTAGAGAGCAGGTAATTGCAAAAATAATTTGGTTTTAAAAACAAGGAAATGGTTTCTAAAGGTCCAGCATGGGTGGCTTTCCAAGTGTCTCAGTCAGTGTATTTCCTTCCTGCTGCTCCTGTGTTAGAATACTGTCATTTGATCACACAGTGTCACCAAATTATATTTTTACATGGAAGTCATATGTGGCTCTGAAGTTCCCTGAAAGATCTAGCTTCTTAGTACAATAAAAAAACAAACCCAGGGACTACCCTGGTGGTCCAGTGGTTAGGACTCCATGCCGCCACTGCAGGGGGCACAGGTTCGATCCCTGGTCAGGGAACTAAGATCCTGCAAGCTGCTCAGAACGGCCAAAAAAATTTTTTTAAATACAAAAATGAGCCCAGATCTCACCATATCCTTAAGTAAGATGGAAAGAAACCAAACTATTTGCAGGACCTGGATCCTACTCCCGGCTCTGCCACTCCACTAGCTGGTGACACGTGGCATTTCCTGTTCCTTTCAGCAGCAACATTCTGTCGAGTTTTTTTTTAATTGCACATAAAACTAAAAACACCATAAAGACATATGTATGTTATGCATTATAGCAAGATTCTCAGAGGTATTAAATAAAAAAATAAATAATATGCAACATGGTAGGCATTTTTCTAGTATAACTTGTAAGGAACCAAGAGCCTGCTGCTGTTTGGGGGACCTGCTAATTGCCCCATAACAGGGCAGAGAGGATTTCTCGTGGGTTAGATTCTTCAACTCAAAAGGTACGACATCTCTCTGGGGAAAGCCAGTGCCTACAACCGGAATTATTTTTTGGTTAAATATTTTGTTCCTTTTGTTAAAGATGTTGTGTGTTGGAAGTTGGGGCTAAAAATGTTCTCATTTTGGCACTGACACAGGCCCAGTGAGTCAGATTCTTCCTAATTATGGGTTTTCTTCAGGCAGTACAGGGGGAATAGTACCATTTAGGAAGCATTACAGGTTTATGGGAGGGATGTGAACTTAGCAGTCAAGCTCATCCTTACTCTCTCACTTACTAGTTGCATGACCTTGAGTCCTTTAACCTCTCTTAACCTCAGTTCCTTCACCTGGTTGCGAGGATTGATGAGTTGATGTGTGCAAAGCTATCGGACAGAGTTACAGACTCCTAATCAGAGGCGCTCTCACAGGGAGACAGATCCCATGGATTTACTCTTTCATTCTTCAGAGGCTTTATGGCCCATGTTAGTGCTCCATCTCGGGGAGCTGTGATCTTGGGAAACAGATTATATCTCACGACCTTTTTCCTCTCACCCACGTTGAAGTAATCTCAGAAATTCTCACTCATCTGACAAACACGCTAGGCAGACTCAGGCTGCTGACCGGCGCTGACAATCAGCAAAAAGCAAAGGCAGCATTTATTTAAAAGATGATATGAGCACCCACGCATTGGGAAATGACATTTTAGGAAGAAACTTTGTTCACACTGGGTGATGACTCACTTGACTTAAGACATTCACTCTGCCCCTGTCACCCCCCCCACCGCCACTACATGGAGGACCTGTGCTCATTTGATATTTTTATGAAGATTAAAAAATAGTTTTTTCTAGTACAAAAGTTAAAATGTGGCCGTTTACAAATAGTAATTATGTTGCCTTTCAGAATATTCAGAAAAGGTTCTGCTTCCTAACCTGCGATGCGGCCAGTTACCTTGGAGACAACCTCCGGGGCATCGGATCCAAGTTCGTCAGCTCTTCCCAGATGCTCACCTCCTGCTCCGAGTGCCCCACACTTTTCGTGGACGCCGAGACCGTGAGTATCTCAGGCCTGCTCCTGCGGCAGATGGCCTGCCCAGCTGATGGTGTGGAAACTCAGGGAAGCACACGTGTGTTGTGGTTTGTTTGAAAGACACTCTCAGTGTTTGCGAGCAGTGCTCTGTTGTGCTATGAGTCCCAGAGGCCTGGGCCGGCACGGGAATGGCTGTGCATGGCCAGCCCAAGCCAAGGCAGTCACTGCAGGGAATCAGGAGGGGGTCCCCCTCTGTGCTCCCTTCGCGGCCTTGTCGCTTCTCTCCGATGACTCTTGACTTTGAAGGCTGAGAATATGGTGAGCTAACCCCCCAGAGCGGACCTAGCCAGTCCCCACGATGCCAGGTTGGCTAGGCCAGTGGGTCCCCAGAGGCAACGATGTTACCACTTTCCCCACTTCCAAGAGACTGAATGCCCTCTGGATGGATTTGTCCAGCCTAACTGCAAATGATGAGCTTAAAAGCAGGAGTCCCCAACCCCCAGGCTGTGGACCGGTGCCAGTCTGCAGCCTGTTAGGAACCAGGCCATAGAGCCGGAGGTGGGCGGGCGGGCAAGGGAAGCTCCACCTGCCGCTCCCCACGGCTCACATTACCGCCTGGACCACCCCTCCCCCACCCACCCCACCCCGTCTGCGGAAAAATCGTCTTCCACGAAACCGGTTCCTGGTGCCTAAAAGGTTGGGGACCGCTGGTTTAAAGGTTGATTAAAACAGTCCCCGGCTGACTGCTGAATCGTGACTGTATAAATGTAATACTAATGATTTAAAGTGCAGATTAAATACAAAATCAATTTGAAAACCCATTTGGCGGTCTGTCTTCACATTGCTTGGAGTATTACTGGATGAAGACACTAGAGTCCATGCATAAAATGGATGCTGTATCTTAATGTGGGCTTCTGTGGAATACTTGTTAAGATTTGTCCGTCTATACTGATATGGGGAAGATGGATATTTTCACAGGAGATTTTGATTAGCAATATCCAATGCAACTGCCACTGATAGTGGAGCTAAATTACAAACTGCACAGCTTATTAAAATGGATGCTACCAACCCCCCGCCCCACACTTTACATCTAAATATACTTCTCTTTTCTCTCTTCATAGGCGTGCCTTTGTCTAGGTGTCTCTCTGGAAGTTGTTTTAACACAAATTATTTTCCTGTCTTTAGCTCCTTTCTTGTGGACTTTTGGACAAGCTCAAGTTCAGTGTTTTGGAACTGCAAGAATATTTGGATACCTACAACAACAGAAAAGAGGCCACCCTCTCAGTAAGCTTTTATGTTTCTGTGCATATACATTTAGTTAAAACCAAATGAACCCAACCACTGTGAGCTCTTGGGAGGCGATGTGATTTACCCAAGAGAGGTTCTTTTGGGAGAAGACAGATTTCATCTACTCTTCTCTGAAGGACTACAGTTCCAACTTAATGGTGGCAGAACTGTCAGTACTATGGATTATATAAAAATGATACCTACAAAAGAGAAATTTTTCAGCTTTCGATTTTAGCCCTATAATTTCCCTACCAAGAAATTGGGGAAAGTGGGTATCTGCTTAATATGTCAGTTTATCAACATTATAACTTTTCTTTTCTCAGAAATTTAAAATTGTTAATTACTTCCTTCCAGTGTTCGCCTCACCCAAAACTGGTTGAGACGGATCTCATCTCTCTTTTCCTTTTAACCACTCTCGGTAGCTGCTTCTCCCTGTCTCCATAGTTTCTCTTGGCCTCGGCTCCTGCTCTTTACTTTTTTCTTCCTTCAAAGATGTAAATTGTAAAATGTTAGAGCCAGAAGTGATTCAGAAACCATCCATGCAAACCCCCTGATCTCCAACAACTTCCATGTGTAATTTCCATGGAGCACTTCCTATCATATACCAGTCACTGTAAAAAGAGCATGGATTTTTAAGTCAGGTGGACTTGAGTTCAAATTGCAGCTCAGTTACTTAAGGGTTAGTGACCTTGGGTAAGTTACCGCCTCTCATCTCAGATTCATCATCTATAAGATAGTGATAATAGTAATTAATTTGCAGAACTGTTGTAAGAACATAACGACTATAACAGTCATAGCAGCTGTCATTTCCTGAGTCCTTTCTATGTATCCAACAACCTGATAAGAGTTACATCTCCTAACTTAAATCATGTAATGCTTACAACTGCCCTGGGAGTTGCTATTATTATTCTCATTAGCTAAGAGGTAGCATAGTGGTATTGAAACCCAGGTCTGTGGGATTCAAAGGTCCATGCTCTTAACCACAACACAATATTGCCTTTAAAATAGAAATAATATATGTAAACTGCCCAGCACGAGTGCATCATACATAGAAGATATTCATTCTAAAGTTACTGGGTTTTTGTTTCTTGTTGTTGTTATCTCATGACCTGTCAGAGAGAGCTCTGACATTCTACTGCAACAATTCCCCTTGTCTTCTATTTCTGTGGCTCTTTCGCTGTCACTGATTTCCAGCTTCTCAGTCATCAGTTAATAAAAGTAATCCTTTCATTCTGGTTGGTGAACGAGCCAGTCTTTTGATGTCAAGTGTGAGTTTCCATTCTTCAGTGCTTATTGTTTTCTGCCCAAAGGTTCCTTTCACATCTATACTGGTTACTATTCCAGATACTTAAGACCGGCAGAATCTTTAAATAGCTGGGCTATTATTATAATAGCCTTTCTTACAGTGAAATAGACCTGCCTCCGAGAAGCCACCTGAAAATAACAGAGAAGAAGGTGTGCCATGAGTCAGGGTGCATTGTCCAGGATGACCCAGCCTGCGAGGAAGTGTTGGACCTGTCTCCTAACCTCAGTCGTATGAAAGGTTTCTAACCATATGTGAATTTAATCTATACATAAATTTGGAATGGTCTGGTGAGACCATTCTTCAGGGTGATACATCACAACACTGAAATGATAAATGTTGAAATTTTTAAATGACCATCACTGAACCCATCTAAGCAGATATTTTAATTTCAAATTATTAATCTTTAACCAAAAAGTTTTCAAAAAGTCGTTATATAAAAATTTTATTTTCCTGTGATTAGAAGCTTAATCTATTTTTCCTGACAGAATTGATTGTAAAAACATCCTTAGGACGTCACTGAATTTACCTATGTCTGTATCTCTTTCTGACAACAGTGGCTTGCAAACTGTAAGGCAACGTTTGCAGGAGGATCAAGAGATGGAGTAATTACCTGTCAACCAGGGGACTCAGAAGAAAAGGTAATAAAAGCCCGTTAGAGTTTATCTTTTCTGTGCTCTGACTTTGTGTGTTGGTGTTGATCTACCCAAGAAGTGTGGAACTTGAAAAAGGAAGAGGCAGAATGGGTCATCCCATACATTCACACGACACCTCTAGAGTAAGAAAGAATGACATTCGCGCCAAGCATGACTGTGTTGATGGGATTTGGGATGGGGCGGTCTTCTTTTTGGAAAAGTAGAAGTATAAAAATAACCTTTCTGCTGGACACTAACTATACTAACCATTTCCTAATAAATCTGTTCTTCATTCAGAATATAAAACCAAATGTCATTACTTCTTCACTGAACCACTTAGTTCCTTCAATGAAGAAAGTCTTTGTTGACCTTTCAGCAATCACTCAGACTTTTTTTTTTCCTCATTTAGAATTGCTTTAAGTACACACCTCAGACCAGCTGGCTTATAAACGTACGTCATATTGTAAAGGAAACTGGGCAGAAAAGTGTGAACAGATTAAGATCATTCAATTCTGCAGTTACTCCTGTGACCCCCGTGGTGGGTACAACAGTGAATTCTGCCCCGGGTGGAGCTTCTGATCTGTTCAGGGAGATGGACGTTAACCAACAGTCATACACGTGTAAACCGTGACAAGCGCCATTAAGGAAAGGAAGGAACAGTAAAGCTGTGAAAGAATACAGCAAGAGAACCTGGGCTACCAGGAGGGCAGTTCTGGGATGGCTTCTCCACAAAGTGCCATCTAAGTGGAGATCTCGGCTCTGAGCTAGAGTGCAGAGGGGTGGGTGGAGAGCCTGTGTGAAGGTCCTGAGGCAGGAGGGAACCTGGCCCTTTCCAAGGACTGACGAGAGCCTGTGGGGCTGGGCATGTAGACAGTGACAGGGAGAAAAGTTTAAGTCTGAAGAAGCTGCACAGGCCAGACCGTGCAGGGCTTTGGGTGCTTGTCTTAACAGCAATGGTGGGCAATTAAAAGTTGTAACAGGTGGGTGTGATCAGAGCGGGGCTCGCTCACTCTCCTGTGGAAATGGACTGAAGTGGGCAAGCATGGATTTGGGAAGACAAGTTAGGGGGCTGCTGATGGGTCTAGGCAGAGAGGTCACCTTGTAATTACATTGTCACACCTAGAAAAGCATGTTAGAGTGTGAATCCTTCAGAGGATGAGAAATCGTTTTCAGGGTGGGCCTTGAGGAGAAATGACAGTGTCAGTCCATCTCAATATTGATCTTATATCCAGAGTTGGAAGAGAGATTATTTTTCTGATTAGAGCTATCATTTGGCTTCCATCCCAAAGCAAAACCCAACAAATGTTTGACCTCAGAGCACTGCTTACCCTCCATTGATTCACTCCAGCTCTCTTTTTTAAGTCAGATTCTCTATCTTCTGGAATAGTTTGATGTTGCCAATTATTCTGAGCATTCTTTCAAATCTTTGAAAGAATCTGAGATTCTTTCAAATCTTTGAAAGATATTCATGACCAAGGTCCAAAAAACTACTCAACAAATATAATGCAATAGTCATGAATGTGCCAGAGCCAAGTGATTTAAGCAACAGGTGAGTACATACTGTACCCACCTGCTTAGGAGATTACATGGATCTATGTAATACTGAGTAGGAAAGCTTCAACATTTGGCTAGATTTTCTAAATTTTATCCAATTTAGTTTAAACCAGTGACTTTCAGAGATTAAACACGATGAAAATTATAGTTAATATAGTATACTGTGACTTCTCTTCTGACATGTCGAAAATTTCTCAGATTTTTACCTTACTGGCTACATCATAAGCAAAGAACTGGCTTCAGAGCAGAATACAGAGAAACAAGAATGGTTATGCTACTTTTTTTTTTAACATCTTTATTGGAGTATAATTGCTTTACAATGCTGTGTCAGCCTCTGCTTTATACCAAAGTGAATCAGTCACACATATACATATGTCCCCATATCTCTTCCCTCTTGCGTCTCCCTCCCTCCCACCTCCCTATCCCACCCCTCTAGGTAGTCACAAAGCACAGAGCTGATCTCCCTGTGCTATGCGGCTGCCTCCCACTAGCTATCTACCTTACATTTGGCAGTGTATATATGTCCATGCCACTCTCTCGCTTTGTTCCAGCTTACCCTTCCCCCTCCCTGTATCCTCAAGTCCATTCTCTAGTAGGTCTGCATCTTTATTACCGACTTGCCCCTAGGTTCTTCTGACCATTTTTTTTTCTTTTTTAGATTCCATATATATGTGTTAGCATACGGTATTTGTTCTTCTCTTTCTGGCTTACTTCACTCTGTATGACAGTCTCTAGGTCCATCCACCTCACTACAAATAACTCAGTTTCGTTCCTTTTTATGGCTGAGTAACAGTCCATTGTATATATGTGCCACATCTTCTTTATCCATTCATCTGTTGATGGACACTTAGGTTGCTTCCATGTCCTGGCTATTGTAAATAGAGCTGCAGTGAACATTTTGGTACATGACTCTTTTTGAATTATGGTTTTCTCAGGGTATATGCCCAGTAGTGGGATTGCTGGGTCGTATGGTAGTTCTATTTGTAGTTTTTTAAGGAACCTCCATACTGTTCTCCATAGTGGCTGTATCAATTTACATTCCCACCAACAGTGCAAGAGGGTTCCCTTTTCTCCACATCCTCTCCAGCATTTATTCTTTGTACATTTTTTGATGATGGCCATTCTGACTGATGTGAGATGATTATCTCATTGTAGTTTTGATTTGCATTTCTCTAATGATTAATGATGTTGAGCATTCTTTCATGTGTTTGTTGGCAATCTGTATATCTTCTTTGGAGGAATGTCTATTTAGGTCTTCTGCCCATTTTTGGATTGGGTTGTTTTTTTTTTTTTTGATATTGAGCTGCATGAGTTGCTTGTATGTTTTGGAGATTAATCCTTTGTCAGTTGCTTCATTTGCAAATATTTTCTCCCATTCTGAGGGTTGTCTTTTCGTCTTGTTTATGGTTTCCTTTGCTGTGCAAAAGCTTTTAACTTGGGCTTCCCTGGTGGCGCAGTGGTTGAGAGTCCGCCTGCCGATGCAGGGGACACGGGTTCATGCCCCGGTCCTGGAAGATCCCACATGCTGCGGAGCGGCTGGGCCCGTGAGCCATGGCCCCTGAGCCTGTGCGTCTGGAGCCTGTGCTCCACAACGGGAGAGGCCACAACAGTGAGAGGCCCTCATACCGCAAAAAAAAAAAAAAAAAAAAAAAAAAAAAAAAAAAAACAACTTCTAGCACAGTTAAAGTTTTCTTGAAAATAGTAAATACCTCGGGTTGTGTAATCTGTAACATGGCCCAGTTACAAATTTACTAGACTAACATCAGTTCTAGATTACTTTTAGAAATTGTCTACTGGGGAAAAAATTATAAAAACTAAAATGTAAGATTACTTGTCATATCTCACACTTGTTTGGGAGTATAAAGACGGTGTTCAGTCCTTTGAAGTAACAACATCTAGCAGTCCTGTAAAATATTCTCAACGTGGAAGGCCATCTGACTCTAAAGAAAATGCCACTTAAGATTGTTAATTATATCCTATGCTAATTGGATAGTCATAGTGTAGTAGATATGAAGCCAAACATATTAAAGACTCTGCCTTAACTTAGCAATAGTGTAATTTGTTTGGGGCTGTAGTTCTTTCAGATTAATCAGTTGGTCTCCTCACAGTTTTACTATGTTTACTATGTTACTATTCACATTTAAACACTAAAATCTTCAAGCAATATAAGTTTTCACTTACGGTCTCTAAGACTGACAAAGTCTAAATGAACTAATCAGAGAACCTAAAAGATCACAAATTATGTTTTTTCAATGACATGTTTCCCATTAGAGCTTGTTTTTAACGGGACTGCTGTGCATGTTGAATGGGTACAACATTTGCAACCATTTATCACGTTGGGGCAAGCGATGCTAATACGGCTGACGGCTGACGGTTCTGCTCTTAGAAGAGGGCCGTGCTTTCTGTTGCATGCATTACACTGACCCTGTACTTTCTTTCCTTTCCTTTGTTTCCTGTGCCATGCTTGCTGTGTAGCAAATGGAATCTCTTGCAGTAAGTTAACTTTCTTTCATACTCTTTGTCCATTTAGGCATGGACCCATAACAATCTTATTTTTACTGTTACTATTATATCTCTTAGCATGTTTTCCCTTTTTTGTTTCATTTTCTTTTATTTGATAGACTGAGACATGTAGTTTATTAGCATTCTGGGCTGCTTTCCTCCCAAAGTAGAAACCTATGTTGCTATGAACTCTCATGTTATCACTAGAATATTTTTAGAAACAACTACCATTATCTGACACTTAGAAAAGTCAGAGTTTTCATAGCTAGGTTCCACCCTAAATTGTGAAAGGTAACATTTTGTTTTTAAACAATACTTTTTTTGTCTGAGAGTCTCTGGCAGTTGTCTTTTATACCAGATTTTGAAAAGGTTTCCACAAAGGCAAGTTTAAATTATCATAAATGTGTTACTAAAACAACCAAACATCTAGTTTGGGTTAGCAAATGAGTGTAGCTACTTCTTTACACTTAGGCTGGTTACCAGCATGGAGAGATCAAATAAATCTAAGTAGAATTGTTTTTTCCCCCTAAGGGCCAGGGAGAGAGGAGAAAGAAAACTCCACCCATCATGGTCTTAGCATGAACTTTAGTCACTTTTAAAATTAGGGTCAAGAGTATGTTAATAATACTATTAATGGAATATGCTTCCTAAAAATCTAAATTTAAATGCTTGTCATTTCTCTCCTTAAACTGATTTGGGGGGAACAATTTTAAGTCACTTCAGTGGCTCTCAGTTCTTATTGAGTTCTTTATAGCCCATTAGTGAAAGAAAGGCCTATTTATCCTTACTTCACCACACTTGAAAACTGAACAGTGAAGTGTTTGGTTTAAGCCACATATCTCACCCACTTTCAGTGGTGACTGCTGAGCCATTAAATTCTATCTAGTGAAGGCTGTCCTTTTCCTCTAGCAGAATCCCATCTGCTACCTAGGAGCTAACCCTTTCTTGGGATAAAACAGGCAAAGTTTAGAGGCCATTGAGCAGATACAGCTCAAAGAGTACTATGATCACTGGTGTTGGAATTACTCATGGTTTATTCTTCCCTTGCAGTACATGTAAGCTATATAATGAAAACATTTTCAATTCCAGAGGTGTCTGTAGAGCTCCAGGGCCATTTTGTGTGCATATTTTTTAACATTCTTTCCACAGAAAGTTTTGCATGCTTTCATGATTTCTCCTTTTTGTAAGCATTTTGGGCCCTTTTTATATCTCTTTAATTCAACAAATTTGTTGAGCACTGAGTAGAAGCATCATCATTAAACCTGATGCAGCACCTTAGACAGTCACGTGACTCTTGTGTTTACACAGACTTTAGGATGAGTGCCTACACCCTAAATGGCAGCCAGAGTTGTCACAAGGAATAATCTCCCAAGTGTCTGCTGGATTTATAAATTTAACACCTAGAGCCACTTAATGCTGTGCCTTTCAAATATACTTTTAATAAAAAGAAACTGTGTTGAAAGATGTATAGCTTATAAAAATTAAGACAACTACAGCTATAATTTGTAGCTATTAAACCTGTAATTTAATTGGCAAATATAATGGAAATTTGGCAGTTCACTAAGTCCCTTGATAGCTAGCTACTACTTTCTAATTAGTCATCCTCCAGGAGCTGTTTTATTTAGAATGGTAACAACTAGTTATGGTTCCTTGATTTAAAAAAAAAAAAGGTGCCTTAGTCTCCACTAAGATTTCACTTACTATACAAGAACGACCCTTAATAACTCTTTCTTCCCATGCAAATTCTCTCTTTAGCAACTGGAACTGTGTCAGAGGTTGTATAAGCTACACTTCCAGCTGCTGCTGCTTTTTCAGTCGTACTGTAAGCTCATCGGCCAGGTGCACGAAGTCAGCTCCATGCCAGAGGTGAGCCTGCCCACTCCCGACCCCAGGTCCTGCCATGAGTATCACTGCTTTCCTTTTGTTCTCCCTCCTGCCAGTTGATAAATGTCCAAGTGATTTTGTTCCCACATAATCCTTTCACTCAAACACAAGTCTTAAATACCAGTGTCTTATATTTATTTCCGTGCTCATGTGGCAGTGCCAGGACTAGGGTGAGGCAAGTGACACCTGGACACAAAATACAAGGACGACCTTGAGGGTGAGCCCCTCCCTGAATGCTGTGCCCAGGGCCTCACTTGCCTCCCCCTGGCCCTGTGTCTGGGGATCCTTATTTGAAAAAGCTCCTTGTGTTACGGTTTTTCTTACCTCTAGCTGTTCATACTTGATCCTGCATTGAGGTATAAAGGAAATAACTACATGATGTTTGATTCTCTTCAGCTTCCCTGCTCTGCTTAGCATCTGGATGCATTAATATTTTTAATGTAAAAGGTAAAGTAACTTGAGCATACAGCTTCTGAGTGAGCCAAATTTTTCCTAGACTTGAAAAACTACTACTGCAGTGTAGTAGATGAAATAGTGGTGGCGTACACTGGATATTGTGGAAGCTCAGGGTGAGTGCCTAGTTCATCTGGAGACAAGGAGGTTGAAAGAGGAAACTTTCTGGAGGAGGTCACACCTGATTCTTAAAGGATGAGTTAGAATTAGATGAAGTGGGGGGTAAGGAGGAATGTTCCAGTAAGAAACAACAGCGTGGGCATAAACATGGTAGTGAGAAAGAGAAAGGAACTACAAGTACGGGCAGTTGAGGATTGCTAGACTATAAAATGCAAACCAAAAGTAACGATGGACAAAGGCGGAAGAGATAAGTGAGGTGAGATCACGCAAGAGCTGCACCTGTGAGTATTTTAGTTAGATCTTCACGACAGGGATGTGGAGGGTGGATTTGGTGACAGCTAGACTGGAGACAGACAGACCAGTCAGTTACGAGGCCACGGAAATAGCTCAGATAAGAGGTGAGAGTTTGAACTAGGACAGAAGTGCTGAGTAAGGAGAGGGAGGAAACGTGGGAGATATTTTAGGACAAAAGGTCACTGAAACTGATTGGGTTGTGGGGGGAAGAGAGGGAGGAGTGGCGGACGATGCTCAGGTCCCCTCTCAGATGAACTGTGTAACCACAGTGCCACAGCTAAGACAGGGATGTCAGAGGAGGCCTGAGACAATTGTACATCCACAGCTCCTGCCTGCTCGTCAGTGACCAACTCTGCCTGCTAGATCCCATCTTGCATGTAGTTAAATACAAGGATCTGCTGCTAAAGGTGCAGATGTGCTAACTGTCAGGGAACAGTCATGAGTCCATGAAACAATCCCATTGCAAGCAGCGGAGTGAGGATGGAACCCAGAAACCTCATGTCTGAGTTGGGGGTAGGGGAGGAGGAGACAGAATGACAGCCATTTAACCATAGTTATTACTCAGTGTGGAAAAAAGGAAAGTGACTATAGTTTTTAAATATACAGTTCGCCCTTGAACAACATGAGTCTGAACTGTGAGTCCACTTACATATGTGGATTTTTTCAATAAATATATTGGAAATTTGAAAAATCTCGCAAACATACCTAGAAATAGATATGTCGTGACTGCATAAAATATACATAGACATACATATACAAAATATGTATTAATGGACTGTGTGTTATCAGTAAGGCTTCCGGTCAACAGGAGGCTATTAGTAGTTAAGTTCTAGGGGCGGGGGGGCAAAGTTAGACTGTGCCCCTAACCCCGAGTTGTTCAAGGGTCAACTGTCCTTTCACAGATCCCAATTTCAAGGGAGACAGGAGTCAGACATCTTTGTTTATGAAGAGCTCTTCACAAACGAGTTTTCCTCCACAGAATCACAAATTATCAGATAAAAGAAAAGACAGTTGATGACTGGGATTTGCCCCATTGTCAAGATAAGCTTTACTCTTCTGGAAAGTAGGAACCGAAACCTCAGTCCATTCTTTGCTCCAAAACTAGAGGACAGTGCACATGCAATTCACATGTCATTTTCCATATTAAAAAAAGTAATTCACGTTTCACTTAAGAGTAGTAAATTACATGTTGCATACCGTGTGTGTGTATATAATTATTTAAAATCTAATAAATTTAAAGTGAATTTTTCCCTAATTATTTTAAATCTAGGTAAGTTTTAAATACTTTACACACACATAATTTAAAACTTAACCTAGATTTAAAATAAGAAATTCACTTTCACACTTAAAAACTATATGTCTAAGACACTCTAACAACTTATGTAAAAGGATTACCTCCTTGAATTTTGAACCTGGGGCTGGAGTACAGAGTTGTATTTAATTGGCATCTGTGTGAAGACAGTCCTTGAGGGCTTCAGTTCTATACCTTGTACAGTGAGCAAGCTGGGAATGAAGACAGGTAAAGATGCTGGGTAAATGAACTTTTCAAAGAAACTGGGCCTCCTCAGCTTACATGACAAAGGGAAACAAAAAACCTTTAAATTCATCTGTTTCTTTTAAATGCTCTTGAGGTCAAACTGCAAAAGAGCTGTCTCCCGCTCTACACTTTGGAGGCCCTAAGAAGTGACACAGGTTCTCTTTACGATTTACTTTTTAACAACTCAGAATCTTTTGGTTCCAGTAATTCTGAGGGAAAATCTCTCTTACCTGTAACATGAATACTAACATTACATTGAGATTTTTCCTCCTCCCTCTTAAAATTATGTCTTTCATCTTTTCCCGTGGCATAGGAGTAGGGAGAAAAGTTTATTCTTCAAACAGCATCTGTGTTCATAATTAAATTTATTGGGCACTTTCGTGCCAAGCTGTTTGTTTAACCTTTAAAATAACCTGAGAGGTGGGTAATTTGTGCCAAGCTGTTTGTTTAACCTTTAAAATAACCTGAGAGGTGGGTAATATCTTCAATCTCACAGATGATAAAACTAAGGCGCGTAAAAGTTTGGTTACTTGACTATGCAGTAGTCAAGAATGCAGAACTGGCATCTAATAAACCCAGCTTTAGCCAACTCCCGCGCCTGTTCCCTTGTGCATTTTACTTCTACGTATGCCCTTCTGCTTAAATAGACGACATTTTAAAAGGAGTTGATCTTTTATATAAGGAGAGCATCCCAACTGTTGATATAGTTGAATACAACGCATTCAGCCCCATAACCCTACATATACCACGCAGTACAGTTTCATCTGTCTTATTTTAGTTTACCGAGATATTAAGCTTCTGCTTAACCAGACCTCATACAGTCAAATTGTTTTTTACTTTGGGGATGTAAAATCCAGCCTGCAACTAAATACAGTAAAAATACTTTTTTTTTTAACAGCTGCTAAATATGTCCAGGGAACTGAGTGACCTAAAGAAAAACCTGAAGGAGGCTACTGCAGCCATCACAGCTGACCCTCTCTACATAGAGGGGGTGTGGTGTGAGCCGACCTTCACGTCCACTGAAGCAGCCATCCAGTCCATGCTCGAGTGCTTGAAGAACAACGAACTTGGCAAGGCTTTACGGCAAATCCGGGAATGCAGGTGACGCTACTATTTCTATTTAGAGACGGTTAAAGGAAATGCATGCCTAATAGTTAGTTACTTTGTCATGGTTGGGGACTAAATCACTACGGAAGGAACACCGAGATGTTTATATAAACCCTTCTCAGATGCTTCCCATTACCATGCCAGAAACATCAGATTTCAGGACTTATTGTTTGAAGTGTTGGTTTCGGTTCTGGTCATCTCTAAAAAGTTCAAACGCTTCAAAGTATATGCCAACATAATTTTAAAACTAATTATTTGAATGTAGCCTCTTTGGGTTTTTTCTTCCTACATTTTGATAGTATATTCACATTTATTGTAACCAGAATGCTATAGCAAATAAATATTTTAAGATTATGGGATTCCATTCTGATATTTTTTTACTTTAGATATTTTATCAAAACCAATAATATTCAATATTCTAAAACTGATCATGTGATGTCTGCACAACTCTGAATATTACTAAAAAAGCCACAGAACTATATATTTTAGATAGCTGAATTCTATAGTTTGTGAATTATATCTCAACAAAAGCTTTTGTATTAAAAGCAATTTTCTTATACTAATAAAGACTCATAACCTCTCAAACTTGTGAATAATAGTGCCTCTAATCTGCTCTTCTTTTCTGACTGCAGAAGTCTGTGGCCCAATGACATCTTTGGAAGCAGCTCTGACGATGAGGTCCAGACACTACTGAATATTTATTTCCGTCATCAAACTCTGGGACAAACAGGTACTTACGCACTGGTGGGGTCTAACCAGAGCCTGACCGAGATCTGCACCAAACTGATGGAGCTGAACATGGAGATCCGGGACATGATCCGCAGGGCCCAGAGCTACCGGGTCCTCACCGCTTTCCTTCCAGACTCCAGTGTTTCCGGCACTAGTCTCTGACAGGAGCCTTCCGTCCCCCATGGGTGCCAAGCTGGGGGTGCTGCCATGCTGGGGTGATGTCATTCAGTGTCTTCTCAGCCTTCAAAAGGCTTGGTCAGACTGTTCTCCCTCTTGTTACCTGTAGTACTTTTTCTAAAGAGGATGGCAGAACTTCCTACGTGTAGCAATACTATAAGAAACAAGGTAGCATAGGACATTCTGGAACAGCCTCCATCCGTCATGCTGTGTGGCACAAATGTGTTATTTTACTAAGCAAATGCAACTCACTACTGAAGATGTGACTTCCATTGCATACCAAAGCCGACTACTCTGAACAGTACCTTCCTTTCTAGAAACAATTTTAGATTGGCAAAAGTGCAATGTTTTCTTTGCTAAAAATATTTTATATTCTAAAACTTGTACATTCTTTCCTTTTTTTTTTTCTTTGTTTGGTGGGCTGAGGAAGGGGCAGGCAGAATGAAGCTGGCCACTGCAAACTGTAAGACGGTCAAAAGCTGACAGCCTGTATATATGAAAAGGGAATTGTAAATGGACAATTTAATGTACACTGAAATTTGAATACAATTACTGTATCTAAAAGGAGCTGCTAGGAAGTACCTTTCTTATGTTGCTAGGCTACTGTTTCGAAAGCCCTGGATCTCTTTGCAGGGGTCTGTGATTAGGACCCTCACACCAAAAATGGTCCAGAGAGACCTTTTTTTAAAGGATCTTGGCTGCTTTTTACTATAAGGTTGCTTTTATGAGCATATTTGTACTACAGAATGATGAGTGTTAATTTTAACCAACTTGGCCATTTTGTAGAAAAAAGTTAAAGACATTCAACATTATAAATTCCAAGTCTTTCTTTCCACCTGTTACGCATGCATATTTTAATATTCGTTTGGATAGCTGGAAGTAGAATCATAATGGTAAAATATGAGTTGTTACTTTGTTTCTTAAGAAATGTCATTTTATTTGGAATATATATGTAAAGGGCCATTCTTAAGTTTTCTCCTTAAACTTAATGCTGTCAAGTGTTAGCTGTGTGCATGTAAACCTGTTGCACATTAGAAACATATTCAAAGTTTATCTGTGTAACTTATTCACTCTGTAAATACATTTAAAGTTTTTGTGATGTAATCTCAGTTAATATTCTGTTCAGAACTTCCTTTAGACTAAAAGAAAAAAATACATATTGACCACAGGTTTTATTTCTGCTTAATGAAGGTTTTTGCCGTTGACACATTTATAGTTTTGTGTCTGGGTTGCCACGGTGACAACTCCAAGGGGTGCCACACTCATATGTGTTCCATGAATGGCAGCCAGTGGGGTTGTGAGGCAGTACAGTGACCCTGAGGAGCAGGAGGCCTCTGTAACCTCTTGAAGTGGACACCAAAGACTGTGACCCTCAACCAGTGCTCACTGTGATCAAAGAGAGAAATCAGAGAAGAATCAGAGAAGAACAAGAGCTCGAATTGTCCATAACCTATCATTAGGTTGTCATCCTTAAAATTTTGAAATAGACCCATAATGATCAGGAAAAAGTAGTAAGAATTTTGTTCTTTCACCAAAACCCATCTATTCTTCACCCCACTCAAAAAACAGGGTCATGGACACATAACAATCTAATCTCTATGGTCTTCCTACTCATACTTCTTAGATTAACAAATATAACTTGCTTTCCTAACATGCACCAACTAAATCATAAGTAGTAATTTTCTAGAAGTACCCTGCGACAGAGCCTGACCCAAGATTTTTTTAATGTTACCATAGGTACAACTATTCACTCATCTTAAAGACTTTCTGGACATTGCTGTCAACATACTCTTCTGATGATTTTCACCTTACCTTAAAGATGATTCTCCATGATGTGTAGAAAAGAAACTGAATCACAATCTCTCTGAAAAAAAGTCTTACATAATGCAGGTCTCTGTGGTTAACAACACTAGCCAACTCTCAGAGTTCTGCTGGGACCCACAGTAGAAAGGACTGACTGGTCGTGACTGAATTTTCCACCATGGCCTCTTATCCAGCAAAGAACCACCATGATGGGTTACTCTTTTAAAAAACGGAGATTTCAGAAATATAATCTGTAGTCATGGGAAGTAATGGGTTTTTTTCTGTTTAATTTTTTAAAAAACAGATTTGTTAATGTGAAAGATTTCTTCTACTTTTCCACTATTTCTTAACCTTCTCTCCCTTGAGTATAAAAGAAAGGCCCTTTGAAGCTGCAGACCTGCCCCATTTGAGCCCAACAATCAATGACTTCAGAGCTGCAGTCCAATCTCCTTGGGTATTGTGTTGTGCCTCTGTTACTGAAGTGTTAATTTTCACTTCGCAAGGAACAGGGATGGCGAAGAGAGGAGAGGTAGAGCTATCCACCCAAAGGAGAGGGCAGATGTCTAACAGATGTTTCTGGGGTAAGAGAAATACCTCCTCATACCTCCATGCTTTCTAGTTCCAAAACATGATACACTTTACCCATGGGCATAAAACAATTCAGACAGGTGCACTGCAACTTAGACATAACTTGATTAAAATTGTAGTGTCCAAATCGAGTATTTTAGAAAAAGCACCATACATTTTAGAGGCATGCGAATGTCTTATTCTCACAAATAGGTGAGACCGTTAATATGTTAGTACAGCTGTGAAATAAGGATGCTTGTAACTTAGCACTGCGCCTGCACACATGTCCACAAACATGCACAGAGTTAGGTCTTAAGGCTCTTCAGGTTCCAAATCCTAATGCTGTTCTTTTCAGTGAATTGCAAATTACAGAAACAAGCGGGGAACATCTAGGGAGGGGAACAAGCAGGGGTGCCCAGAGAGGTCATTGAAGCTCTGCACACTTTCCCCAAGCCCTGCCCTACACAGCTGTTCCACATGGATGTTCATCTGTGTCTTATATCCTTTAAGAACAAACCAGTAACAGTATTATCATTTAAGACAAATTCCTTTCAGAAGCTTGGTGTTATCCTCACTACAGTCTTGCTGCTCAAAGCACACAGACCAATATTAGCTACCTCTTCTAGGAGCCTGGAAGAAACACAGACTCTCAGGTCCTACTGCAGACCTAAAGATTTAGAATCTGCATTTTGACAGAACCCTCAGAGAGATCCCCAGAAAGATGGGAGAGTAGAAGGACCTGAGCTCACCCATCTCACGAAAACACCAAAATCAAAACTAACAGCTGAACGACCATCGACAAAAATGACTGGAACCTACCAAAAAGATAATCAACTTCCAAAGACAAAAAAGAAGCCACAATGAGACGGTAGGAGGATTCCATTCGCGATATAATCAAATCCCATACCCACCAGGTGGGCGACCCCCAAGCTGTAAAATAATCATATTGCAGCGAGAGTTCTGAGCCCGAGGTGAGGCTCCCTACTATGGGGATATGGAATTGGGAGGAGGAGCCCCCAGAGCATTTGGCTTTGAAGGTCAGAGGGGCTTGATCGCAGAAACTCCACAGAACTGGGGGAAACAGAAATGTCACTCTTGGGCGCACACAAGATTTCATGTGCACTGGGACCCAGTAGAAAAAGCAGTGACTTCATAAGAGCCTGGGCAAGACCTACCTGCTGATCTTGGAGAGTGTCCTGGAGAGGCAGGAGGTGGCTGTGGCTCACTGTGGGGACAACCTTAGCCACTGGGGACAGACACCAAAACCAACAGGAACTACGAACCTGCAGCCTGCAAAAAAGAGACCCCAAACACAGTAATATAAGCAAAATGAGAAGACAGAAAAACACACAGCAGGTGAAGGAGCAAGATAACCCACCAGACCTAACAAATTAAGAGGAAATAGGCAGTCTACCTGAAAAAGAATTCAGAATAATGATAGTAAACATGATACAAAATCTTGGAAATAGAATAGACAAAATTCAAGAAACATTTCACAAGGACCTAGAAGAACTAAAGATGAAACAAGCAATGATGAACAACACAATAAATGAAATTAAAAATACTCTTGATGGGATCAATAGCAGAATAACTGAGGCAGAAGAACGGATAAGTGATGTGGAAGATAAAATAGTGGAAATAACTACTGCAGAGCAGAATAAAGAAAAAAGAATGAAAAGAACTGAGGATAGTCTCAGAGACCTCTGGGACAACATTAAACGCACCAACATTGGAATTATAGGGGTTCCAGAAGAAGAAGAGAAAAAGAAAGGGACTGAGAAAATATTTAAAGAGATTATAGTTGAAAACTTCCCTAATATGGGAAAGGAAATAGTCAATCAAGTCCAGGAGGCACAGGGAGTCCCATATAGAATAAATCCAAGGAGAAATACACCAAGACACATATTAATCAAACTGTCAAAAATTAAATACAAAGAAAACATATTAAAAGCAGCAAGGGAAAAGCAACAAATAACACACAAGGGAATCCCCATAAGGTTAACAGCTCATCTTTCAACAGAAACTCTGCAAGCCAGAAGGGACTGGCAGGACATATTTAAAGTGATGAAGGAGAAAAACCTGCAACCAAGATTACTCTACCCAACAAGGATCTCATTCAGATTTGATGGAGAAATTAAAACCTTTACAGACAAGCAAAAGCTGAGAGAGTTCAGCACCACCAAACCAGCTTTACAGCAAATGCTAAAGGAACTTCTCTAGGCAAGAAACAAAACAGAAGGAAAAGACCTACAATAACGAACCCAAAACAATTAAGAAAATGGGAATAGGAACATATATGTCGATAATTACCTTAAATGTAAATGGACTAAATGCTGCCACCAAAAGACACAGAGTGGCTGAATGGATACAAAAACAAGACCCATATATATGCTGTCAATAAGAGACCCACTTCAGACCTAGAGACACATACAGACTGAAAGTAAGGGATGGAAAAAGATATTCCATGCAAATGGAAATCAAAAGAAAGCTGGAGTAGCAATTCTCATATCAGACAAAATAGACTTTAAAATAAAGACTATTAGAAGAGACAAAGGAGGACACTACATACTGATCAAGGGATCGATCCAAGAAGATATAAAAATTGTAACACCCCACTTTCACCAATGGACAGATTATCCAAAATGAAAATAAATAAGGAAACACAAGCTTTAAATGATACATTAAACAAGATTGACTTAATTGATATTTATAGGACATTCCATCCAAAAACAACAGAATACACATTTTTCTCAAGTGCTCATGGAACATTCTCGAGGATAGATCATATCTTGGGTCACAAATCAAGCCTTGGTAAATTTAAGAAAACTCAAATTGTATCAACTATCTTTTCTGATCACAACGCTATGAGACTAGATATCAATTACAGGAAAACACCTGTAAAAAATACAAACACATGGAGGCTAAACAATACACTAAATAATAACGAAGTGATCAATGAAGAAATCAAAGAGGAAATCAAAAAATACCTAGAAACAAATGACAATGGAGACACGACGACCCAAAACCTATGGGATGCTGCAAAAGCAGTTCTAAGAGGGAAGTTTATAGCAATACAATCCCACCTTAAGAAACAGGAGATAGCCGGAGGAAGATGGCGGAAGAGTAAGACGCGGAGATCACCTTCCTCCCCACAGATACATCAGAAATTCATCTACACGTGGAACAACTACAGAACACCTACTGAACGCTGACAGAAGACCTCAGACCCCCCAAAAGGCAAGAAAGTCCCCACATACCTGGGTAGGGCAAAAGAAAAAAAGAATAAACAGAGACAATAGGATAGGGATGGGACCTGCACCAGTGGGAGGGAGCCGTGAAGGAGGGAAGGTTTCTACACACTACAAGCCCCTTCGCGGGCGGAGACTGCAGGTGGCGGAGAGGGAAAGCTTCGGAGTAGCGGAGGAGAGCACAGCAACAGGGGTGCGGAGGGCAAAGCGGAGAGATTCTGGCACAGAGGACCGGTGCCCTCAGGCACACACCAGCCCGAGAGGCTTGTCTGCTCGGCCGCCGTGGCGGGCGGGGCTGGGACCTGAGGCTCGGGTATCGGCTTTCAGTCGGAGCGCAGGGAGAGGACTGGGGCTGGCGGCAGGAAGAGAGCCTGAAGGGGTTAGTGCACCCGGCTAGCCCGGAGGGAGTCCGGGGAAAGGGTCTGGAGCTGCTGAAGAGGCAAGAGACTTTTTTCCCTTTTGTTTCCTGGTGCGCGAGGAGAGGGCATTAAGAGGGCTGCTTGGGGAAGCACCGGAGACAGGCGCGAGCCGCGGGTAAGGCGCGGACCTCGGAGACGGGCGTGGGGGGCCGCCGCCGCCGCCGCCGCCACGGGGCCTGTGTGCGAGCGCGGGTCACTGTCCGCCCCGCCTTCCGGGGGGGCCTGTGCACCCCGCCACTGCCGGGGTCCCGAGACCCGGGAACGGCTTTCCCGGGAAAGCGCACGGAGCGCCACGGGCTGCTGCAACGTCACGCCGGCCTCTGCCGCCGCAGGCCCGCCCCACACTGCGCGCCCCTCCCTCCCCTCTGCCTGAGTGAGCCAGAGCCCCCGAATCAGCGGCTCCTTTAAACCCGTCCTGTCTGAGCGAAGAACGGACGCCCTCCGGCGACCTACGCGCAGAGGCGGGGCCAGGTCCAAGGCTGAGACCCGGGAGCTGTGAGAGCAGAGACAGGGAAATCTCTCTGTGCAGCCTCGGAGGCAGCGGATTAAAGCTCCACGGTCCATTTGATGTGCCCTGCATCTGTGGAGTGCATGAATGGACAGTGAATCATCCCAAATTGAGGAAGTGGACTTTGAGGACAAGATTTAAGACTTTCCCCCCTTTTCCTCTTTTTACAACGAATTATTCCAAATTAAGGAGGTGGACTTAGAGAGCAAGATTTCAGACTTCTTGCCCTTTTCCTCTTTTTACAACGAATTATCCCAAATTGAGGGGGTGGCCTTGGAGAGCAAGATTTTTGATTTTTCCCCCTGCTCTCTTTTTGTGAATGTGTATGTGTAATCTTCTGTGTAAGATTCTCTCTGTATAGCTTTGCTTCCACCATATGTCCCAGGGTTCTATCGGTCCGTTTTTTTTTTTTCAATAATTACTTTCTAATTTTAATAACGCTACTATATTTCATACTTTATTCTATTTTACTTTACCTGCTCTTTCTTTTTTTCCTACCTTCCCTTCCTCCCTCCCTCCCTCCGCTCCTCCTTTCCTTCTTTCTTTTTCTTTCCTCCCTCCCTCCCTCCCACCCTTCTTCTTTGCACTTTCTTTTTCTTTCCTTCCTCCCTCCCTCCCTCCTGTCTTTCTTTCTTTCTTTCCTTCCTCCCTCCCTTTCTTTCCTTCTTTCTTTCCATCCTTCCTCCCTCCCTCCTTTCTTTCTTCCTTCCTTCCTTTCTTCCCTTCTTCCTTTCTTTCCCTCGCTCTTTCTTTCTTCTACTAATTCTTTCTTTCTACTTTTTCTCCCTGTTATTCTGAGCCGGGTGGATGAAAGGCTCTTGGTGCTGCAGCCAGGAGCCAGTGCTGTGCCTCTGAAGTGGGAGAGCCAACTTCAGGACACGGGTCCACAAGAGACCTCCCAGCTCCACATAATATCAAGCAGCGAAAATCTCCCAGAGATCTCCATCCCAACACCAGCACCCAGCTTCAGTCAACGACCAGCAAGCTACAGTGCTGGTCACCGTATGCCAAGCAACTAGCAAGGCAGGAACACAACCCCACCCATTAGCAGAGAGACTACCTAAAAACATAATAAGGCCATAGGCACCCCAAAACACACCACCAGACGTGGACCTGTCCACCAGAAAGACAAGATCGAGCCTCAACCACCAGAACACAGGCATTAGTCCCCCCCACCAGGAAGCCTACACAACCTACTGAAACAACCTTAGCCACTGGGGTCAGACACCAAAAGCAACGGGAACTACGAATCTGCAGCCTGCAAAAAGGAGACCCCAAACACAGTAACATAAGCAAAATGAGAAGACAGAAAAACACACAGCAGGTGAAGGAGCAAGATAAAAACCTACCAGACCTAACAAATGAACAGGTAATAGGCAGTCTACCTGAAAAAGAATTCAGAATAATGATAGTAAAGCTGATCCAAGATGCTATTTCCAAGATCCATAATCTTGGAAATAGAATAGACAAAATGCAAGAAACAGTTAACAAGGACCTAGAAGAACTAAAGATGAATCAAGCATCGATTAAAAACACAATAAATGAAATGAAAAATACTCTAGATGGGATCAATAGCAGAATAACTGAGGCAGAAGAACGGATAAGTGACACGGAAGATAAAATAGTGGAAATAACTGATGCAGAGCAAAATAAAGAAAAAAGAATGAAAAGAACAGAGGACAGTCTCAGACACCTCTGGGACAACATTAAACGCACCAACATTGGAATTATAGGGGTTCCAGAAGAAGAAGAGAAAAAGAAAGGGACTGAGAAAATATTTGAAGAGATTATAGTTGAAAACTTCCCCAATATGGGAAAGGAAATAGTTAATCAAGTCCAGGAAGCACAGAGAGTCCCATACAGAATAAATCCAAGGAGAAATACACCAAGACACATATTAATCAAACTGTCAAAAATTAAACACAAAGAAATCATATTAAAAGCAGCAAGGGAAAAACAACAAATAACACACAAGGGAATCCCCATCAGGTTAACAGCTGATCTCTCAGCAGAAACTCTACAAGCCAGAAGGGAGTGGCAGGACATAATTAAAGTGATGAAGGAGAAAAACCTGCAACCAAGATTACTCTACCCAGCAAGGATCTCATTCAGATTTGATGGAGAAATTAAAACCTTTACAGACAAGCAAAAGCTGAGAGACTTCAGCACCACCAAACCAGCTTTACAACAAATGCTAAAGGAACTTCTCTAGGCAAGAAACACAACAGAAGGAATATACCTACAATAACGAACCCAAAGCAATTAAGGAAATGGGAATAGGAACATACATATCAATAATTACCTTAAATGTAAATGGACTAAATGCTCCCACCAAAAGACACAGAGTGGCTGAATGGATACAAAAACAAGACCCATATATATGCTGTCTACAAGAGACCCACTTCAGCCCTAGAGACACATACAGATTGAAAGTAAGGGGATGGAAAAAGATATTCCATGCAAATGGAAATCAAAAGAAAGCTGGAGTAGCAATTCTTATATCAGACAAAATAGACTTTAAAATAAAGACTATTATAAGAGACAAAGAAGGACACTACATAACGATAAAGGGATCAATCCAAGAAGAAGATATAACAATTGTAAATATTTATGCACCCAACATAGGAGCACCTCAATACATAAGGCAAATACTAACAGCCATAAAAGGGGAAATCGACAGTAACACAATCATAGTAGGGGACTTTAACACCCCACTTTCACCAATGGACAGATCATCCAAAATGAAAATAAATAAGGAAACACAGCTTTAAATGATACATTAAACAAGATGGACTTAGTTGATATTTATAGGACATTCCATCCAAAAACAACAGAATACACATTTTTCTCAAGTGCTCATGGAACATTTCCAGGATAGATCATATCTTGGGTCACAAATCAAGCCTTGGTAAATTTAAGAAAATTGAAATTGTATCAAGTATCTTTGCCGACCACAATGCTATGAGACTAGACATCAATTACAGGAAAACATCTGTAAAAAATACAAACACATGGAGGCTAAACAATACACTACTCAATAACGAAGTGATCACTGAAGAAATCAAAGAGGAAATTAAAAAATACCTAGAAACAAATGACAATGGAGACACGACGACCCAAAACCTATGTGACGCAGCAATAGCAGTTCTAAGGGGGAAGTTTATAGCAATACAATCCCACCTTAAGAAACAGGAAACATTTCGAGTAAAGAACCTGACCCTGCACCTAAAGCAATTAGAGAAAGAAGAACAAAAAACCCCCAAAGCTAGCAGAAGGAAAGGAATCATAAAGATCAGATCAGAAATAAATGAAAAAGAAATGAAGGAAACGATAGCAAAGATCAACCAAACTAAAAGCTGGTTATTTGAGAAGATAAACAAAATTGACAAACCATTAGCCAGACTCATCAAGAAAAGAAGGGAGAAGACTCAATAGAATTAGAAATGAAAAAGGAGAAGTAACAACTGACACTGCAGAAATACAAAAGATCATGAGAGATTACTATAAGCAACTCTATGCCAATAAAATGGACAACCTGGAAGAAATGGACAAATTCTTAGAAATGCACAACCTGCCAATACTGACTCAGGAAGAAATAGAAGATATGAATAGACCAATCACAAGCACTGAAATTGAAACTGTGATTAAAAATCTTCCATCAGGGGCTTCCCTGGTGGCGCAGTGGTTGAGAGTCCGCCTGCCGATGCAGGGGACACGGGTTCGCGCCCCGGTCCGGGAAGATCCCACAGGCCGCGGAGCGGCTGGGCCCGTGAGCCATGGCCGCTGAGCCTGCGCGTCCGGAGCCCGTGCTCCGCAATGGGAGAGGCCACGACAGTGAGAGGCCTGCATACGGCAAAAAAAAAAAAAAAAAAAAAAAATCTTCCATCAAACAAAAGCCCAGGACCAGATGGCTTCACAGGCGAATTCTATCAAACATTTAGAGAAGAGCTAACACCCATCCTTCTCAAACTCTTCCAAACAATATCAGAGGAAGGAACACTCCCAAACTCATTCTACGAGGCCACCATCACCTTGATACCAAAACCAGACAAGGATGTCACAAAGAAAACTACAGGCCAATATCACTGATGAACATAGATGCAAAAATCCTCAACAAAATACTAGCAAACAGAATCCAAGAGCACATTAAAAGGATCATACACCATGATCAAGTGGGGTTTATTCCAGGAATGCAAGGATTCTTCAATATACGCAAATCAATCAATGTGATACACCATATTAACAAGTTGAAGGAGAAAAACCATATGATCATCTCAATAGATGCAGAGAAAGCTTTCGACAAAATTCAACACCCATTTATGATAAACACCCTGCAGAAAGTAGGCATAGAGGGATCTTTCCTCAACATAATAAAGGCCATATATGACAAGCCCACAGCCAACATTGTCCTCAGTGGTGAAAAACTGAAACCATTTCCACTAAGATCAGGAACAAGACAAGGCTGCCCACTTTCACCACTCTTATTCAACATAGTTTTGGAAGTTTTAGCCACAGCAATCAGAGAAGAAAAGGAAATAAAAGGAATCCAAATTGGAAAAGAAGAAGTAAAGCTGTCACTGTTTGCAGATGACATGATACTATACATAGAGAATCCTAAAGATGCTACCGAAAAACTACTAGAGCTAATCAATGAATTTGGTAAAGTAGCAGGATATAAAATTAATGTACAGAAATCTCTGGCATTCCTGTACACTAATGATGAAAAATCTGAAAATGAAATCAAAAAAACACTCCTACTTACCATCGCAACAAAAAGAATAAAATATCTAGGAATAAACCTACCTAAGGAGACAAAAGACCTGTATGCAGAAAATTATAAGACGCTGATGAAAGAAATTAAAGATGATACAAATAGATGGAGAGATATACCATGCTCCTGGATTGGAAGAATAAATATTGTGAAAATGACTCTACTACCCAAAGCAATCTACAGATTCAATGCAATCCCTATCAAACTACCACTGGCATTTTTCACAGAACTAGAACAAAAAATTTCAAAATTTGTTTGGAAAAACAAAAGGCCCCGAATAGCCAAAGCAATCTTGAGATCAAATAACGGAGCTGGAGGAATCAGGCTCCCTGACTTCAGACTATACTACAAAGCTACAGTAATTAAGACAGTGTGGTACTGGCATAAAAACAGAAAGATTGATCAGTGGATCAGGATAGAAAGCCCAGAGATAAACCCACACACATATGGCCAACTTATCTTTGATAAAGGAGGCAGGAATGTACAGTGGAGAAAGGACAGCCTCTTCAATAAGTGGTGCTGGGAAAACTGGACAGGGACATGGAAAAGTTTGAGATTAGATCATTCCCTAACACCATACACAAAAATAAGCTCAAAATGGATTAAAGACTTAAATGTAAGGCCAGAAACTATCAAACTCTTAGAGGAAAACATAGGCAGAACACTCTATGACATAAATCACAGCAAGATCCTTTTGGACCCACCTCCTAGAGAAATGGAAATAAAAACAAAGATAAACAAATGGGACCTAATGAAACTTCAAAGCTTTTGCACAGCAAAGGAAACCATAAACAAGACCAAAAGACAACCCTCAGAATGGGAGAAAATATTTGTAAATGAAGCAACTGACAAAGGATTAATCTCCAAAATTTATAAACAGCTCATGCAGCTCAATAGCAAAAAAACAAACAACCCAATCCAAAAATGGGCAGAAGACTTAAATAGAAATTTCTCCAAAGAAGATATACAGACTGCCAACAAACACATGAAAGAATGCTCAACATCATTAATCATTAGAGAAATGCAAATCAAAACTACGAGATATCATCTCACACCAGTCAGAATGGCCATCATCAAGAAATCTAGAAACAATAAATGCTGGAGAGGGTGTGGAGAAAAGGGAACCCTCTTGCACTGCTGGTGGGAATGTGAATTGGTACAGCCACTATGGAGAACAGTATGGAGGTTCCTTAAAAAACTAAAAATAGAACTACCATATGACCCAGCAATCCCACTACTAGGCATATACCCTGAGAAAACCATAATTCCAAAAGAGACATGTACCAAAATGTTCATTGCAGCTCTATTCACAATAGCCCGGAGCTGGAAACAACCTAAGTGTCCATCATCGGATGAATGGATAAAGAAGATGTGGCACATATATACAATGGAATATTACTCAGCCATAAAAAGAAACGAAACTGAGCTATTTGTAATGAGGTGGATAGACCTAGAGTCTGTCATACAGAGTGAAGTAAGTCAGAAAGAGAAAGACAAATACCGTATGCTAACACATATATACGGAATTTAAAAAAAAAATGTCATGAAGAACCTAGGGGTAAAACGGGAATAAAGACACAGACCTACTTGAGAATGGACTTGAGGATATGGGGAGGGGGAAGGGTAAGCTGTGACAAAGCGAAAGAGAGGCATGGACATATATACACTACCAAACGTAAGGTAGATAGATAGTGGGAAGCAGCCGCAGAGCACAGGGAGATCAGCTTGGTGCTTTGTGACCGCCTGGAGGGGTGGGATGGGGAGGGTGGGAGGGAGGGAGATGCATGAGGGAAGGGATGTGGGAACAGATGTATATGTATGACTGATTCACTTTGTTATAAAGCAGAAACTAATTTAAAAAAAAAAGAAACAGGAAACATCTCAAATAAACAACCTGACCTTGCACCTAAAGCAATTAGATAAAGAAGAACAAAAAAACCAAAAGTTAGCACAAGGAAAGAAATCATAAAAATCAGATCAGAAATAAATGAAACGATAGCAAAGATCAATAAAAGTAAAAGCTGGTTCTTTGAGAAGATAAACAAAATTGATAAACCATTAGCCAGACTCATCAAGAAAAAAAGGGAGAAGACTCAAATCAATAGAATTAGAAATGAAAAAGGAGAAGTAACAACTGACGCTGCAGAAATACAAAAGATCATGAGAGATTACTACTAGCAACTCTATGCCAATAAAATGGACAACCTGGAAGAAATGGACAAATTCTTAGAAATGCACAACCTGCCAAGACTGAACCAGGAAGAACTAGAAAATATGAACAGACAAATCACAAGCACTGAAATTGAAACTGTGATTAAAATTCTTCCAACAAACAAAAGCCAGGACCAGATGGCTTCACAGGCGAATTCTATCAATCATTTAGAGAAGAGCTAACACCTATCCTTCTCAAACTTTTCCAAGATATAACAGAGGGAGGAACACTCCCAAACTCATTCTACGAGGCCACCATCACATTCATACCAAAGCCAGACAAGGATGTCACAAAGAAAGAAAACTACAGGCCAATATCACTGATGAACACAGATGCAAAAATCCTCAACAAAATACTAGCAAACAGATTCCAACAGCACATTAAAAGGATCATACACCATGATCAAGTGGGGTTTATTCCAGGAATGCAAGGATTCCTCAATATATGCAAATCAATCAACGTGATACACCATACTAACAAATTGAAGGAGAAAGACCATATTATCATTTCAATAGATGCAGAGAAAGCTTTCGACAAAATTCAACACCCATTTATGATAAACACCCTCTACAAAGTAGGCATAGAGGGAACTTTCCTCAATATAATAAAGTCCATATATGACAAACCCACAGCCAACATCGTCCTCAATGGTGAAAAACTGAAACCATTTCCACTAAGATCAGGAACAAAACAACTGTCACCATTCTTATTCAACATAGTTTTGGAAGTTTTAGCCACAGCAGTCAGAGAAGAAAGGGAAATAAAAGGAATCCAAATCAGAAAAGAAGAAGTAAAGCTGTCACTGTTTGCACATGACATGATACTATACATAGAGAATCCTAAAGATGCTACCAGAAAACTACTAGAGTTAATCAATGAATTTGGTAAAGTAGCAGGATACAAAATTAATGCACAGAAATCTCTGGCATTCCTATACACTAATGATGAAAAACCTGAAAGACAAATTAAGGAAACACTCCCATTCACCACTGCAACAAAAAGAATAAAATATCTAGGAATAAACCTTCCTAAGGAGACAAAAGACCTGTATGCAGAAAATTATAAAACACTGATGAGAGAAATTAAAGATGATACAGATAGATGGAGAGATATACCATGATCTAGGATTGGAAGAATCAAGATTGTGAAAATGATTCTACTACCCAAAGCAATCTACAGATTCAATGCAATCCCTATCAAACTACCAATGGCATTTTTCACAGAACTAGAACAAAAAATTTCACAATTTGTATGGAAGCACAAAAGACCCCAAATAGCCAAAGCAATCCTGAGAACGAAAAACGGAGCTTGAGGAATCAGGATCCCTGACTTCAGACTATACTACAAAGCTACAGTAATCAAGAGAGTATGGTACTGGCACAGAAACAGGAAGATAGAAAAATGGAACAGGATAGAAAGCCAAGAGATAAACCCGCATGCATATGGTCACCTTACAACTGATAAAGTAGGCAGGAATGTACAGTGGAGAAAGGACAGCCTCTTCAATAAGTGGTGCTGGGAAAACTGGATAAGTACATGTAAAAGTATGAGATTAGGTCACTCCCTAACACCATACACAAAAATAAGCTCAAAATGGATTAAAGACCTAAATGTAAGCCCAGACACTAGCAAACTCTTAGAGGAAAACATAGGCAGAACACTCTATGACATAAATCACAGCAAGATCCTTTTTGACCCACCTCCTAGAGAAATGGAAATAAAAACAAAAATAAACAAGTGGGACCTAACGAAACTTAAAAGCTTTTGCACCACAAAGGAAACCATAAACAAGACCAAAAGAAAACCCTCAGAATGGGAGAAAATATTTGCAAATGAAGCAACTGACAAAGGATTAATCTCCAAAATTTACAAGCAGCTTATGCAGCTCAATAACAAAATAACAAACAACCCAATCCAAAAATAGGCAGAAGACCTAAATAGACATTTCTCCAAAGGAGATATACAGACTGCCAAGAAACACATGAAAGAATGCTCAACATCATTAATCATTAGAGAAATGCAAATCAAAACTACAATGAGATATCATCTCACACCAGTCAGAATGGCTATCCTCAAAAAATCTAGAAACAATACATGCTGGAGAGGGTGTGGATAAAAGGGTACACTCTTGCACTGCTGGTGGGAATGTGAATTGGTATAGCCACTATGGAAAACAGTATGGAGGTTCCTTAAAAAATTACAAATAGAACTACCATAGGACCCAGCAATCCCACTACTGGGCATATATCCTAAGAAAACCATAATTCAAAAAGAGTCATGTACCAAAATGTTCATTGCAGCTCTATTTACAATAGCCCAGAGGTGGAAACAACCTAAGTGTCCATCATCCGATGAATGGATAAAGAAAATGTGGCACATACATACAATGGAATATTACTCAGCCATAAAAAGAAACGAAAGCAAGCTATTTGTAATGAGGTGGATGGACCTAGAGTCTGTCATACAGAGTGAAGTCAGAAAGACAAATACCATATGCTAACACATATATATGGAATTTAAGAAAAAAAATGTCATGAAGAACCTAGGGGTAAAACAGGAATAAAGACAGAGACCTACTAGAGAATGGACTTGAGGATATGTGGAAGGGGAATGGTGAGCTGTGACAAAGTGAGAGAGTGGCATGGACATATATACACTACCAAACGTAAAATACATAGCTAGTGGGAAGCTGCTGCCTAGCACAGGGAGATTAGCTCGGTGCTTTGTGACCACCTAGAGGAGTGGGATAGGGAGGGTGGGAGGGAGGGAGATGCAAGAGGGAAGAGATATGGGAGCATATGTATAACCGATTCACTCTGTTATAAAGCAGAAACTAACACACCATTGTAAAGCAATTATACTCCAATAAAGATGTAAAAAAAAATACCCATATGATCACCTCAATGTATGCAGAAAAAGCTTTTGACAAAATCCAACACCAATTTATGATAAAAAAAAAAACTCTCCAGAAAGTGGGCATGGCAGGAACATACCTCAACATAATAAAGGCCATATACAACAAACCTACAGCTAACATCATGCTCAATGATGAAAAGCGGAAAGATCAGGAATGAGATTAGGATGTCCACTCTCCTCACTTTTATTCAATCTACTTTTGTAAAACCTAGCCATGGCATCAGAGAAAATAAAGAAATAAAAGGAATCCAAATTGGAAAAGAAGAAGTAAAACTGTCACTGTTTGCAGATGACATGATATTATACATAGAAAATCCTAAAGACGCTATCAAAAAACTACTAGAGCTCATCAATGAATTCAGTAAAGTTGCAGGATACAAAATAAATACACAGAAAACGGTTGCATTTCTATACACTAATAACGAAAGGTTAGAAAGAGAAATTAAAGAAACAATCCCGACCAGTCCCTCCCATCAAGCCTCTTAGATAGCCTCATCCACCAGAGGGCAGACAGCAGAAGCAAGAAGAACTACAATCCTGCAGCATGTGGAACAAAAACTACATTCACAGAAAGATAGACAAGATGAAAAGGCAGAGGGCTATATAGCAGATAAAGGAACAAGATATAACCCCAGAAAAACAACTAAATGAAGTGGAGACAGGCAACCTTCCAGAAAAAGAATTCAGAATAATGATAGTGATGTTGATCCAGGACCTGGGAAAAAGAATGGAGGCAAAGATCGAGAAGATGCAAGAAATGTTTAACAAAGACTTAGAAGAATTAAAGAACAAACAGAGATGAACAACAATAACTGAAATGAAAACTACACTAGAAGGAATCAATAGCAGAATAAGGGAGGCAGAAGAACAGATAAGTGACCTGGAAGACAGAATGGTTGAATTCACTGCTGCAGAACACACAAAAGAAAAAAGAATGAAAAGAAAGCAAGACAGCCTAAGAGACCTCTGGGACAGCATTAAACTCAACAACATTCGCATTATAGGGATCCCAGAAGGAGAAGAGAGAAAGTAAGGACCAGAGAAAATATTTGAAGAGATTATAGTCGAAAACTTCCCTAACATGGGAAAGGAAATAGCCACCCAAGTCCAGGAAGTGCAGTGAATCCCATACAGGGTAAAACCAAGGAGAAACATGCCGAGACACATAGTAATCAAATTGGCAAAAATTAAAGACAAAGAAAAATTATTGAAAGCAGCAAGGGAAAAATGACAAATAACATACAAGGGAACTCCCATAAGGTAAACAGCTGACTTCTCCGCAGAAACTCTACAAACCAGAAGGGAGTGGCATGATATACTTAAACTGATGAAAGGGAAGAACCTACAACCAAGATTACCCAGCAAGGATCTCATTCAAATTCGATGGAGAAATCAAAAGCTTTACAGAGAAGCAAAAGCTAAGAGAATTCAGCACCACCAAACCAGCTCTACAACAAATGCTAAAGGAAGTTCTTTAAGTGGGAAACACAAGAGAAGAAAAGGACCTACAAAAACAAACCTAAAATAATTAAGAAAATGGTAATAGGAACATATATATCGATAATTACCTTAAACATAAATGGATTAAATGTTCCAACCAAAAGACACAGGCTTGCTGAAAGGATACAAAAACAAGACCCATAGATATGCTGTCTACAAGAGACCCACTTCAGACCTAGGGACACATACAGACTGAAAGTGAGGGGATGGAAAAAGATATTCTATGCAAATGGAAATCAAAAGAAAGCTAGAGTAGCAATACTCATATCAGATAAAATAGACTAAAATAAAGAATGTTACAAGAGACAAGGAAGGACACTACATAATGATCAAGGGATCAATCCAAGAAGAAGATATAACAATTATAAATATATATGCACCCAACATAGGAGCACCTCAATACATAAGGCAACTACTAACAGCTATAAAAGAGGAAATCGACAGTAACACAGTAATCGTGGGGGACTTTAACACCTCACTTACACCAATGGACAGATCATCCAAACAGAAAATTAATAAGGAAATATAAGCTTTAAATGACACAATAGACCAGAAAGATTTAATTGATATTTATAAGACATTCCATCCAAAAACAGCAGATTACACTTTCTTCTCAAGTGCGCATGGAACATTCTCCAGGATAGATCACATCTTGGGTCACAAATCAAGCCTCAGTAAATTTAAGAAAATTGAAGTCATATCAAGCATCTTTTCTGACCACAACACTATGAGATTAGAAATGAATTACAGGGGAAAAAAAGTAAAAAACACAAACACATGGAGGCTAAACAATACGTTACTAAATAACCAAGAGATCACTGAAGAAATCAAAGAGGAAATCAAAAAATACCTAGAGACAAATGACAATGAAAACAAGACGATCCAAAACCTATGGGATGCAGCAAAAGCAGTTCTATGAGGGAAGTTTATAGCTATACAAGCCTACCTCAAGAAACAAGAAAAATCTCAAGTAAACAATCTAAACTTACACATAAAGGAACTAGAGAAAGAAGAACAAACAAAACCCAACGTTAGCAGAAGGAAAGAAATCATAAAGATCAGAGCAGAAATAAATGAAATAGAAACAAAGAAAACAATAGCAAAGACCAATAAAACTAAAACCTGGTTCTTTGAGAAGATAAACAAAATGGATAAACCATTAGCCAGACTCATCAAGAAAAAGAGGAAGAGGACTCAAATCAGTAAAATTAGAAATGAAAAAGGAGAAGTTACAACAGGCAGCACAGAACTACAAATCATCCTAAGAGAATACTACAAGCAACTCTATGCCAATTAAAATGGACAACCTGGAAGAAATGGACAAATTCTTAGAAAGGTATAACCTTCCAAAACTGAACCAAGAAGAAATGGAAAATATGAACAGACCAATAACAGCTAATGACATTGAAACTGTGATTAAAAATCTTCCTACAGGGTTTCCCTGGTGGCCCAGTGGTTGAGAGTCCACCTGCCGATGCAGGGGACACAGGTTGGTGCCCCAGTCCGGGAAGATCCCATCTGCCACGGAGCAGCTAGGCCCGTGAGCCATGGCCACTGAGCCTGCACGTCTGGAGCCTGTGCTCCACAACGGGAGAAGCCACAACAGTGAGAGGCCCACGTACTGCAAAAAAAAAAAAAAAAAAAAAAAAAAGAAAAATCTTCCAACAAACAAAAGTCCAGGACCACATAGCTTCACAGGTGAATTCTGTCAAACATTTAGAGAAGAGCTAACATCCATCCTTCTCAAACTCTTCCAAAAAACTGCAGAGGAAGGAACACTCCCAAACTCATTTTATGAGGCCGCCATCACCCTAATACCAAAACCAGACAAAGATACTACAAAAAAAAAAGAAAATTACAGACTAATATCACTGATGAACATAGATGCAAAAATATTCCACAAAATATTAGCAAACAGAATCCAATAACACATTAAAAGGAACATACACCATGATCAAGTGGGATTTATCCCAGGGATGCAAGGATTCTTCAATATACACAAATCAATCAATGTGATACACCATTTTAACAAACTGAAGAGTAAAAACCATATGATCATCTCAATAGATGCAGAAAAAAGCTTCTGACAGAATTCAACACTCATTTATGATAAAAACTCTCCAGAAAGTGGGCACAGAGGGAACCTACCTCAACATAATAAAGGCCATATACGACAAACCCCCAGCAAACATCATTCTCAATGGTGAAAAACTGAAAGCATTTCCTCTAAGATCAGGAATGAGAGAAGTATGTCCACTCTCACCACTATTTTTCAACATAGTTTTGGAAGTCCTAGCCATGGCAGTCAGAAAAGTAAAAGAAATAAAAGGAATACAAATTGGAAATGAAGAAGTAAAACTGTCACTGTTTGCAGCTGACATGATACTATACACAGAGAATCCTTAAAAAGCCACCAGAAAACTACTAGAGATAATCAATGAATTTGGTAGAGTTGCAGGATACAAAATTAATGCTCAAAAATCTGTTGCATCCCTATACACTAATGATGAAAAATCTGAAAGAGAAATTATGGAAACACTCCCATTTACCATTGCAACAAAAAGAATAAAATACCTAGGTATAAACCTACCTAGGGAGACAAAAGACCTCTATGCAGAAAACTATAAGACACTGATGAAAGAAATTAAAGATGATACCAACAGATGGAGAGATATACCATGTTCTTGGATTAGAAGAATCAATATTGTGAAAATGACTATACTACCCAAAGCAATAGACAGATTCAATGCAATCCCTATCAAATTACCAATGGCATTTTTTAACGGAACTAGAACAAATCATCTTAAAATTTGTATGGAGACACAAAAGACCCTGAATAGCCAAAGCAGTCTTGAGGTAAAAGAACGGAGCTGGAGGAATCAGCCTCCCTGACTTCAGACTATATTCAAAGCTACAGTAATCAAGACAATATGGTACTGGCACAAAAATAGAAACATAGATCAATAGAACAGGATAGAAAGCCCAGAGATAAACCCACACACCTATGGTCAACTAATCTATGACAAAGGAGGCAAAGATATACAATGGAGAAAAGACAGTCTCTTCAATAAGTGGTGCTGGGAAAACTGGACAGCTACATGTAAAAGAATGAAATTAGAACACTCCCTAACACCATACACAAAAATAAGCTCAAAATGTATTTGAGACCTATATGTAAGACCGGACACTATAAAACTCTTAGAGGAAAACATAGGTAGAACACTCTTTGACATAAATCACAGCAAGATATTTTTTGATCCACCTCCTAGAGTAATGGAAATAAAAAAATAAATAAACAAATGGGACCTAATGAACCTTCAAAGCTTTTGCACAGCAAAGGAAACATAAAGAAGACAAAAGGACAACCATCAGAATGGGAGAAAATATTTGCAAATGAATCAACGGACAAAGGATTAATCTCCAAAATATATAAGCAGCTCATGCAGCTCAATATTAAAGAAACAAACAACCCAATCCAAAAATGGGCCAAAGACCTAAATAGACATTTCTCCAAAGAAGACATACAGATGGCCAAGAAGCACATGAAAATCTGCTCAACATCACTAATTTTTAGAGAAACGCAAATCAAAACTACAATGAGGTATCACCTCACACCTGTTAGAATGGGCATCATCAGAAAATCTACAGACAACAAATGCTGGAGAGGGTGTGGAGAAAAGGGAACCCTCTTGCACTGTTGGTGGGAATGTAAATTGATACAGCCACTATGGAGAACAGTATGGAGGTTCCTTAAAAAACTAAAATAGAATTACCATATGATCCAGCAATCCCACTCCTGGGCATATACCCAGAGAAAACCATAATTCAAAAAGACACATGCACCCCAATGTTCATTGCAGCACTATTTACAATAGCCAGGTCATGGAAGCAACCTAAATGCCCGTCAACAGACAAATGGATAAAGAAGTTGTGGTACATATATACAATGGAATTTACTCAGCCATAAAAAGGAATGAAATTGAGTCATTTGTTGAGACGTGGATGGATCTAGAGACTGTCATACAGAGTGAAGTAAGTCAGAAAGAGAAAAACAAATATCGTATATTAATGCATGTATGTGGAACCTAGAAAAATGGTACAGATGAACCGGTTTGCAGGGCAGAAGTTGAGACACAGATGTAGAGAACAAATGTATGGACACCAAGGGGGGAAACCACGGTGGGGTGGGGATGGTGGTGTGCTGAATTGGGCAATTGGGTTTGACATTTATACACTGATGTGTATAAAATTGATGAGTAATAAGAACCTGCAGTATAAGAAAAGAAACAAACAAACAAAAACTAATACTAAACTTTCTTTGCTTATTTGTATGGAAATATGTTAATATAAATGTTTCAGACATTACGTGAAATTTCTAAAAATCATATGCTCTGATATAATGTTATAAGTCATAATTCTAGTTATTACTTTAAAATTTATATCTCCAAAATAACTTAAAACAATAAAAAATAAAATAAAAATCTAACTTTCTCTTTTGAAAATCAAAGAGTAATTCCCATAGTCCTACAATAATGGGATAATTAGTTTTGAAACCTGTCAAGTTTCGTGTTTCATACAAAAAGAAAATCATATTAAATAATTTTAAAAAATTAAACATGGACTTTGTTGCACAAAGACAAGATCTCCCTCCACAAAAAATAGAAACAATCCCATTTACTATCACAATAAAAAGAATAAAATACCTAGGAATAAACCTACCTAAGGAGGCAAAAGACCTGTACTCTGAAAACTATAAGATGCTGATGAAAGAAATCAAAGACACAAACAGATGGAAAAATATACTATGTTCTTGGATTGGAAAAATCAATATCGTCACAATGACTATACTATGCAAGGCAATCTACAGATTCAATGCAATCCCTATCAAATGACCAATGGGATTTTTTGCAGGTTTAGAACAAAAAAATCTTAAAATTTGTATGGAAACACAGAAGATCCTGAATATCCAAATCAATCTTGAGAAAGAAAAACAGAGATGGAGGAATCAGGTTCCTTGATTTCAGACTATACTATAAAGCTACAGTAATCAAAGCAGTGTGGTACTGGCACAAAGACAGAAATATAGGTCAGTGGTATAGGATAGAAAGCCCATAAGTAAACCCACACACTTATGGTCAATTAATCTACAACAAAAGAGGCAAGAATATACAATAGAGAAAAGACAGTCTCTTCAGTAAGTGGTGCTGGGAAAACTGGGCACCTACATGTAAAAGAATGAAATTAGAACATTCTCTAACACCAGACACAAAAAAAACTCAATATGGATTAAAGACCTAAATGTAAGGCTGGATACTATAAAACTCTCAGAGGAAAACATAGGCAGAACACTCTATGACATGAATCACAGCAAGATCTTTTTGGATCCACCTCCCAGAGTAATGAAAATAAAAGCAAAAACAAATGGGACATAATTAAACTTAAAAGCTTTTGCACAGCAAAGGAAGCCATAAACAAAATGAAAAGACAACCCATAGAATGGGAGAAAATATTTGCAAACGATGCAACCGACAAGGGATTAATCTTCAAAATATACAAACAGCTCATGCAGCTCTATATGAAAAAAACAAACAACGCAATTAAAAAATGGGCAGAAGATCTAAATAGACATTTCTCCAAAGAAGACATACAGATGGCCAAGAGGCACATGAAAAGCTGCTCAACATCACTAATTATTAGAGAAATGCAAATCAAAACTACAGTGACTTATCACCTCCCACTGGTCAGAATGGCCATCATCAAAAAATCTACAAACAATAAATGCTGGAGAGGGTGTGGAGAAAAGGGAATGCTCTTACACTGTTGGTGGGAATGCAAATTGGTGAAGCCACTATGGAAAACAGTATGGAGGTTCTTCTTTTTTTTTTTTTTTTACTCAAGTTGGGTTTATTCCAGAAATGCAAAAATCAATGTAGTTCACCATGTTAACAGACTGAAAAAGAAAAATCACGACCATCTGAGCAGAAGCAGGAAAAACATCTACTTCCATTTATGACTAAAAAGAAAAGAAACACTTGGCAAACTGGGAATAGAAAGGAGCTTCTTTAATCTAGTAAAGATTATCTGCCAAGGAAATTCCCTGGCCGTCCAGTGGCTAGGGCTCAGCGCTTTCACTGCCAGGACCTGGATTCAATCCCTGGTCAGGGAACTAAGATCTCACAAGATTATCTGCCAAAACCCTAGATAAACATTATACCTAACTGTCAAATGTAGACAGCTCTTCCATAAGAGAGAGAGAGAGGAAAAAAAAAAAAAACCCAAAGGGAAGAAAGGATTGGAAAGGAAGAAACAAAACTTATTTGCACCTCCTGTAACTATATACACAGTATCTCCAAAATAATCTACAAATACATTTTTTTGAATTAGAAAGTTTAGCAAGATTTCTGGATACAAAATCAATGTGCAAAATGCAAAAATATTTCTCCAAAAAAGCAACCAACATAGCATAATTTAAAAAATATATATGTGTAGATAGATATAGATATACAATTTACAATAGCATACAAAATATCAAATATCTAGGAATATATCTAACAAAAGATGTGCAAGACCACCAAGGGACATTAGGAAACTGGACCTAAACTGTATCCTAAATAATGAAGAGAGATACCATGTTCATGGAAGTCTAAATACTGCACCCTCCACCCCCAAGGGGCAATAGAGAGCTCAGCAGGAACACCTGGCAGATCAGAGTAACCTGGGCTTATATTCTACCTCCTGTTGGTTCTAAAATGTGTGACTCTGGTGTGTTTGACCAAGCCCTCTGAACCCCAGTTTCCTCACCTGTAAAACATGGATAGCCATTCCTGCCTAGTTGTGAGGAGTCAATAGATAATAAAGCACTTTGTGGGGGGAGGGGAGGGATAAATTTGGAATTTGGGATTAACAGAAACACACTACTATATATAAAATAAATAAAGAACAAGGACCTAATAGGAAACTATATTCAATACCTGTTTTATATATATATATATGTATGACTGAATTACTATGCTGTACACCTGAAACATTGTAAATCAACTATACTTAAAAAAAAAAGAAAGAAAGCACTTTGCAGAGTGTTGTATAAAAACAGGGATTCTTATGACTAGCATTTTTGCCCTTTGTTGGTCTAAGGGTAGGGAAAAAGCTCTCTCTCCCAGATTAGGCCAGCTGTGTCTTTGCTTTTGCTCATCAACTTGTCATCAAGGCACTGTTGAGTGCTTATTCTGTGTACAACATTTTTTCATTCAGTGCTCACAGCAACCTATAAGGTGGGTGCTATGTTAGCCCCATTTTACAGATGAGAAAGCTGAGGCTCAAACAAACAACTTGTCATTCATATATTCATTCATTCATTAGACATTCATGAACCCCTTCTATGTATCAAGAGTTGTGAATACCCTGGTAAGATGGACATGGTCCCTGCTCTTTTAGAACTGACAGTCGAGGTGGGAAGACAGACAAAAATCATACCACAACTAACAAGCTGGCAGAACTGAGATTCAAACTCAGGTCTGCTGGACATGAGAATCCATGCTTTTAACCACTCCCCGAGGTGCCTTCCTCAACTTCCTCTGCTCCATCCTCTCTGTTGTGATGTAATGGTTTCTAACATCCACTCTGCTGGCAGCAACAAGTTTCAATGGGTCTTGCCATCCAAGCTGCTGCACAGATTGAGAGCTGTCAGCTTCGATCCTGGCCCATGTGATTCTCATGCATTATCACTTCTGCCTTCCCACAACCATCAAGAGGCCCACACTTGTCCCTGAGAAATGACCATGAAGAAAGAACCTCTTGAGACAGGAGGGTAGCCTCAGGCAGCCTCAGGCAGCCTCAGGCTTCTGTGTGAGGATCCAACTAGCCCTGGGTCAGATTAGGGAACTTATGTGGGGCTGTCAGGGATTCCTGTGAGTGATAACCACTCAGCAGCAGGCCTCCTACACGACACCGGCGCCGGCTCCCGGGAAAGTTTGGTGGCGAGGCGGCCGCGGCAGCCAGGCTGCTCGGTGCTAGGCGGCAGCAGCGGCGGGGGCGCCGAGGGAGCCAGTATGAAGGTTCTTAAAAAAGTAAAAATAGAGCTACCATATGATGCAGCAATCACACTCCTGGATATGTATCTGGAGAAAACCATACTTCAAAAAGATACATGGACCCCAATGTTCATTGCAGCACTATTTACAGTAGCCAAGATATGAAAGCAACCTAAGGGTCCATCGACAGATGACTGGATAAAGAAGATGTGGTGTATATATAGACAATTGAATACTACTCAGCCATTAAAAAGAACAAAATAATGCCACTTGCAGCAACATGGATGGACCTAGAGATTATCATACTAAGTGAAGTAAGCCAGACAGAGAAAAGACAAATACCATATGATATCACTTATATGTAGAATCTTTAAAAATGATACAATGAACTTATTTACAAAACAGAAACAGACTCACAGACTTAGAAAACAATCTTATGGTTACCACAGTGGAAAGGTGGAGGGCAGGGATAAGTTAGGAGTTTGGGATTAACATACATACACTACTGTATATAAAATAATCAACAAGGACCTACTGTATAGCACAGGGAACTCTACTTGATACTCTGTAATGACCTATATGGGGAAAGAATCTGAAAAAGAGTAGAGACACGTATATGTATAACTAAATCAGTTTGCTGTACAACTGAAACACGACACTGTAAATCAAATATAGTCCAATATAAAATTTAAAAAACAAATTAAAAAAAAGAAATAAGGGGACCTCCAGGCTGCTTACATCAATAGCTTACACCTGCTTCCAAATACCTGCCTGAAGAACATAGACATTAGTGTCCATGGGTGGTTTTACAGTATCTTAATTATATCTCACTAAAGCCGGGGTTTGTTAAAGCTTTTTTATACACTTACTCACAATTAATTAATATTTGAATGCCCATCATGAGCTGAGTTTTTTCCTTCATTCAGCAAATATTTATTATGTACCCACTCTGGGCTAGGCACTGTTTCAGGGGATACTGCAGTTACCAAAACAGGTATATCCCTGTTCTCAAAGATTTTATATTTTCATGGAGAGGAGATATGCTTGTTTGTCTATGCCAGGCCATGAAGAACAAGAAAACAGGACAGAGGTGATATCTCATTGTCATTTTGATTTGCATTTCTCTAATGATTAATGATGTTGAGCATCCTTTCATGTGTTTGTTGGCAATCTGTATATCTTCTTTGGAGAAATGTCTATATAGATCTTCTGCCCGTTTTGGGATTGGGTTGTTTTTTTTTATATTGAGCTGCATGAGCTGCTTGTAAATTTTGGAGGTTAATCCTTTGTCAGTTGCTTCATTTGCAAATATTTTCTCCCATTCTGAGGGTTGTCCTTTCGTCTTGTTTATGGTTTCCTTTGATGTGCAAAAGCTTTTATGTTTCATTAGGTCCTATTTGTTTATTTTTGTTTTTATTTCCATTTCTCTAGGAGGTGGGTCCAAAAGGATCTTACTGTGATTTATGTCATAGAGTGTTCTGCCTATGTTTTCCTCTAAGAGTTTGATAGTGTCTGGCCTTACATTTAGGTCTTTAATCCATTTGAGTTTACTTTTGTGTATGGTGTTAGGGAGTGTTCTAATTTCATTCTTTTACATGTCCCTGTCCAGTTTTCCCAGCACCACTTATTGAAGATGCTGTCTTTTCTCCACTGTATATTCTTGCCTCCTTTATCAAAGGTAAGTTGACCATATGTGCGTGGGTTTATCTCTGGGCTTTCTATCCTGTTCCATTGATCTGTATGATGAAAAAACTCTGGAAACAGACAGTGGTATGGTTACACTACATGGTGAATGTACTTAATGTCGCTTAACTGTGTACTTAGATGGTAAATTTCAGGTTATACATCTTTTACCACAATAAAAGTAAATTTTTAAAAAGGATCACTCTGGCTGCTGTGTTGCAGAATAGACTATAGGACCACAGAAGCAGGAAGATCAGTTAGAAGGCTATTGCAACAGTGCACTCACGAGTTATGTTGGCTTGGGCTAGGGGCGTAGCAACGGAGGTTATTAGAAGTGGGCCTATTCTGGAAACATTTCAGAGATAGAGCTGACAGGACTTGATGATGACACATGGAAATGTGAGAGACTCCAAAATCTGGCCCAAATAACTAGAAGAATAGAGTTGCTATTTACCAACACAAGGAGGTGCACATTTGGAAAGTGGAAATCAAGATTTAATTTTAGACATGTTAACTTTGATTTGCCTAATTAGACACCCCAGACAAATGGCAAGCAAATGGATGGATGTATGAGTCTGCTATTGAGAAGTCTAAAAACATAGAGGTAGTATGCAAAGCCTCTGAGGAAAAAACAGGATACACACCTGTCTCTCCTGTAAGAATCAGAGTGTAGTGCAGTGAGTTTGAAACCTTAGTTGTACATTAAATCATGTGGGGAACTACAAACTCCAATAACCACTCCACTCCTCCAGAGATTGATTTAACTGGTCTGAAGTGTGCAACTCCAGGGCTGTTTAAAGTTCCGCAGGTGATTCTAATCCACTCTAAGATTGTAACACTGCTCTGGTGGTTCTTGAACCTAAGAATCACTGGAGGAGGCTAGTCAAAAGTAAGTGCTCACTCAGGTAAATCTGGAGCAGGGTCCACCAAACCAGCATTTTAATAGCCACCTCACTTTGAAAGTTGTTGAATTAGGAGAAATTTATTCTCCAGCAAAGTTCACACCCTCAATCATTTTTCCATGGAGGGTGTTTGTGTAGTGATTCAACTCCAAATCTGTCATTGATTTGTTACTTTGTTTTGTATTTGAGGTCACAGGAAGTGAATGACTAGAATTCTCACAGACCGTTACAAAGCAGTTTCCTGTCAGGCACTTCCTTGTCTGTCACCATCTCCTCTAGCCCAGACTGTGTTTTTAACAGCAAACTCTTTCTCTAACATTGTACACTAACTTTGGGTTCCAAGAACTTTGGCCACCTGCCAACAACTTCCAGGAGTTCCTGGGCCAGGAGGTTGACAACTGCCCCCCACCGCTCCGCTCTACAGATTTCCAACCCTTCTTTCTTTATTTCTATTTTAAACAGCCCAGAGACTTTGAAATTCACGCTGCCCAGGTGCACTAACCATCCTCCTTCCTCAAGCCCATCGCCATCCCCATCACCCGCAGCAGTAGTTGTGAACCTTGGAGTACATTTGAGTCATTGGGGAAGCTTTTAAGATGCTCTGGGACACAGGTCCCACCCCAGATCCCTTAAATCAAACCCTCAGGACAGCGGCCCGCCATAGTTACTTATAATGTCCCTCACATGATTTTAAGGTGCAGCTGTGGCTGAGAACCGCTGACCTAAAAGCCCTCCTGGTCACACTGGCTTATTCATTGAATAAACAATAGCTTATTGCTCACTGTCTTCCTATCCATCCCAATGTCTGATGTCATTCTCAGGGGCTGCAACATCCTCGTGGCTAACCCAAACAGTATCTTTTTCCTTCAGTTTTAACATTCTTACCTCCAGGAAATCTCTGCCCCCCTCCATCCCACCTTGGCCACCCAATTTCATGGCTACACCAAAACCCCATCCATAGCAATAAGTGTATCAGCTCCAGAATCTCATGCTTAAGCATCCCACTCAGATATGCTTCCAGGCCCCTTTTGCCCTAGCCCCCCACCCTTTTCAAAAATTCTTCTCCCATCATCAAAAACAATCTGTAGACCTCGCTACTTTTTCCACTACCCACCACCCATCTTCACTCTTCTTCCAAACAAGTTTAAATTCCATGGATTATAATCACTCCCTTGATGACAATCAAAAATATCAACTAGTTAAAACCTTTCCACATCTGCACATGTTGAAATGTGCCATTACTAGACCACAAATGCAACCAAGCATATCTTAGAGTGCCAAATCTCACAATAAGCCCTCAATGCTATCAGACAATCCTATAATACAATTATGCTCCCTGATAATTTCAAATTCCTATTATGAGATCATTATTTCATATCTTGCTCTCCCTCCGCAGTTTTCCAGCCTGTATTTATTATTATTAAGGTATAATTGACATACATTAGTTTCAGTTATAGAACATGATTTGACATCTGTGTGCATTGAAAAGTGATCACCCCAATAAGTCTATTTACCATCTGTCACCATACAAAGTTACAAAAAAAATTATTTTCAGGACTTCCCTGGTGGCACAGTGGCTAAGAATCTGCCTGCCAACGCAGGGGACATGGGTTCAAGCCCTAGTCTGGGAAGATCCCACATGCCGCGGAGCAACTAAGCCCGTGCGCCACAACTTCTGAGCCTGCGCTCTAGGGCCTGTGAGCCACAACTACTGAGCCCGTGTGCCTAGAGCCCGTGCTCCACAACAAGAGAAGCCATTGCAATGAGAAGCCCGCGCACCGCAACGAAGAGTAGCTCCCGCTTGCCACAACTACAGAAAGCCTGCATGGAGCAACAAAAAACTAACGCAGCCAAAAATAAAAAATAAAAATTAAATCTTAAAATAAATTTTTTTTCTTGTGATGAGAACTTTTAAGATTTAATTTCTTAGCATCTTTCAAATTTGCAACATAACATTATAGACCATGCAGTATATTACATCCCAACGACTTATTTATATTATGATTAGAAGTTATATTTCTTGATCTCCTTCACCCATTTTGCTCACCCTCCAACCACCTCCCCCAACTCTGGCAATCACCAATCTTTTCTCTGTGTCTATGAGTTTTGCTCAGTTTTGTCTACCTGTTCTGTTTTTTAGATTCTACAGGTAAGTGAAATCATATGGTCCTTGACTCTCTTATTTCACTTGGCATAATACTCTCAAGGGCTATCCATGTTCTCTCAATTGGCAAGATTTCATTCTTTTTGATAGCTGAGTAGTACTCCATTATGTATATATGTACTACATCTTCTCTCTCCATTCATCCATCAATGGACACTTAGGTTGTTTACATATATTAGCTCTTGTAAATAATGCTGCTATAAACATTGGGGTACATTTATGTTTTCGAATTAGTGTTTTCACTTTCTTTGAATAAATAACAGAGGTCATATTGCTGGATCATATGGTAGTTCTATTTTTAATTTTCTGAGGAAACTCCATACTGTTTTCCATAGTGGCTGCACCAATTTACATTCTCATCAACAATGCATGAGAGTTTCCATTTCTCCACATCCTTGCCAACACTTGTTATTTCTTACCCTTTTAATAGTAGCCATTCTGAAACATATGAGGTGATATCTCATGTGGTTTTGATTTACATTTCCCTGATGGTTGGTGATGTTGAGCATCGTATCATGTGCCTGTCAGACGTCTCTATGTTATCCCTGAAAAAATGTCTATTTATATCCTCTGCTCATTTTTTAAATGGATTGGTTTATTTTTTTATTATTGAGTTGTATGACTTCTTTATATATTTTGCATATTAACCCCTATCAGATATATGATTTGCAAATATCTTCTTCCATTCACTAAGCTGGCTTTTTTTTTTTTTTGGCTGCATTAGGTCTTCATTGCTGCATGCAGGCTATCTCGAGCTGCGATGAGCAGGAGCTACTCATTGCTGTGGTGCACGGACATCTCACTGTGGTGGCTTCTCTTGTTGCAGAGCACGGGCTCTAGGCACGCAGGCTTCAGTAGTTCTGGCACACAGGCTCATTAGTTGTGACTCATGGGCTTAGTTGCTCCATGGCATGTGGGATCTTCCTGGACCAGGGCTCAAGCCCATGTCCCCGGCATTGGCAGGCAGATTCTTTTTTTTTTTTTTTAACATCTTTATTGGAGTATGATTGCTTTACAATGGTGTGTTAGTTTCTGCTGTATAACAAAGTGAATCACCTATATGTATACATATATCCTCATATCTCCTCCCTCTTGCATCTCCCTCCCACCCTCCCTACCCTACCCCTCTAGATGGACACAAAGCACCGAGCTGATCTCCCTGTGCTATGCGGCTGCTTCCCACTAGCTATTTTACATCTGGTAGTATAAATATATCCATGCCACTCTCTCAATTCATCCAGCTTACCCTTCCCCCTCCCCATGTCAAGTCCATTCTCTAAGTCTGTGTCTTTATTCCTGTCCTGCCCCTAGGTTCTTCAGAACCACTATTTTATTTTATTTTTTTTAGATTCCATATATGGGTGTTAGCATATGGTATTTGTTTCTCTTTCTGACTTATTTCATCCTGTATGACACTCTCTAGGTCCATCCACCTCACTACAAATAACTCAATTTCGTTTCTTTTTATGGCTGAGTAATATTCCACTGTATATATGTGCCACATCTTCTTTATCCATTCATCTGTTGATGGACACTTAGGGTGCTTCCATGTCCTGGCTCTTGTAAATAGTGCTGCAGTGAACATCGTGGTACATGACTCTTTTTGAATTATGGTTTTCTCAGGGTATATGCCCAGTAGTGGGATTGCTGGGTTGCATGGTAGTTCTATTTTTAGTTTTTTAAGGAACCTCCATACTGTTCTCCATAGTGGCTGTATCAATTTACATTCCCACCAACAGTGCAAGAAGGTTCCCTTTTCTCCACACCCTCTCCAACATTTATTGTTTGTAGATTTTTTGATGATGGTCATTCTGACTAGTGTGGGGTGACACCTAATTGTAGTTTTGATTTGCATTTCTCTAATGATTAGTGATGTTCAGCATCCTTCCATGTGTTGGTTGGCAATCTGTATATCTTCCTTGGAGAAATGTCTATTTAGGTCTTCTGCCTATTTCTGAATTGGATTGTTTGCTTTTTTGATTTTGAGCTGCACGAGCCACTTGTATATTTTGGAGATTAATCCTTTGTCAGTTGCTTCGTTTGCAAATATTTTCCCCCATTCTGAGGTTTGCCTTTTCATCTCAGTTATGGTTTCCTTTGTTGTGCAAAAGCTTTGAAGTTTCATTAGGTCCCATTTGTTTATTTTTGTTTTATTTCCATTTCTCTAGGAGGTGGGTCAAAAAGGATCTTGCTGTGATTTATGTCATAGAGTGTTCTGCCTATGTTTTCCTCTAAGAGTTTGATAGTGTCTAGCCTTACATTTAGGTCTTGAATCCATTTTGAGTTTATTTTTGTGTATGGTGTTAGGGAGTGTTCTAATTTCATTCTTTTAAATGTAGCTGTCCAGTTTTCCCAGCACCACTTATTGAAGAGGCTGTCTTTTCTCCACTGTATAGTCTTGCCTCCTTTATCAAAGATAAGGTGACCATATGTGTGTGGGTTTACCTCTGGGCTTTCTATCCTACTCCATTGATCTATATTTCTGTTTTTGTGCAAGTACTATACTGTCTTGATTACTTTAGCTTTGTAGTATAGTCTGAAGTCCAGGAGCATGATTCTTCCAGCTCCGTTTTCCTTTCTCAAGATTGCTTTGGCTTTTCAGGGTCATTTGTGTTTCCATACAAATTGTGAAATTTTTGGTTCTAGTTCTGTGAAAAATGCTATTGGTATTTTGATAGGGATTGCATTGAATCTGTAGATTGCTTTGGGTAGTATAGTCATTTTCACAATGCTGATTTTTCCAATACAAGAAAATGGTGTATCTGTCTATCTGTTTGTATCATCTTTAATTTCTTTCATCAGTGTCTTATAGATTTCTGCATACAGGTCTTTTGTCTCCTTAGGTAGGTTTACTCCTAGGTATTTTATTCTTTTTGTTGGCAGGCAGATTCTTAACCACTGTGCCACCAAGGAAGTCCAGTAGGTTGGCTTTTTATTTCATTAATGTTATCCTTCCCTGTGCAAAAGCTTTCTTGTTTGTAGTCCCATTTGTTTATTTTTCCTTTTGTTGCCATTGCCTTTGGAGTCAAATCCAAAAAAATATCACCGAGATCAACATCAAGGAGATTATGACCTGGTTCTCTTCTAGGAGTCTTAAGGTTTTTACATTCAAGTCCTTAATCCATTTAGAGTTAATTTTTGTGTATCGTGTAAGATAGTGGTGCAGTTTCATTCTCTTCTACATGGCTGTCCAGTTGTCTCAACATCATTTATTCAAAAGACTGTTCTTTTCCCACTGGATAATTGATTTGTGTGTCTGTTTTTGTGCCAATACCATAATGATTCTGATTACTATAGCTTTGTAATATAGATTGAAATCAGGAGTGTGGTGCTTAGCTTTGTGCTTATTTCCAAATATTGCTTTGGCTTTCATAAACTGTTGTGATTCTGTATAAATTTTTGGTTTGTTCAATTTTTGTGAAAAATGTCGTGGGTAGTTTGGTAGGGATTGCATTGAATCTGTAGATTGCTTTGGGTAATATGGACATTTTAACAATATTAACTCTTCCAATCCAGAGCAAAAGACAAATACAGACTGAAAGTGAGGGAACAGAAAAAGATATTTCACACAAGTGGAAATGACAAGGAAGTGAGGATAGCAATACTCATATCAGAGAAAATGGATTGCAAATCAAAGTCTATAACAGAAACATAGAAGGGCATTATATAATGATAAAGGGATGAATACAAAAAGATGATACAACACTCATTAACACATATACACCCCAATATAGGAGCACCTAAATATATAAAACTAATATTAACAGAAATGAAGGGATAAAAAGAGAATAATAAGTAATAGCTGGGGACTTTAACACCCTAGTTACATCAATGGACAGATCATCCAGATGGAAAATTAATAAAGCAACAGTGGACTTACATGACACGTTAGACCAGTTATACTTAATAAATATCTACATGACATTCCATTCAAACACAGAATACACATTCTTTTCACGTGCACATGGAACATTCTCCAGGACAGATCACAAGCCAGGCCACAAAACAAGTCTCAACAAATTTAAGAATGTAAAAATTATATCAAGCATCTTTTCCAACTACACCAGTATGAAACTAAAAATCAATAACAGGAAGAAAAATGGGAAAAACAAAAACATGTGGAGAGTAAGCAACAAGCTACTAAAAAACCAGTGGGCCAATGAATCAAAAACGAAATCAGAAAATACCTTGAGGCAAATAAAAATAAAAGCACAACTTTCAACTTCCATGGAAGATGGTGGGAGAATAAGAAGCGGAGATCACCTTCCTCCCCACAGATACACGAGAAATATATCTACATGTGGAACAACTCCTACAGAACACCTACTGAACGCTGGCAGAAGACCTCAGACCTCCCAAAAGGAAAGAAACTCCCCACGTACCTGGGTAGGGCAAAAGAAAAAAGAATAAACAGAGACAAAAGAATAGGGATGGGACCTGCACCAGTGGGAGGGAGCCGTGAAGGAGGAAAGGTTTCGACACACTAGGAAGCCCCTTCGGGGGCGGAGACTGCAGGTGGCGGAGGGGGAAGCTTCGGAGTCGCGGAGGAGAGCACAGCAACAGGGGTGCGGAGTGCAAAGTGGAGAGATTCCCGCACAGAGGATCAGTGCTGACCGGCACTCAACAGCCCAAGAGGCTTGTCTGCTCACCCGCTGGGGTGGGCGGGGCTGGGACGGGAGGGTCGAGCTTCGGTCGGAGCGCAGGGAGAGGACTGGGGTTTGCGGCATGAACACAGCCTGAAGGGGGCTAGTGTGCCACAGCTAGCCTGGAGGGAGTCTGGGGAAAAGTCTGGACCTGCCTAAGAGGCAAGAGACTTTTTCTTCCCTCTTTGTTTCCTGGTGCGTGAGAAGAGGGGATTAAGAGTGCTGCTTAAAGGAGCTCCAGAGACGGGCGCGAGCCGCGGCGAGCCGCGGCTAAGAGCGCGGACCCCAGAGACGGGCGTGGGACACTGAGGCTGCTGCTGACGCTACTAAGAGGCCTGTGTGCGAACGCAGGTCACTGTCCACGCCCTGCTTCCGGGGAGCCTGTGCAGCCCGCCACTGCCTCGGGCTGGTGCAACGTCACGCCGGTCTCTGCCGCTGCAGGCTCGCCCCACACTCCGTACCCCTCCCTCCTCCTGGCCTGAGTGAGCCAGAGTCACCAAAGCGGCTGCTCCTTTAACCCCGTCCTCTCTGAGCGAAGAACAGATGCCCTCCGGCGACCTACACGCAGAGGCAAGGCCAAAGCCAAAGCTGAGACCCGGGAGCTGTGAGAATAAAGAAGAGAAAGGGAAATCTCTCCCAGCAGACTCAGAAGCAAGGGATTAAAGCTCCACAAACAACTTGATGTACCCTGCATCTGTGGAATAAATGAATAGACAAGGAATCATCCCAAACTGAGGAGGTGGACTTGGAGAGCAAGATTTATGATTTTTTCCCCTTTTTCTCTTTTGTGAGTGTGTATGTGTATGCTTCTGTGTGAGATGTTGTCTGTACAGCTTTGCTTCTACCATTTGTCCCAGGGTTCTATCTGTCTGTTTTTTTTCCTTAATAATTATTTTTTATTTTAATAACTTTATTATATTTTACCATACTTTATTTTATTTTACATTATCTACTTTCTTTCTTTTTTTCCTTCCTTCCCTCCTTCCTTCCCTCCTTCCTCCCTCCCTCCTTTCTTTCTTTCTTCTTCTACTAATTATTTCTTTCTACTTTTGCTCCTTTTTATTCTGAGCTGCGTGGATGAAAGGCTCTTGGTGCTGCAGCCAGGAGTCAGTGCTGTGCCTCTGAGGTGGGAAAGCCAACTTCAGGACTCTGGACCACAAGACTCTGGTCCACAAGAGACCTCCCAGCTCCAGAGATCTCCATCTCAACACCAGCACCCAGCTTCACTCAACGACCAGCAAGCTACTGTGCTGGACACACTATGCCAAACAACTAGCAAAACAGGAACACAACCCCACCCATTAGCAGAGAGGCTGCTGAAAATCATAATAAGGCCACAGACACCCCAAAACACACCACCAGACGTGGACCTGCCCACCAGAAAGACAAGATCCAGCCTCATCCACAAGAATACAGGCACTAGTCCCCTCCACCAGGAAGCCTACACAACCCACTGAACCAACCTTAGCCACTGGGAACAGACACCAAAAACAATGGGAACTGGGCTTCCCTGGTGGCGCAGTGGTTGAGAGTCCGCCTGCCGATGCAGGGGACACGGGTTCGTGCCCCCGTCTGGGAGGGTCCCGCATGCCGCGGGGTGGCTGGGTCCGTGGGCCATGGCCGCTGGGCCTGCGCGTCTGGAGCCTGTGCTCCGCAGCGGGAGAGGCCACAACAGTGAGAGGCCCGCGTACCGCAAAAAAGAAAAAAAAAAAAAAAAAAAAAAAAAACAATGGGAACTACGAACCTGCAGCCTGCAAAAAGGAGACCCCAAACACAGTAAGATAAGCAAAATGAGAAGACAGAAAAACACACAGCAGGTGAAGGAGCAAGAAAAAAACCCACCAAACCTAACAAATGAAGAGGAAATAGGCAGTCTACCTGAAAAAGAATTCAGAATAATGATAGTAAAGATGATCCAAAATCTTGGAAATAAAATAGACAAAATGCAAGAAACATTTAACAAGAAACTAGAAGAACTAAAGACGAAACAAGCAATGATGAACAACACAAAAAAATGAAATTAAAATACTCTAGATGGGATCAATAGCAGAATAACTGAGGCAGAAGAACGGATAAGTGACCTGGAAGATAAAATAGTGGAAATAACTACTGCAGAGCAGAAGAAAGAAAAAAGAATGAAAAGAACTGAGGACAGTCTCAGAGACCTCTGGGACAACATTAAACACACCAACATTCGAATTATAGGGGTTGCAGAAGAAGAAGAGAAAAAGAAAGGGAGTGAGAAAATATTTGAAAAGATTATAGTTGAAAACTTCACTAATATGGGGAAGGAAATAGTTAATCAAGTCCAGGAGACACAGGGAGTCCCATACAGAATAAATCCAAGGAGAAATACGCCAAGACACATATTAATCAAACTGTCAAAAATTAAATACAAAGAAAACATATTAAAAGCAGCAAGGGAAAAACAATAAATAACACACAAGGAAATCCCCATAAGGTTAACAGCTGATCTTTCAGCAGAAACTCTGCAAACCAGAAGGGACTGACAGGACATATTTAAAGTGGTGATGGAGAAAAACCTGAAACCTAGATTACTCTACCCAGCAAGGATCTCATTCAGATTTCATGGAGAAATTAAAACCTTCACAGACAAGCAAAAGCTGAGAGAGTTCAGCACCACCAAACCAGCTTTACAACAAATGCTAAAGGAACTTCTCTAAGCAAGAAACACAAGAGAAGGAAAAGACCTAAAATAACAAACCAAAAAAAATTAAGAAAATGGGAATAAGAACAAACATATCAATAATTACCATAAATGTAAATGGACTAAATGCTCCCACCAAAAGACACATATTGGCTGAATGGATACAAAAACAAGACCCATATATATGCTGTCTACAAGAGACCCACTTCAGACCTAGAGACACATACAGACTGAAAGTAAGGGGATGGAAAAAGATATTCCATGCAAATGGAAATAAAAAGAAAGCTGGAGTAGCAATTCTCATATCAGACAAAATAGACTTTAAAATAAAGACTATTAGAAGAGACAAAGAAGGACACTACATAACGATAAAGGGATCAATCCAAGAAGAAGATATAACAATTGTAAATATTTATGCACCCAACATAGGAGCACCTCAATACATAAGGCAAATACTAACAGCCATAAAAGGGGAAATCAACAGTAACACATTCATAGTAGGGGACTTTAACACCCCCCTTTCACCAATGGGCAGATCATCCAAAATGGAAACAAATGAGGAAACACAAGCTTTAAATGACACATTAAACAAGATGGACCTAATTTATATTTATAGGACATTCCATCCAAAAACAACAGAATACACATTTTTCTCAAGTGCTCTTGCAACATTATCCAGGATAGATCATATCTTGGATTACAAATCAAGCCTTGGTAAATTTAAGAAAATTGAAATTGTATCAAGTATCTTTTCCGACCACAACGCTATGAGACTAGATATCAATTACAGGAAAAGATATGTAAAATATACAAAGACATGGAGGCTAAACAATACAGTACTGAAAAACGAAGTGATCACTGAAGAAATCAAAGAGGAAATAAAAAAATAACTAAAAAAAAATGACAATGGAGACACGACGACCAAAATCCTATGGGATGCAGCAAAAGCAGTTCTAACAGGGAAGTTTATAAAAATACAACCCACCTTAAGAAATGGGAAACATCTCGAATAAACAACCTGACCTTGCACCTAAAGTAATTAGAGAAAGAAGAACAAAAAAACCCAAAGTTAGCCCAAGGAAAGAAATCATAAAAATCAGATCTGAAGTAAATGAAAAACAAATGAAGGAAACGAAAGCAAAGATCAATAAAACTAAAAGCTGGTTCTTTGAGAAGATAAACAAACTTGATAAAACATTAGCCAGACTCATCAAGAAAAAAAGGGAGAAGACTCAAATCAATAGAAGTACAAATGAAAAAGGAGAAGTAACAACTGACACTGCAGAAATACAAAAGATCATGAGAGATTACAACAAGCAACTCTATGCCAATAAAATGGACAACCTGGAAGAAATGGACAAATTCTTAGAAATGCACAACCTGCCAAGACTGAATCAGGAAGAAATAGAAAATATGAACAGACCAATCACAAGCACTGAATTTGAAACTCTGATTAAAAATCTTCCAACAAACAAAAGCCCAGGACCAGATGGCTTCACAGGCGCATTCTATCAAACATTTAGAGAGGAGCTAACAAGTATCCTTCTCAAACTCTTCCAAAATATAGTAAATGGAGGAACACTCCTAAATTCATTCTACGAGGCCACCATCACCTTGATACCAAAACCAGACAAGGATGTCACAAAGAAAGAAAAGTACAGGCCAATATCACTGAGGAACATAGATGCAAAAATCCTCAACAAAATACTAGCAAACAGAATCCAATAGCACATTAAAACGATCATACACCGGGGCTTCCCTGGTGGCGCAGTGGTTGAGAGTCCGCCTGCCAATGCAGGGGGCACTGGTTCGTGTCCCGGTCTGGGAAGATCCCACATGCCGCGGAGCGGCTGGGCCCGTTAGCCATGGCCGCTGGGCCTGCGCGCCCGGAGCCTGTGCTCTGCAACGGGAGAGGCCACAAGAGTGAGAGGCCCGCATACTGCCAAAAAAAAAAAAAAAAAAAAAAAAAGATCATACATCATGATCAAGTGGAGTTTATTCCAGGAATGCAAGGATTCTTCAATATACGCAAATCAATCAACGTGATACACCATATTAACAAATTGAAAGAGAAAAACCATATGATCTTCTCAATAGATGCAGAGAAAGCTTTTGACAAAATTCAGCACCCATTTATGATAAAAACCCTGCAGAAAGTAGGCACAGAGGGAACTTTCCTCAACATAATAAAGGCCATATATGACAAACCCACAGCCAACATCGTCATCAATGGTGAAAAACCGAAACCATTTCCACTAAGATCAGGAAGAAGACAATGTTGCCCACTCTCACCACTCTTATTCAACATAGTTTTGGAAGTTTTAGCCACAGCAATCAGAGAAGAAAAGGAAATAAAAGGAATCCAAATCGGAAAAGAAGAAGTAAAGCTGTCACTGTTTGCAGATGACATGATACTATAGATAGAGAATCCTAAAGATGCTACCAGAAAACTACTAGAGCTAATCAATGGATCTGGTAAAATAGCAGGATACAAAATTAATGTACAGAAATCTCTGGCATTCCTATACACTAATGATGAAAATTCTTAAAGTGAAATTAAGAAAACTCCCATTTACCATTGCAACAAAAAGAATAAAATATCTAGGAATAAACCTACCTAAGGAGACAAAAGACCTGTATGCAGAAAAATATAAGACACTGATGAGAGAAATTAAAGATAATACAAATAGATGGAGAGATATACCATGTTCTTGGATTGGAAGAATCAACATTGTGAAAATGACTCTACAATCCAAAGCAATCTACAGATTCAATGCAATCCCTATCAAACTGCCACTGGCATTTTTCACAGAACTAGAACAAAAAATTTCACAATTTTCATGGAAACACAAAAGACCCCGAATAGCCAATGCAATCTTGAGAACGAGAAATGGAGCTGGAGGAATCAGGCTCCCTGACTTCAGACTATACTACAAGCTACAGTAATCAAGACAGTATGGTACAGGCACAAAAGCAGAAAGATAGATCAGTGGATCAGGATAGAAAGCCCAGAGATAAACCCACACACATATGGTCACCTTATCTTTGATAAAGAAGGCAGGAATGTACAGTGGAGAACGGACAGCCTCTTCAATAAGTGGTGCTGGGAAAACTGGACAGGGACATGTAAAAGTATGAGATTAGATCACTCCCTAACACCATACACAAAAATAAGCTCAAAATGGATTAAAGACCTAAATGTAAGGCCAGAAACTATCAAACTCTTAGAGAAAAACATAGGCAGAACACTCTATGACATAAATCACAGCAAGATCCTTTTTGACCAACCTCCTAGAGAAATGGAAATAAAAACAAAAATAAACAAATGGGACCTAATGAAACTTCAAAGCTTTTGCACAACAAAGGAAGCCATAAACAAGACCAAAAGACAACCCTCAGAATGGGAGAAAATATTTCCAAATGAAGCAACTGACAAAGGATTAATCTTCAAAATTTATAAGAAGCTCATGCAGCTCAATAACAAAAAAACAAACAACCCAATCCAAAAATGGGCAGAAGACCTAAATAGAAATTTCTCCAAAGAAGATATACAGACTGCCAACAAACACATGAAAGAATGCTCAACATCATTAATCATTAGAGAAATGCAAATCAAAACTACAATGAGATATATGGCCATCATCAAAAAATCTAGAAACAATAAATGCTGGAGAGGGTGTGGAGAAAAGGGAACACTCTTGCACTGCTGGTGGGAGTGTGAATTGGTATAGCCATTATGGAGAACAGTATGGAGGTTCCTTAAAAAACTACAAATAGAACTACCATATGACCCAGCAAGCCCACTACTGGGCATATGCCCTGAGAAAACCACAATTCAAAAGGAGTCATGTACCAAAATGTTCATTGCAGCTCTATTTACAATAGCCAGGAGATGGAAGCAACCTAAGTGTCCATCATCGGGTGAATGGATAAAGAAGATGTGGCACATATATACAATGGAATATTACCCAGCTATAAAAAGAAACGAAATTGAGCTATTTGTAATGAGGTGGATAGACCTAGGCTCTCTCATACAGAGTGAAGTAAGTCAGAAAGAGAAAGACAAATACCATATGCTAACACATATATATGGAATTTAAGGGAAAAAATGTCATGAAGAACCTAGGGGTAAAACAGAAATAAAGACACAGACCTACTTGAGAATGGACTTGAGGATATGGGGAGGGGGAAGGGTAAGCTGTGACAAAGCGAGATACGCTACCAAACGTAAGGTAGATAGCTAGTGGGAAGCAGCCGCATAGCACAGGAGATCAGATTGGTGCTTTTTGACCGACTGGAGGGGTGGGATAGGGAGGGTGGGAGGGAGGGAGACGCAAGAGGGAAGGGATATGGGAACAGAGGTATATGTATAACTGATTCACTTTGTTATAAAGCAGAAACTAACGCACCATTGGGAAGCAATTATACTCCAATAAAGTTGTTTAAAAAAAAAAAAAGCACAACTTTCCAAAATCTGTGACACACAGCAAAAGCAATTCTAAGACGGAAGTTTATAGTGATACAGGCATGCCTCAAGATACAACAAAAATCTCAACATAACCTAACATCTAAAAGAATGAGAGGGCTTCCCTGGTGGCGCAGTGGTTGAGAGTCCACCTGCCGATGCAGGGGACACGGGTTCGTGCCCTGGTTCGGGAAGATCCCACATGCTGCGGAGCGGCTGGGCCCGTGAGCCATGGCTGCTGAGCCTGCGCGTCCAGAGCCTGTGCTCCGCAATGGGAGAGGCCACAACAGTGAGAGGCCCGCATACCGCAAAAAAAAAAAGGAAGAATGAGAAAAAGAACAAATAGCCCAAAGTCAGCATAAGGAAGGAAATAATAAAAATAATTATTTTTAATTCTTTTATTTCTTTTCTTTTAAAAGAAATAAAATAGAGGCCAAAAAAATAGATCAAAGAAATGAAGAACTGGATTTTTGAAAAGATAAATAAAGCTGATAAGCCTTTAGCCAGGCTCATGTAAAAAATAAAAAGGACCCAAATAAACATAATAAGAAAGGGATATCAAAACTGATATCACAGAAATACAAATAATTATAAGAGGATATTATGAACAGTTATATGCCAACAAATTGGACAAATTATAAGAAACGCATAAACTCTTAGAACCATACAATCATCCAAGACTGAATCAGAAAGAAACAGATAATCTGTTGAGTATGATAATAATACCTGTGGATCTGTAACATGGCCTTTATTACAATGAGGTATGTTCCTGCTATGCCCACTTTCTGAAGACTCTTGTTATAAATGGGTGTGGAACTTTGTCGAAAGCTTTTTCTACATCTATTGAGATGATCATAAGGTTTTTATTCTTCAATTTGTTAATGTGATGTATAACACTGATTGATTTGCAGATACTGAAAAATGCTTGCATCCCTGAGATAAATCACACTTGTTAATGGCATATGATCATTTTTAACATCTTGTTGCATTTGGTTTGCTAGTATTATGTTGAATATTTTTGCATCTAAGTTCATCACTGATACTAGCCAATAATTTTCTTTTTTGTGGAATATTTATCTGGTTTCGGTATCAGGGTGTGGTGACCTCATCGAATGAGTTTGGAAATGTTCTTTCCTATTGGAATAGTTTCATAACCACAAATATTAACTCTTCTCTAAATGTTTGATAGAATTCACCTGTGAATCCAACTGGTCATGGACTTCTGTTTTTTCGAAGCTTTTAAATCACAGATTAAACTTCAGTATCTGTAATTGGTTTGTTTATATTTTCTATCTCTTCCTGGTTCAGTCTTGGGAGACTGTACGTTTCTAAGAAGTTGTTCATTCCTTCTAGAGTGTCCATTTTATTGGCATATACTTACTTGTAGTAGTCTCTTATGATCCTTTGTATTTCCATGGTATCAGCTGTAACTTCTCCTTTTTAATTGGTAATTTTAAATATTTGGGCCCTCTCCCTGCTAAAGGTTTATCAATTTTGTTTATCTTCTGAAAAGCTGAAAGCATTTCCTCTAATATCAGGAACAGCACAGGATATCCACTGTCACCACTTTTATTCAACATTGTTTTGGAAGTCCTAGGCAGAGCAAACAGAGAAGAAAAAGAAATAAAAGGAATCCCAACTAGAAAAGAAAAAGTAAAACTGTCACAGCTTCCAGATGACATGATATTATACAAAGAAAACCCTAAAGACATTACCAGAAAACTACTAGAGCTCATCAATGAATTCGGTAAAGTTGTATGATACAAAATGAGTACACAGAAATCTCTTGCATGTCTATACACTAACAACAAAAGATCAGAAAGAGAAATTAAAGAAACAATCTCATTTACCATCTCATCAAAAAGAATAAAATACGTAGGAATAAACGTACCTAAGGATACAAAAGACCTGTACTCCAAAAACTGTAAGACGCTGATAAAAGAAATCGAAGATGACACCAACAGATGGAAAGATATACCATGTCCTTGGATTGGAAGAATCAATATCATAAAATTGACTATACTACCCAAGGCAATCTACAGATTCAACACAACTCCTATCAAATGACCAATGTCATTTTTCATAGGACTAAAACAAAGTATTTTAAAATTTGGATGGAGACTCCCTCTTGTGAGAACACCAGAATCACAACTAACTGCTGAACAATCATCGACAGGAAGACACTGGAACTCATCAATAAAGATACCCCACATCCAAAGAAAAAGGAGAAGCCACAATGAGACGGTAGGAGGGGTGCAATTACAATAAAATCAAATCCCGTAACTGCTAGGTGGGTGACTCACAAACTGGAGAACACTTATACCACAGAACTCCACCCACTGGAGTGAAGGTTGTGAGCCCCATTTCAGGCTTCCCAACCTGGGGGTCTGAGAACAGGAGGAGGAATTCCTAGAGAATCAGACTTTGAAGGCTAGTGGGATTTGATTGCAGGACTTTGACAGGACTGGGGGGAACACAGACTCCACTCCTGGAGGGCATGCACAAAGTAGTGTGTGCATTAGGACCCAAGGGAAGGAGCAGTGACCCCATAGGAGACTGAACCGGACCTACCTGCTAGGGTTGGAGGGTCTGATACAGAGGTGGAGGGTGGCTGTGTCTCACTGTGAGTACAAGGACACTGGCAGCAGAAGTTCTGGGAAGTACTCCTTGGCGTGAGTCCTGGCAGAGTCTGCCATTAGCCCCACCAAAGAACCCAAGTAGGGTCCAGTGTTGGGTAGCCTCAGGCCAACAACCAACAGGGAGGGAACTCAACCCCACCCATCATCAGACAAGCAGATTAAAGTTTTACTGAGCTCTGTCCACCAGAGGAACAGCCAGCTCAACCCACCACCATTCCCTCCCATCAGAAAGCTTGCACAAGTCTCTTAGACAGACTCATCCACCAGAGGGCAGGCAGCAGAAGCAAGAAGAACTACAATCCTGCAGCCTGTGGAACAAAAACCACATTCACAGAAAAATAAACAAGATGAAAGGCAGAGGGCGATGTACCAGATGAAGGAAAAAGATAAAACCCCAGAAAAACAACTAAATGAAGTGGAGACAGGCTACCTTCCAGAAAAAGAATTCAGAATAATGATAGTGATGTTGATCCAGGACCTGGGAAAAAGAATGGAGGCAAAGATCGAGAAGATGCAAGAAATGTTTAACAAAGACTTAGAAGAATTAAAGAACAAAAAAACAGAGATGATCAATACAATAACTGAAATGAAAACTACACTAGAAGGAATCAATAGCAGAATAAGGGAGGCAGAAGAACGGATAAGTGACCTGGAAGACAGAATGGTGGAATTCACTGCTGCAGAACAGAATAAAGAAAAAAGAATGAAAAGAAAGGAAGACAGCCTAAGAGACCTCTGGGACAACATTAAACGCAACAACATTCACATTATAGGGGTCCCAGAAGGAGAAGAGAGAGAGAAAGGACCAGAGAAAATATTTGAAGAGATTATAGTCGAAAACTTCCCTAACATGGGAAAGGAAATAGCCACCCAAGTCCAGGAAGTGCAGTGAATCCCATACAGGATAAACCCAAGGAGAAACATGCCGAGACACATAGTAATCAAATTGGCAAAAATTAAAGACAAAGAAAAATTATTGAAAGCAGCAAGGGAAAAATGACAAATAACATACAAGGGAACTCCCATAAGGTAAACAGCTGACTTCTCAGCAGAAACTCTACAAGCCAGAAGGGAGTTGCATGACATATTTAAAGTGATGAAAGGGAAGAACCTACCCGGCAAGTATCTCATTCAGATTCGATGGAGAAATCAAAAGCTTTACAGAGAAGCAAAAGCTAAAAGAATTCGGCACCACCAAACCAGCTCTACAACAAATACTAAAGGAACTTCTCTAAGTGGGAAACACAAGACAAGAAAAGGACCTACGAAAACAAACACAAAACAATTAAGAAAATTATAATAAGAAGACATATATCGATAATTACCTTAAAAGTGAGAGGATTAAATGTTCCAACCAAAAGACACAGGCTCGCTGAATAGATACAAAAACAAGACCCATATATATGCTGTCTACAAGAGACCCACTTCAGACCTAGGGACACATACAGACTGAAAGTGAGAGGATGGAAAAAGATTTTCCATGCAAATGGAAATCAAAAGAAAACTGAAGTAGCAATACTCATATCAGATAAAATAGACTTTAAAATAAAAACTATTACAAGAGACAAAGAAGGACACTACATAATGATCACGGGATCAAGCCAAGAAGAAGATTTCACAATTATAAATATATATACATCCAACATAGGAGCATCTCAATACATAATGCAATTGCTAACAACTATAAAAGAGGAAATCAACAGTAACACAATAAGAGTGAGAGACTTTAACACCTCACTTACACCAATGGACAGATCATCCAAACTGAAAATTAATAAGGAAACACAACCTTTAAATGACACAACAACTGGTCCTTAAGCACCTTAGCCTTGGACGAGACATCCTCAGTTTCTTCCCAAGCAAAGAAATGTATTGGCTCCAATGAGCTCTACGTATGTCTCCGCTGCTCGAGATTCAAGAGTTCTTTTCTGAGGCAGGCTGGATTCAGTTTGCTTCTTCTTCTAGCAGGCTCACAAATTTCACTTGTCATCCTTAAGTGTATCAGCCTCCAAAAGAGGAGACAGGTAGGGAGTTGAGGAAGATGGCGGAAGAGTAAGACGCGGAGATCACCTTCTTCCCCACAGATACATCAGAAATATATCTACACGTGGAACTGCTCCTATAGAACACCCACTGAACACTGGCAGAAGACCTGACCTCCCAAAAGGAAAGAAACTCCCCACGTACCTGGGTAGGGCAAAAGAAAAAAGAATAAACAGAGACAAAAGGATAGGGATGGGACCTGCACCAGTGGGAGGGAGCTGTGAAGGAGGAAAGGTTTCCACACACTAGGAAGCCCCTTCGCAGGTGGAGACTGCAGGTGGCGGAGGGGGAAGCTTCGGAGCCGCGGAGGAGAGCGCAGCAACAAGGGTGCGGAGGGCAAAGCGGAGAGATTCCCGCATGGAGGATTGGTGCTGACCAGAACTCACCGGCCCGAGAGTCTTGTCTGCTCACCCGCCGGGGCGGGCGGAGCTGGGAGCTGAGGCTCTGGCTTCGGTTGGATCCCAGGGAGAGGACTGGGGTTGGCTGTGTGAACACTGCCTGAAGGGGCTAGTGTGCCACGGCTAACCGGGAGGGAGTCCTGGAAAAGGTCTCGAGCTGCCGAAGAGGCAAGAGACTTCTTCTTCCCTCTTTGTTTCCTGGTGCGCGAGGAGAGGGGATTAAGAGCGCCACTTAAAGGAGCTCCAGAGGTGGGCGCAAGCCGCGGCTATCAGCGCGGACCCCAGAGACGGGCGTGGGACGCTGGGGCTGCTGCTGCTGCCACCAAGAAGCCTGTGTGCGAGCGCAGGTCACTCTCCACACCTCCCTTCTGGGAGCCTGTGCAGCCTGCCACTGCCAGGGTCCCGGGATCCAGGGACAACTTCCCCAGGAGAATGCATGGCGCACCTCAGGCTGGTGCAACCTCCTGCTGGCCTCTGCAGCCATAGGCTCGCCCCCTATCTGTACCCCTCCCTCCCCCCGGCCTCAGTGAACCAGAGCCCCCGAATCAGCTGCTCCTTTAACACTGTCCTGTCTGAGCGAAGAACAGATGCCCTCATGCGACCTACAAGCAGAGGCGGGGCCAAATCCACAGCTGAACCCCAGGAGCTGTGCAAACAAAGAAAAGACAGGTAAATTTCTCCCAGCAGCCTCGGGAGCAGTGGATTAAATCTCCACAATCAAATTAATGTAACCTGCATCTGTGGAATAACTGAATAGACAATGAATCATCCCAAATTGAGGAGGCAGACTTTGAGAGCAAGATATATTATTTTTTCCCCTTTTCCTCTTTTTGTGAGTGTGTATGTGTATGCTTCTGTATGAGATTTTGTCTGTATAGCTTTGCTTTCACCACTAGTCCTAAGGTTCTGTCCGTCCATTTTTTTTTCTTTTTTTGGTTTGTTTTCTATTTAAAAAAACTTTTTCTTAATAATTATTTTTTATTTTAATAACTTTATTTTATTTTATCCTCTTTCTTTCTTTCTTTCTTTCTACTTTTTCTCCCTCTTATTGTGAGCCGTGTGGAGGACAGTCTCTTGGTGCTCCAGCAAGGCGTCAGGGCTGTGCCTCTGAGGTGGGAGAGCCAACTTCAGGACACTGGACCACAAGAGACCTCCCAGCTCCATGTAATATCAAACGGCAAAAATCTAGAGATCTCCATCTCAATGCCAACACCCAGCTTCACTCAACGACCAGCAAGCTACTGTGCTGGACACCCTATGCCAAACAACTAGCAAAACAGGAACACAACCCCACCCATTAGCAGAGAGGCTGCTGAAAATCATAATAAGGCCACAGACACCCCAAAACACACCACCAGACGTGGACCTGCCCACCAGAAAGACAAGATCCAGCCTCATCCACCAGAACACAGGCACTAGTCCCCTCCACCAGAAAGCCTACACAACCCACTGAACCAACTTTGGCCACTCAGGATAGACACCAAAAACAACGGGAACTACAAACATGCAGCCTGCAAAAAGGAGACCCCAAACACAGTAAGATAAGCAAAACGAGAAGACAGAAAAACACACAGCAGGTGAAGGAGCAAGGTAAAAACCCACCAAACTTAACAAATGAAGAGGAAATAGGCAGTCTACCTGAAAAAGAATTCGGAATAATGATAGTAAAGATGATCCAAAATCTTGGAAATAGAACAGAGAAAATGCAAAAAAACATTTAACAAGGAATTAGAAGAACTAAAGAGGAAACAAGCAATGATGAACAACACAATAAATGAAATTAAAAATACTCTAGAAGGGATCAATACCAGAATAACTGAGGCAGAAGAAGGGATAACTGATCTGGAAGATAAAATAGTGGAAGTAACTACTGCAGAGCAAAATAAAGGAAAAAGAATGAAAAGAACTGAGGACAGTCTCAGAGACCTCTGGGACAACATTAAACGCACCAACATTCAAATTATAGGAGTACCAGAAGAAGAAGAGAAAAAGAAATGGACTGAGAAAATATTTGAAGAGATTATAGTTGAAAATTTCCCTAATATGGGAAAGGAAATAGTTAATCAAGTCCAGGAAGCACAGAGAGTCCCATAAGGATAAACCCAAGGAGAAACACGGCAAGACACATATTAATCAAACTATCAAAAATTAAATACGAAGTAAACATATTAAAAGCAGCAATGGAAAAACAACAAATAACACACAAGAGCATCCCCGTAAGGTTAACAGCTGATCTTTCAGCAGAAACTCTGCAAGCCCAAAGGGAGTGGCAGGACATATTTAAAGTGATGAAGGAGAAAAACCTACAACCAAGATTACATTACACAGCAAGGAACTCATTCAGATTTGATGGAGAAATTAAAACCTTTACAGACAAGCAAAAGCTGAGAGAGTTCAGCACCACCAAACCAGCTTTACAACAAATGCTAAAGGAACTTCTCTAGGCAAGAAACACAAGAGAAGGAAAAGACCTAGAATAACAAACCCAAAACAATTAAATGGACAAACTGGAAGAAATGGACAAATTCTTAGAAATGCACAACCTGCTGAGACTGAACCAGGAAGAAACAGAAAATATGAACAGACCAATCACAAGCACTGAAATTGAAACTGTGATAAAAAATCTTCCAACAAACAAAAGCCCAGGACCAGATGGCTTCACAGGTGAATTCTATCAAGCATTTAGAGAAGAGCTAACACCTATCCTTCTGAAACTCTTACAAAATATAGCAGAGGGAGGAACACTCCCAAACTCATTCTACGAGGCCACAATCACCTTGATACCAAAACCAGACAAGGATGTCACAAAGAAAGAAAACTACAGGCCAATATCACTCATGAACATAGATGCAAAAATCCTCAACAAAATACTAGCAAACAGAATCCAACAGCACATTAAAAGGATCATACACCATGATCAAGTGGGGTTTATTCCAGGAATGCAAGGATTCTTCAATATACGCAAATCAATCAACGTGATACACCATATTAACAAATTGAAGGAGAAAAACCATATAATCATCTCAATAGATGCAGAGAAAGCTTTCGACAAAATTCAACACCCATTTATGATAAAAACCCTGCAGAAAGTAGGCATAGAGGGAACTTTCCTCAACATAATAAAGGCCATATATGACAAACCCACAGCCAGCATCGTCCTCAATGGTGAAAAACTGAAACCATTTCCACTAAGATCAGGAACAAGACAAGGTTGCCCACTCTCACCACTCTTATTCAACCTAGTTTTGGAAGTTTTAGCCACAGCAATCAGAGAAGAAAAGGAAATAAAAGGAATCCAAATTGGAAAAGAAGAAGTAAAGCTGTCACTGTTTGCAGATGACATGATACTATAGATAGAGAATCCTAAAGATGCTACCAGAAAACTACTAGAGCTAACCAATGAATTTGGTAAAGTTGCAGGATACAAAATTAATGTACAGAAATCTCTGGCATTCCTATATACTAATGATGAAAAATCTGAAAGTGAAATCAAGGAAACACTCCCATTTACCATTGCAACAAAAAGAATAAAATATCTAGGAATAAACCTACCTAAGGAGACAAAAGACCTGTATGCAGAAAATTATAAGACACTGATGAAAGAAATTAAAGGTGATACAAATAGATGGAGAGATGTACCATGTTCTTGGATTGGAAGAATCAACATTGTGAAAATGACTCTACTACCCAAAGCAATCTACAGATTCAATGCAATCCCTATCAAACTACCACTGGCCTTTTTCACAGAACTAGAACAAAAAATTTCACAATTTGTATGGAAACACAAAAGACCCCGAATAGCCAAAGCAATCTTGAGAACGAAAAACGGAGCTGGAGGAATCAGGCTCCCTGACTTCAGACTATACTACAAAGCTACAGTAATCAAGACAGTATGGTACTGGCACAAAAACAGAAAGATAGATCAATGGAACAGGATAGAAAGCCCAGAGTTAAACCCACGGACATATGGTCACCTTATCTTTGATAAAGGAGGCAGGAATGTACAGTGGAGAAAGGACAGTCTCTTCAATAAGTGGTGCTGGGAAAACTGGATAGGGACATGTAAAAGTATGAGATTAGATCGCTCCCTAACACCATACACAAAAATAAGCTCAAAATGGATTAAAGACCTAAATGTAAGGCCAGACACTATAAAACTCTTAGAGGAAAACATAGGCAGAACACTCTATGACATAAATCACAGCAAGATCCTTTTTCACCCACCTCCTAGAGAAATGGAAATAAAGACAAAAATAAACACATGGGACCTAATGAAACTTAAAAGCTTTTGCACAGCAAAGGAAACCATAAACAAAACCAAAAGACAACCCTCAGAATGGGAGAAAATATTTGCAAATGAAGCAACTGACAAAGGATTAATCTCCAAAATTTATAAGCAGCTCATGCAGCTCAATAACAAAAAAACAAACAACCCAATCCAAAAATGGGCAGAAGACCTAAATAGACATTTCTCCACAGAAGATATACAGACTGCCAACAAACACATGAAAGGATGCTCAACATCTTTACTCATTAGAGAAATGCAAATCAAAACTACAATGAGATATCATCTCACACCAGTCAGAATGGCCATCATCAAAAAATCTAGAAACAATAAATGCTGGAGAGGGTGTGGAAAAAAGGGAACCCTCTTGCACTGCTGGTGGGAATGTGAATTGGTACAGCCGCTATGGAGAACGGTATGGAGGTTCCTTAAAAAACTACAAAGAGAACTACCATATGACCCAGCAATCCCACTACTGGGCATATACCCTGAGAAAACCATAATTCAAAAAGAGACATGTACCAAAATGTTCATAGTAGCCCTATTTACAATAGCCCGGAGATGGAAACAACCTAAGTGTCCATCATCGGATGAATGGATAAAGAAGATGCGGCACATATATACAATGGAATATTACTCAGCCATAAAAAGAAATGAAATTGAGCTATTTGTAATGAGGTGGATAGACCTAGAGTCTGTCATACAGAGTGAAGTAAGTCAGAAAGAGAAAGGCAAATACTGTATGCTAACACATATATATGGAATTTAAGAAAAAAAAAACGTCATGAAGAACATAGGGGTAAGACAGGAATAAAGACAGAGACCTACTAGAGAATGGACTTGAGGATATGGGGAGGGGGAAGGGTAAGCTGTGACAAAGTGAAAGAGCGGCATGGACATATATACACTACCAAACGTAAGGTACATAGCTAGTGGGAAGCAGCCGCATAGCACAGGGAGATCAGCTCAGTGCTTTGTGACCGCCTGGAGGGGTGGGATAGGGAGGGTGGGAGGGAGACGCAAAAGGGAGGGGATATGGAAACATATGTATATGTATAACTGATTAAATTTGTTATAAAGCAAAAAATAAAAAAAATTAAAAATAAAAAAAAAATAAAAAACAAAATGGGAATAGGAACATACATATCGATAATTACCTTAAATGTAAATGGAATAAACGCTCCCACCAAAAGACACAGACTGGCTGATAGGATACAAAAACAAGATCCATCTATATGCTGTCTACAAGAGACCCACTTCAGACCTAGGGACACATACAAACTGAAAGTGAGGGGATGGAAAAAGATATTCCATGCAAATAGAAATCAAAAGAAAGCTGGAGTAGCAATTCTCATATCAGACAAAATAGACTTTAAAATAAAGACTATTAGAAGAGACAAAGAAGGACACTACATAATGATCAAGGGATCGATCAAGAAGAAGATATAACAATTGTAAATATTTATGCACCCAGAATAGGAGCACCTCAATACATAAGGCAAATACTAACAGCCATAAAAGGGGAAATCAACAGTAACACAGTCATTGTATGGGACTTTAATACGCCCCTTTCACCAATGGAAAGATCATCCAAAATGAAAATAAATAAGGAAACACAAGCTTTACATGATACATTAAACAAGATGGACTTAATTGATAGTTATAGGACATTCCATCCAAAAACAACAGAATACACATTTTTCTCAAGTGCTCATGGAACATTCTCCAGGATAGATCATATCTTGAGTCACAAATCAAGCCTTGGTATATTTAAGAAAATTGAAATAATATCAAGTATCTTTTTGGACCACAGCGCTATGAGACTAGATATCAATTACAGGAAAAGAGCTGTAAAAAATACAAACACATGGAGGCTAAACAATACACTACTTAATAACGAAGTGATCACTGAAGAAATCAAAGAGGAAATAAAAAAATAACTAAAAACAAATGACAATGGAGACACGACGACCAAAATCCTATGGGATGCAGCAAAAGCAGTTCTAACAGGGAAGTTTATAACAATACACTCCCACCTTAAGAAACAGGAAACATCTCAAATAAACAACCTGACCTTGCACCTAAAGCAATTAGAGAAAGAAGAACAAACAAAACCCAACATTAGCAGAAGGAAAGAAATCATAAAGATCAGATCAGAAATAAATGAAAAAAAATAAAGGAAATGATAGCAAAGGTCAATAAAACTAAAAGCTGGTTCTTTGAGAAGATAAACAAATTTAATAAACCATTAGCCAGACTCATCAATAAAAAAAGGGAGAAGACTCAAATCAATAGAATTAGAAATGAAAAAGGAGAAGTAACAACTGACACTGCAGAAATACAAAGGACCATGAGAGATTATTACAAGCAACTCTATGCCAATAAAATGGACAAACTGGAAGAAATGGACAAATTCTTAGAAATGCACAACCTGCTGAGACTGAACCAGGAAGAAACAGAAAATATGAACAGACCAATCACAAGCACTGAAATTGAAACTGTGATTAAAAATCTTCCAACAAACAAAAGCCCACGACCAGAGGGCTTCACAGGCAAATTCTAACAAATATTTATAGAAGAGCTTACACCTATCCTTCTCAAACTCTTTGAAAATATAGTGGATGGAGGAGCACTCCCAAACTCATTCTACGAGACCATCATCACCCTGATACCAAAACCAGACAAAGATGTCACAAAGAAAGAAAACTACAGGCCAATATCACTCATGAACATAGATGCAAAAATCCTCAACAAAATACTAGCTAACAGAATCCAACAGCACATTAAAGGGATCATACACCATGATCAAGTGGGGTTTATTCCAGGAATGCAAGGATTCTTAAATATATGAAAATCAATCAACGTGATACATCATATTAACAACTGAAGGAGAAAAACCATATGATCATCTCAATAGATGCAGAGAAAGCTTTCGACAAAATTCAACACCCATTTACGATAAAAAACCCTGCAGAAAGTAGGCATAGAGGGAACTTTCCTCAACATACTAAAGTCCATATATGACAAACCCACAGCCAACATCGTCCTCAATGGTGAAAAACTAAAACCATTTCCACTAAGATCAGGAACAAGACAAGGTTGCCTACTCTCACCACTATTATTCAACAAAACTTTGGAAGTTTTCGCCACAGCAATCTGAGAAGAAAAAGAAATAAAAGGAATCCAAATCGGAAAAGGAGAAGTAAAGATGTCACTGTTTGCAGATGACATGATACTACACATAGAGAATCCTAAAGATGCTACCAGAAAGCTACTAGAGCTAATCAATGAATTTGGTAAAGTAGCAGGATACAAAATTAATGCACAGAAATCTCTGGCATTCCTATACACTAATGATGAAAAATCTGAAAGTGAAATTAAGAAAACACTCCCATTTACCATTGCAACAAAAAGAATAAAATATCTAGGAATAAACCTACCTAAGGAGACAAAAGACCTGTATGCAGAAAATTGTAAGACACTGATGAGAGAAATTAAAGATAATACAAATAGATGGAGAGACATACCATGTTCTTGGATTGGAAGAATCAACATTGTGAAAATGACTCTACAATCCAAAGTAATCTACAGATTCAATGCAATCCCTATCAAACTACCACTGGCATTTTTCACAGAACTAGAACAAAAAATTTCACAATTTTCATGGAAACACAAAAGACCCCGAATAGCCAATGCAATCTTGAGAACGAGAAATGGAGCTGGAGGAATCAGGCTCCCTGACTTCAGACTATACTACAAGCTACAGTAATCAAGACAGTATGGTACTGGCACAGAAACAGAAATATAGATCAATGAAACAGGATAGAAAGCCCAGAGATATACCCACACACATATGGTAACCTTATCTTTGATAAAGGAGGCAAGAACATACAGTGGAGAAAAGGCAGCCTCTTCAATAAGTGGTGCTGGGAAAACTGGACAGCTACATGTAAAAGTATGAGATTAGAACACTCCCTAACACCATACAAAAAAATAAGCTCAAAATGGATTAAAGAACTAAATGTAAGCCCAGACACTATCAAACTCTTAGAGGAAAACATAGGCAGAACACTCTATGACATAAATCACAGCAAGATTCTTTTGGACCCACCTCCTAGAGAAATGGAAATAAAAACAAAAATAAACAAATGGGACCTAACAACACTTAAAAGCTTTTGCACAGCAAAGGAAACCATAAACAAGACCAAAAGACAACCCTCAGAATGGGAGAAAATATTTGCAAATGAAGCAACTGACAAAGGATTAATCTCCAAAATTTACAAGCAGCTCATGCAGCTCAATAACAAAAAAACAAACAACCCAATCCAAAAATGGGCAGAAGACCTAAATAGACGTTTCTCCAAAGAAGATATACAGATTGCCAAGAAACACATGAAAGAATGCTCAACATCATTAATCATTAGAGAAATGCAAATCAAAACTACAATGAGATATCATCTCACACCGGTCAGAATGGCCATCATCAAAAAATCTAGAAAAAATAAATGCTGGAGAGGGTGTGGAGAAAAGGGAACCCTCTTGCACCACTGGGGGGAATGTAAATTGATACAGCCACTATGGAGAACAGTATGGAGCTTCCTTAAAAAACTGATAATAGAAATATCATATGACCCAGTAATCCCACTACTGGGCATATATCCTGAGAAAACCATAATTCAAAAAGAGTCATGTACCACTATGTTCACTGCAGCACTATTTACAATATCCAGGACATGGAAGCACCCTAAGTGTCCATCAACAGATGAATGGATACAGAAGATGTGGCACATATATACAATGGAATATTACTCAGCCATAAAAAGAAACAAAATTGAGTTATTTGTAGTGAGGTGGATGGACCTAGAGTCTGTCATATAGAATGAAATAAGTCAGAAATCCAACATATATGCCAATATATATGCCAACACATATATATGGAATCTAAGAAAAAAAAAGGTCACGAAGAACCTAGGGGTAAGACGGGAATAAGGACACAGACCTACTAGAGAATGGACTTGAGGATATGGGGAGGAGGAATGGTGAGCTGTGACAAAGTGAGAGAGTGGAATGGACATATATACACTACCAAACGTAAGGTAGATAGCTAGTGGGAAGCAGCTGCACAGCACAGGGAGATCAGCTCGGTGGTTTGTGACCACCTAGAGGGGTGGGATAGGGAGGGTGGGAGGGAGGGAGATGCAAGAGGGAAGAGTTATGAGAACATATGTATATGTATAACTGATTCACTTTGTTATAAAGCAGAAACTAACACACCATTATAAAGCAATTTTACTCCAATAAAGATGTTAAAAAAATGACAGAATAGACCAGATAGATTTAATTGATATTCATGGGACATTCCATCCAAAAACAGCAGATTACCTTTCTTCTCAAGTGTGCACAGACCATTCTCCAGGATAGATCACATCTTTGGTCACAAATCAAGCCTCAGTAAATTTAAGAAAATTGAAATCCTATCAAGCTTCTTTTCTGACCACAACGCTATGAGACTACAAATCAATTACAGGGAAAAAACTGAAAAAAACACAAACAAATGAAGGCTAAACAATACACTACTAAATAACCAAGAGATCACTGAAGAAATCAAAGAACAATTCAAAACATACCTAGAGACAAATGTCAATGAAAACACGATAATCCAAAACCTATGGGATGCAGCAAAAGCAGTTCTAAGAGGGAAGTTTACAGCAGTACAAGCCTACCTCAAGAAATAAGAAAAATCTCAAACAAAGAATCTAACCTTACACCTAAAGGAACTAAAGAAAGAAGAACAAACAAAACCCAACGTTAGCAGAAGGAAAGAAATCATAAAGATCAGAGAAGAAATAAATGAAACAGAAAAAAAGAAAACAATAGGAAAGATCAACAAAACTAAAAGCTGGTTCTTTGAGAAGATAAACAAGATGGATAAACCATTAGCGAGACTCGTCAAGAAAAAGAGAGAGAGGACTCAATTCAGTAAGAAAGAAATGAAAAAGGAGAAGTTACAACAGGCAGCATAGAACTACAAAGCATGCTAAGAGAATACTACAAGCAACTCTAGCCAATAAAATGGACAACGTGGAAGAAATTGATAAATTCTTAGAAAGGTACAACCTTCCAAGACTGAACCAGGAAGAAATAGAAAATATGACCAGACCAATAACAACTAGTGAAATTGAAACTGTGATTAAAAATCTTCCAACAGGGCTTCCCTGGTGGCACAGTGGTTTAGAGTCCGCCTGCTGATGCAGGGGACACGGGTTCGTGCCCCAGTCCGGGAAGATCCCACATGCCATGGAGCGGCTGGGCCTGTGAGCCATGGCTGCTAAGCCTGCGCACCCGGAGCCTGTGCTCCACAATGGGAGAGGCCACAGCAGTGAGAGGACTGCATACCGCCAAAAAAAAAAAAAAATCTTCCAACAAAGAAATGTCCAGGAGCAGATGGCTTCACAGGTACAAACTGCAGAGGAAGGAACACCCCCAAACTCATTCTATGAGGCCACCATCACCCTGATACCAAAGCCAAAGATACTATAAAAAAAGAATATTACAGACCATTATCACTGATGAATATAGATACAAAAATTCTCAACAAAAATACTAGCAAACAGAACCCAACAACACACTGAAAGTATCACACATCATGATCAAGTGGGATTTATCCCAGGGATGCAAGGATTCTTCAATACACACAAATCGATCAATGTGATACAACATATTAACAAACTGAAGAATAAAAACCAAATGATCATCTCAATAGATGCCGAAAACACTGTTGACAAAACTCAACACCCATTTATGATAAAAAACTCTCCAGAAAGTGGGCATAGAGGGACACTACCTCAACATAATAAAGGCCATATATGACAAACCCACAGCAAACATCATTCTCAATGGTGAAAAACTGAAAGCATTTCCTCCAAGATATGGAACAAGACAAGGATGTCCGCTCTCAACACTAGTATTCAACATAGTTTTGGAAGGCCTAGCCATGGCAATCAGAGGAGAAAAAGAAATAAAAAAAATACAAATTGGAAAATAAGAAGTAAAAACTGTCACTGTTTGCAGATGACATGATACTATACCTAGAGAATCCTAAAAATGCCACCAGAAAACTACTAGAGCTAATCAACGAATCTGGTAAAGTTGCAGGACACAAAATTAATGTACAATAATCACTTGAATTTCTAGACACTAATGATGAAAAATCTGAAAGAGAAATTAAGGAAACAATCCCATTTACCATTGCAACAAAAAGAATAAAATACCTAGGAATAAACCTACCTAGGGAGATAAAAGACCTGTATGCAGAAAACTATAAGACACTGATGAAAGAAATTAGAGATGATACAAACAGATGGAGAGATACACCATGTTCTTGGATTGGAAGAATCAATATTGTGAAAATGACTATACTACCCAGAGCAATAGACAGATTCAATGCAATCCCTATCAAATTACCAATGGCATTTTTTATGGAACTAGAACAAATCATCTTAAAATTTGTATGGAGACACAAAAGACCCCGAATAGCCAAAGCAGTCTTGAGGGAAAAGAACGGAGCTGGAGGAATCAGACTCCTTGACTTCAGACTATACTACAAAGCTACAGTAATCAAGAAAATATGGTACTGGCACAAAAACAGAAACATAGATCAATGGAACAAGATAGAAAGCCCAGAGATAAACCTACACACCTGTGGTCAACTAAGCTATGAAAAAGGAGGCAAGGATATACAAGTCTCTTCAATAAGTGGTGCTGGGAAAACTGGACAGCTACATGTAAAAGAATGAAATTAGAACACTCCCTAACACCATACACAAAAATAAGCTCAAAATATATTCAAGATCTACATGTAAGACCGGACACTATAAAACTCTTAGAGGAAAACATAGGAAGAACACTCTTTGACATACATCACAGCAATATCTTTTTTGATCTGCCTCCTAGAGTAGTGGAAATAAAACAAATAGGACCTAATGAAACTTAAAAGCTTTTGCACAGCAAAGGAAACTACAAACAAGAAGAAAAGACAACCCTCAGAATGGGAGAAAATATTTGCAAACGAATCAACGGACAAAGGATTAATCTCCAAAATATATAAGCAGCTCATGTATCTCAATATTAAAGAAACAACCCAATCCAAAAATGGGCAGAAGACCTAAATAGACATTTCTCCAAAGAAGACATACAGATGGCCAAGAAGCACATGAAAATCTGCTCAACATCACTAATTATTAGAGAACCGCAAATCAAAACTACAATGAGGTATCACCTCACACCTGTTAGAATGGGCATCATCAGAAAATCTACAAACAACAAATGCTGGAGAGGGTGTGGAGAAAAGGGAACCCTCTTGCACTGTTGGTGGGAATGTAAACTGATACAGCCACTATGGAGAACAGTGTGGGGGTTCCTTAAAAAACTAATAATTGAAATACCGTATGATCCAGCAATCCCACTCCTGGGCATATACCCAGAGACAACCATAATTCAAAAAGACACATGCACCCCAATGCTCACTGCAGCACTATTTACAATAGCCAGGTCATGGAAGCAACCTAAATGCCCATCAACAGACGAGTGGATAAAGAAGTTGTGGTACATGTATACAATGGAATATTACTCAGCCATAAAAAGGAATGAAATTGAGTCATTTGTTGAGACATGGATGGATCTAGAGACTGTCATACAGAGTGAAGTAAGTCAGAAAGAGAAAAACAAATATCGTATATTAATGCATGTATGTGGAACCTAGAAAAATGGTACAGATGAACTGGTTTGCAGGGCAGAAGTTGAGACACAGATGTAGAGAACAAACGCATGGACACCAAGGGGGATAAACCGCGGTGGGGTGGGGATGGTGGTGGGCGATTGGGATTGACATGTATACACTGATGTGTATAAAATTGATGACTAATAAGAACCTGCAGTATAAGCAAACAAACAAAAAAACCCACAATTAATTCTAAACACTCTTCGGGTTATTTGTATGGAAATATGTTAATAAAAATTTTTCAGACATAACATGAAATTTCTAAAAATCTTATGTGTTCTTGTATAATGTTATAAGTCATAATTCTAGTTACTACTTTATAATGTATATCTCAGAAATGACTAAATTCCCTTTTCAATTGCATTATTATGAACTTTCATCAAATCTTTAACCATGGTCATTTTTAAGTGTTTTGTCATTTACAGACAGTTATGGGTGTACTCTGATGCTTTTGCAAAAATGTTCCTATAAAAGGGTTTTATCTTCAAGAAATTCATGGAAAAGACTCTGACAAGTACAGGTTTCTGGTAACTGACTATACTGCTGAACTGAATGAATAAACATTTTCAGAGCTCTAATGGAAAACTGATGAATTCATAAAAGTGCTAACAAAAGATCAAGATGAAAAAAAATTAATTACATGGGACTGAGTGAACTGATGAGTATGATTATAATTTTTGTGACTTTGTTTGAATAAAAAAAATCCCACATGGACTCAGAGGCAAAAAATATACAAATCAATTTTCACTGCAAAGTAAAGGAACTGTTACAGTGGAGGATTACTGGACTGAATGTCAATATTATGACATAGTATGAGTGTGTTTCATGTTTGGTAATTGCAATCATTGTTGCTTTTGTCATGGTCATCCATTTACAATGCTTGGTGTCAGTTTATTTATCTGTGTAAAAATAAAATACAGTGTGTGTGTGTGAAGAAAAAAAAAAAGAATGTTCTTGAGGGACTTCTCTGGTGGTGCAGTGGATAAGACTCCGCACTCTCAATGCTAGGGGCTGGTTTCGAATCCTGGTCAGGGAACTAGATCGCACTCACATGCCGCAACTAAGAGTTCGCATGCCACAATCAATGAGCCTTCCTGCCACAACTAAGGAGCCCACCTGCTGCAACTAAGGAGCCTGCCTGTCACAACTAAGGAGCCCACGTGCTGCAACTAAGGAGCCAGTGCTTCAGAACTAAGAAGCCCGCAAAAAGAATATTCTTGATAACGCAGTACACATTCATTTTACCAAATCTCACCTCTTAAGTACGCACGTTTTAAATATTCTGTGTAACTAGATGGGAAGTACACAAAATACTTCCTTTGCATACCAAAATATGAAGGTTATCTAGAGAAAAATCACTTGTGAGACTGAATTACAAGCTGAACTAGCTACATGCACTGTCACTTTCAAGTACCACCACTTTAACTTGAAAGAATGATGGATAACTAGTTATTCATGACTGAGTGGCAGAGATTTTCTTAAAAAAAATGTATAAAATGAGCCTATCAAAGGAAACAAACAAACAAAAAAACATAGGCAGGGACTTCCCTGTTGGTGCAGTAGTTAAGAATCTACCTGTCAATTCAGGGGACAAAGGTTCAATCCCTGGTCCAGGAAGATCCCACATGCCATGGAGCAACTAAGCCTGTGCACCACAACTACTGAGCCTGTGCTCTAAAACCCACGAGCCACAACTACTGAAGCATGTGTGCCACAAGTACTGAAGCCTGCACACCTAGAGCCCATGCTCTGCAACAAGAGAAGCCACCACAATGAGAAGCCTGCACACGACAACAAAGAGCAGCCCCCGCTTGCTACAACTAGAGAAAACCCGCATGCAGCAACAAAGACCCAATGCAACCAAAAATAAATAAATTTTTTAAAAATTAGAAAAAAAAGGAAAACATAGGCAGGACACTCTTTGACATAAGCCTTGGTAATATTTTTTTGGATCTGTCTCCTCAGGCAGGGGAAAGAAAAGCAAAAATAAACAAATGACACATTATTAAACTTAAAAGCCTTTTAACAGCCATAAAAGGGGAAATCAACAGTAACACAATATTATTAGGGGACTTTAACAATCCACTTACACCAATGGAAAGATTATCCAGACAGAAAATTAACAAAGAAACACAAGCCTTAAATGACACATTAGACCAGATAGACTTAATTGATATTTATAAAGCATTCCACCCAAAAGCAGCAGAATACACTTTCTTCTCAAGTGCAAGAACATGGAACATTCTCCAGGACATCTCAGGTCACAAATCAAGCCTTGGTAAATTTACGAAAATTGAAATCATATCAAGCATCTTTTCTGACCACAATGCCATGAGATTAGAAGCCAATTACAGGGGGAAGAAAACTGTAAGGAACACAAACACATGGAGGCTAAACAATATGTTACTAAATAACCAATGGATCACTGAAGAAATCAAAGAGGAAATCATAAAATACCTAGAGAAAAATGACAACAAAAACACAACAGTGCAAAACCTATTGGATGCAGTAAAAGCAGTTCTAAGAGGGAAGTTTATAGCAATACAATCCTACCTCAAGAAACAACAAACATCTCAAATAAACAACCTAACCTTACACCTAAAGCAACTAGAGAAAGAAGAGCAAACAAAACCCAATGTTAGTAGAAGGAAAGAAATCATAAAGATCAGATCCGAAATAAATGAAATAGAGATGAGGAAAATAATAGCAAAGACCAATGAAACTAAAAGCTGGTTCTTTGAAAAGATAAACAAAATTGATAAACCTTTAGCCAGGCTCACCAATAAAAAAATGGGAGAGGACTCAAATCAGTAAAATTAGACATGAAAAGCGGAAGTTACAACTGACACCACAGAAATACAAAGGATCATAAGAGACTACTACAAGCAATTATATGCCAATAAAATAGAAAACCTGGAAGAAAGAGACAAGTTCTTAAAAAGATACAACCTTCCAAGACTGAACCAGGAAGAACTAGAAAATATGAACAGACTAATCACAAGTAACGAAATTGGAATGGTGATTAAAAATCTTCCAACAAACAAAAGCTCAGGACCAGATGGCTTCACAGATGAGTTTTATCAAACATTTAGAGAAGAGCTAACACCTATTCTTCTCAAACTCTTCCAAAAATTTGAGAGGAAGGAACACTCCCAAGCTCATTCTATGAAGCCACCACCACACTGATACCAAAAACAGACAAATATATCACAAATAAAGAATATTACAGGCCAATAGCACTGATGAACACAGAAGCAAGAATCCTCAACAAAATACTAGCCAACAAAATAAAACAACACATTAAAAGGATCATGCACCATGATCAAGTGGGATTCACCCCAGAGATGCAAGGATTCTTCAATACAGTATATGCAAATCAATCAATGTGATACACCATATTAACAAACTGGATACAAATCATATGATCATCTGAATAGATGCAGAAAAAGCATTTGACAAAATTCAACACCCATTTATGGTAAAAACTCTCCAGAAAGTGGGCACAGAGGGAACCTACCTCAACATGCTAAAGGCCATATATGATAAACCCACAGCAAATATCATTCTCAATGGTGAAAATTTGAAATCATTTCCTCTAAGATAAAAAACAAGACAAGGATGTCCACTCCCACCACTTTTATTAAATATAGTTTTCGAAGTCCTAGCCATTCCAATCAGAGAAGAAAAAGAAATAGAAGGATTCCAAATTGGAAAAGAAGTAAAACTGTCACTGTTTGAAGATGACATGCTAATACTATACATAGAAAACCCTAAAGATGCTACCAGAAAACTACTAGAGCTCATCAATGAATTTGGTAAAGTTGCATGATACAAAATTAATACACAGAAATCTCTTGCATATAGTAACAATGAAAGACCAGAAAGAGAAATTAAGAAAACAGTCCCATTTACATTGTAACAGAAAGAATAAAATACCTAGGAATAAACCTACCTAAGGAGGCAAAAGATCTGTTCTCAGAAAACTATAAGAAACTGATGAAAAAAAAATCAAAGATGACATAAACAGATGGAGAGATATACCATGTTCTCATATTGGAAGAATCAATATTGTGAAAATGACTATACTACCCAAAGCAATCTACAGATTCAGTGCAATCCCTATCAAATTACCAATGGCATTTTTCACAGAATTAGAACAAAAAATCTTAAAAATTTGTATGGAAACACAAAAGACCCCAACTAGCCAAAGCAATCTTGAGAATGAAAAACACAGATGGAGGAATCAGGCTCCCTGATTCAGATAGACTTCAGACTATCCTACAGAGCTACAGTAACCAAAACAGTATGGTACTGTCACAGAAACAGAAATACAGATAAATGGAACAGTACAGAAAGTCCAGAGATAAACCCACACACCTATGGTCATCTAATCTATGACAAAGGAGGCAAGAATATACAATGGAGAAAAGACAGTCTCTTCAATAAGTGGTGCTGGGAAAACTGGACAGCTACATGTAAAAGAATGAAATTAGAACACTCCCTAACATCATACACAAAAATAAACTCAAAATGGATTAAAGAGCTAAATGTAAGGCCAGAAACTATACAACTCTTAGAGGAAAACATAGGCAGAAGACACTTTGACATAAATCACAGCAACAACTTTTTCAATCCATATCCTAGAGTAATGAAAATAAAAATAAACAAATGGGACATAATGAAACTTAAAAGCTTTTGCACAGCAAAGGAAACCATAAACAAAACAAAAAGACAACCCCAGAATAGGAGAAAATATTTGTAAATGAAGCAACCGACAAAGGATTAATCTCCAGAATATACAAACAGCTCATGCAACTCAATATAAAAAAAGACAAACAATTCAATAAAAAAATGGGCAGAAGATCTAGTCATTTCCCCAAAGAAGATATGCAGATAGCCAAAAAGCATGTGAAAAGATGCTCAACATCACTAATTACTAGAGAAATGCAAATCAAATCTACAATGAGTATCACCTCACACTGGTCAGAATGGCCATCCTCAAAAAATCTACAGTAAATGCTGGAGAGGGTGTGGAAAAAAGAGAACCCTCCTACACTGTTGGTGGGAATGTAAATTGGTATAGCCACTATGGAGAACATTATGGAGATGCCTTAGAAAACTAAAAACAGAACTACCATATGATCCAGCAATCCCACTCCTAGGCATATACTCAGAGAAAACCATAATTTGAAAAGATAAATGCACCCCAATGTTCATTGCAGCACTATTTACAGTAGCCAGGATATAGAAGCAACCTAAATATCCATCAACAGGGGAATTGATAAAGAAGATGTGGCACATATATACAATGGAATATTACTCAGCCATTAAAAGAAACGAAATTGAGCTATATATAATGAGGTGGATAGACCTAGAGTCTGTCACACAGGGTGAAGTAAGTCAGAAAGAGAAAGAAAAATACTGTATGCTAACACATATATATGGAATTTAAGAAAAAAAAATGTCATGAAGAACCTAGGGGTAAAACAGGAATAAAGACACAGACCTACTTGAGAATAGACTTGAGGATATGGGGAGGGGGAAGGGTAAGCTGTGACAAAGCGCGAGAGAGGCATGGACATATATACACTACCAAACGTAAGGTAGATAGATAGTGGGAAGCAGCCGCATAGCACAGGGAGATCAGATCGGTGCTTTGTGACCACCTGGAGGGGTGGGATAGGGAGGGTGGGAGGGAGGGAGACGCAAGAGGGAAGGGATATGGGAAAAGATGTACATGTATGACTGATTCACTTTGTTATAAAGCAGAAACTAATAAAAAAAAAGATGTGGTACATATACCCAATGGAATATTACTCAGCCATAAAAATAACAAAATAATGCCATTTGCATCAACATGGATGGGCCTAGACACTTTCATAATGAGTGAAATAAGTCAGACGGAGAAAGACATATGGTATGTCTTTCATAAAAATATCATATGTTATCACTTATATGTGATATCTAAAAAAAAGGGTACAAATGAACTTACTTACAAAGTAGAAGTAGAGTCACAGAAAAGAAACTTATGGTTACTAGGGGATAAGGGGTAGCGGGGAGGGATGTATTGGCAGAATGGGATTGACATATGCACACTACCATATAAAATAGATAATAGGGCTTCCCTGGTGGTGCAGTGGTTGAGAGTCCACCTGTTGATGCAGGGGATATGGGTTCGTGCCCTGGTCCAGGAAGATCCCACATGCCGCAGAGCAGCTGGGCCTGTGAGCCATGGCTGTTGAGCCTGCATGTCCGGAGACTGTGTTCCACAACGGAGAGGCTGCAATAGTGAGAGGCCCACATACAGCAAAAAAAAAAAAAAAAAAAAAAAAAGATAATAAAACCCACTGTATAGCACAGGGAACTCTACTCAATACTCTGTAATGGTCTACATGGGAAAATAATTTTTAAAAAGAGTGGATATATGCACATGTATAACTGATTCACTTTGTTGTACACCTGAAATTAACACAACATTGTAAATCAACTATACTCCAATACAAATTTTTAAAAATAAAGGCACCCTGGATATTTAAAATAAAAAAAAAAAGCTTTTGCACAGTAAAGGAAACCATCAACAAAATGCAAAGACAAACTACTAAGCGGGAAAAGATATGTGCAAACGATACATCTGATAAGGGGTTAATATCCAAAATATATAAAGATCTCATACAAATTGATAACAAGAAAACAAACAACCTGATTAAGAAATGGGCAAAAAACCTGAATAGACATTTTTATAAAGATGACATAGAGATGGCCAACAGGCACATGAAAAGATGCTCAACATTACTTACCATCAAGGAAATGCAAATCAAAACCACAATGATATATTGACTCAAACCTGTCAGAATGACTGTTGTTGAAAAGACAACAAATAACAAGCATTGGGAAGGATGTGGCAAAAAAGGAACCCTGGTACGCTGGTGGTGGGAATGTAAATTGGTGAAGCTACTGTGGAAAACAGTATGGAGATTCCTCAAAAAATTAAAAATAGAACTACCGTATGATGAGAAATTCCAATACTGAGTATTTATCCGAAGAAAATGAAAACACTATTTCTAAATGATAAATGCACCCTTATGTTCACTGAAGCATTATTTACAATAGCCAAGATATGGAAGCAACCTAGATGCCCACTAATAGATGGATAAATATTACTCAACCATAAAAATGAATGAAATCTTGCCATTTGTGACAACATGGAAGAACCCAGAGGGTATTATGCTAAGTGAAATCAGTCAGAGAAAGACAAATACTGTATGACTTCACTTATATGTGGAATCTAAAAAACAAATGAACAAATATAACCAAACAGGAACAGTCACTGATTCAGAGAACAAACAGGTGGTTGCCAGAGGGGAGGGGATGGGAAAGGAACACAATAGAGGAACGGGATTAAGAGGTACAAACTAATATAACCAAAATCTTATAATAATAACTTTAAATGAAGTATAACCTATAAAAATATCATATCGCCATGCTGTACACCTGAAACTAATATTGTAAATCAACTACACTTCAATTTAAAAAATCAGATGGTCTTATCTTCACTCCCAAATCTATACACCTATCTTTATCTAATTCTAGCCCATGTTCTAGGTGCTGCATCTTTTTACAATAGAAGGAATATCACTGTTCCCACTCAGGCCTAATCACCACCTCTGCTCTGGACCCCATTTCTTCTCCCTTTTCGTAGGTTTTGACCTGGAGGCATGGTTTCTCCCTGCTATAACATCAGCTTCCATCTACTGAATTATTCCATTCATACACAAACTTACTCAGTACCTCCTTTTTCCCCAAGCACCCATCCTGAGTATCACTAATTTCTCTTTCTAACAGCAAAACTTCTAGAAAGTATTATCTTTTTTTACTCTCTTCACTTTACTAACTTTGGCTTCCATCCCTACCACTACATTGAAACTTCTCTTTCCAAGGTCACCAGCCACCTTCATGTCACCAAACCCAAAAGACATGTCTATCTTCAGCTTTCTCATTCACCAAAGAATTTGACTCAGTTGACCACTCCCTCCTTCTTGAAATACTGTTTTATCTTTGCTTTCATGACACCATCCTCTGCTGATCCTGCTTGACCTCCTCTTTTATCTAACCTTTAACTTCTTGCTACCTAAACTGTGGTCAGGGGACCAGCGGCATTGACTGCAAATCTAAGAAGCTCCCAGATGCTAAGGCTCAGTCCCCTGACCTGCTGGATCAGAATATCAAATTAACACGGTCATCAGGGAAAAGAAGGGAGATAAGATGGCAGAGTAGGACTTGAGCTGACCTCCTCTCACGAAAACACCAAAATCACAGCTAACTTCTGAACAGCCACTGACAAAAAAAAAGACTGGACCCTACCAAAAAAGATATTTTACCTCCAAATACTAAGAAGAAGCCACAAGGAGACAGTATGAGGAGTGCTTTCGTTATATAATCAAATCCCATCCCTGCTGGGTGGGCAACCCACAAACAGGAAAATAATTATATCACAGAGGCAAACATACAATAAAGGTAGGAAACCATCCACACACAAATATATCAAATCCAGCAACTGTGAGAAGAGGAAAGTACAAATGCAGGAAGTGCATTTGAAACTAAGAAACAAGCAACTTAAAACAATCTTGTATATATATAGATTGCTACATCAAAACCTCATGGTATCGCGGGCGGAGACTGGGGGTGGCGGAGCGGGAAAGCTTCAGAGCCGTGGAGGAGAGTGCAGCAACAGGGGTGCGGAGGGCAAAGCGGAGAGATTCCTGCATGGAGGATCGGTGCCGACCGGCACTCACCAGCCCGAGAGGCTTATCTGCTCACCTCCCAGGGCGGGCGGGACTGGGAGCTGAGGCTCAGGCTTCGGTCAGAGCGCAGGGAGAGGACTGCGGTTGGTGGCGTGAACACAGCCTGAAATGGTTAGTGCACCACGGCTGGCCGGGAGGGAGTCCGGGAAAAAGTCTGGACCTGCCGAAGAGGCAAGAGACTTTTTCTTCCCTCTTTGTTTCCTGGTGCGTGAGGAGAGGGGATTAAGAGCATTGCTTAAGGGAGCTCCAGAGATGGGTGCGAGCCGCAGCTAAGAGCGTGGACCCCAGAGACGGGCGTGGGAAGCTGGGGCTGCTGCTGCCGCCGCCAAGAGGCCTGTGTGCAAGCGCAGGTCACTGTCCACGCCCCCCTTCCGGGGAGCCTGTGCAGCCCGCCACTGCCGGGGTCCCGGGATCCGAGGACAGCTTCCCCGGGAGAGCGCATGGCGCGCCTCGGGCTGGTGCAACGTCCCGCCGGCCTCTGCCGCCACAGGATCGCCCTGCCTCCGTACCCCTCCCTCCCCCTGGCCTGAGTGAGCCAGAGTCCCCGAAGCGGCTGCTCCTTAACCCCGTCCTGTCTGAGCGAAGAATAGACGTCCTCCGGTGACCTACATGCAGAGGCGGGGCTAAATCCAAAGCTGAGACCCAGGAGCTGTGAGAACAAAGAAGAGAAAGGGAAATCTCTCCCAGCAGTCTCAGAAGCAGTGGATTAAAGCTCCACAATCAACTTGATGTAACCTGCATCTGTGGAATACATGAATAGACAACGAATCATCCCAAATTGAGGAGGTGGACTTGGAGAGCAAGATTTATGATTTTTCCCCTTTTCCTCTTTTTGTGAATGTGTATGTGTATGCTTCTGTGTGAGATTTTGTCTGTATAGCTTTCCTTCCACCATCTGTCCCAGGGTTCTATACGTCCATTTTTGTTTTTGTTTGTTTTTTTTTTGTAATAATTTTTTATTTTAAAAAATTTATTATATCTTATCATACTTTATTCTATTTTACTTTATCTTCTCTCTTTCTTTATTTCCTACCTTCCCTCCTTCCTCCTTCCCTCCCTCCCTCCTTTCTTTCTTTTCCTTCTTTCTTTCTTTCTACTTCTACTAATTCTTTCTACTTTTTCTCCCTTTTATTCTGAGCCGTGTGGATGAAAGGAACTTGGTGCTGCAGCCAGGAGTCAGTGCTATGCCTCTGAAGTGGGAGAGCCAACTTCAGGACAATGGACCACAAGAGACCTCCCAGCTCACATAATATCAAACGGCAAAAATCTCCCAGAGATCTCCATCTCAACACCAGCACCCAGCTTCACTCAACGACCAGCAAGCTACAGTGCTGGACACCCTATGCCAAACAACTAGCAAGACAGGAACACCACCCCACCCAATAGCAGAGAGGCGGCCTAAAATCATAATAAGGCCACAGACACCCCAAAACACACCACCAGACGTGGACCTGCCCACCAGAAAGACAAGATCCAGCCTCATCCACCAGAACACAGGCACTAGTCCCCTCCACCAGAAAGCCTACACAACCCACTGAGCCAACCTTAGCCACTGGGGACAGACACCAAAAACAACGGGAACTACAAACCTGAAGCCTGCAAAAAGGAGACCCCAAACACAGTAAGATAAGCAAAATGAGAAGACAGAAAAACACACAGCAGGTGAAGGAGCAAGATAAAAACCCATCAGACCTAACAAATGAAGAGGAAATAGGCAGTCTACCTGAAAAAGAATTCAGAATAATGATAGTAAAGATGATCCAAAATCTTGGAAATAGAACAGAGAAAATGCAAGAAACATTTAACAAGGACCTAGAAGAACTAAAGATGAATCAAGCAATGATTAGCAACACAATAAATGAAATAAAAAATACTCTAGATGGGATCAATAGCAGAATAACTGAGGCAGAAGAACGGATAAGTGACACGGAAGATAAAATAGTGGAAATAACTGCTGCAGAGCAGAATAAAGAAAAAAGTATGAAAAGAACTGAGGACAGTCTCAGAGACCTCTGGGACAACATTAAACGCGCCAACATTCGAACTATAGGGGTCCCAGAAGAAGAACAGAAAAAGAAAGGGACTGAGAAAATATTTGAAGAGATTATAGTTGAAAACTTCCCTAATATGGGAAACGAAATAGTTAATCAAGTCCAGGAGGCAAAGAGAGTCCCATACAGAATAAATCCAAGGAGAAATACGCCAAGACACACATTAATCAAACTGTCAAAAATTAAACACAAAGAAAACATATTAAAAGCAGCAAGGGAAAAACAACAAATAACACACAAGGGAATCCCCATAAGGTTAACAGCTGATCTTTCAGCAGAAACTCTGCAAGCCAGAAGGGACTGGCAGGACATATTTAAAGTGATGAAGGAGAAAAACCTGCAACCAAGATTACTCTACCCAGCAAGGATCTCATTTAGATTTGATGGAGAAATTAAAACGTTTACAGACAACCAAAAGCTGAGAGAGTTCAGCACCACCAAACCAGCTTTAGAACAAATGCTAAAGGAACTTCTCTAAGCAAGAAACACAACAGAAGGAAAAGACCTACAATAACGAACCCAAAACAATTTAAAAAATGGGAATAGGAACATACATATCAATAATTACCATAAATGTAAATGGACTAAATGCTCCCACCAAAAGACACATATTGGCTGAATGGATACAAAAACAAGACCCATATATATGCTGTCTACAAGAGACCCACTTCAGACCTAGAGACACATACAGACTGAAAGTAAGGGGATGGAAAAAGATATTCCATGCACATGGAAATCAAAAGAAAGCTGGAGTAGCAATTCTCATATCAGACAAAATAGACTTTAAAATAAAGACTATTAGAAGAGACAAAGAAGGACACTACATAATGATCAAGGGATCGATCAAGAAGAAGATATAACAATCGTAAATATTTATGCACCCAACATAGGAGCACCTCAATACATAAGGAAATACTAACAGCCATAAAAGGCGAAATCGACAGTAACACATTCATATTAGGGGACTTTAACACCCCACTTTCACCAATGGACACATCATCCAAAATGAAAATAAATAAGGAAACACAAGCTTTAAATGATACATTAAACAAGATGGACTTAATTGATATTTATAGGAAATTCCATCCAAAAACATCAGAATACACATTTTTCTCAAGTGATCATGGAACATTCTCCAGGATAGATCATAACTTGGGTCAAAAATCAAGCCCTGGTAAATTTAAGAAAATTGAAATTGTATCAAGTATCTTTTCCGACTACAACGCTATGAGACTAGAGATCAATTACAGGAAAAGATCTGTAAAAAATACAAACACATGGAGGCTAAACAATACACTACTTAATAACGAAGTGATCATGAAGAAGTCAAAGAGGAAATCAAAAAATACCTAGAAACAAATGACAATGGAGACACGACGACCCAAAAACTATGGGATGCAGCAGAAGCAGTTCTAAGAGGGAAGTTTATAGCAATACAATCCCACCTTAAGAAACAAGAAACATCTCGAGTAAACAACCTGACCTTGCACCTAAAGCAATTAGAGAAAGAAGAACAAAAAACCCCCAAAGTTAGCAGAAGGAAGGAAATCATAAAGATCGGATCAGAAATAAATGAAAAAGAAATGAAGGAAACGATAGCAAAGATCAATAAAAGTAAAAGCTGGTTCTTTGAGAAGATAAACAAAATTGATAACCATTAGCCAGACTCATCAAGAAAAAAAGGGAAAATCAAATCAATAGAATTAGAAATGAAAAAGGAGAAGTAACAACTGACACTGCAGAAATACAAAAGATCATGAGAGATTACTACAAGCAACTCTATGCCAATAAAATGGACAACCTGGAAGAAATGGACAAATTCTTAGAAAAGCACAACCTGCCAAGACTGAACCAGGAAGAAATAGAAAATATGAACAGACCAATCACAAGCACTGAAATTGAAACTGTGATTAAAATCCTTCCCACAAACAAAAGCCCAGGACCAGATGGCTTCACAGGCGCATTCTATCAAACATTTAGAGAAGAGCTGTCACCTATTCTTCTGAAACTCTTCCAAAATATAGCAGAGGGAGGAACACTCCCAAACTCATTCTACGAGGCTACCATCACCTTGATACCAAAACCAGACAAGGAGGTCACAAAGAAAGAAAACTACAGGCCAATATCACTCATGAACATACATGCAAAAATCCTCAACAAAATACTAGCAAAAAGAATCGAACAGCACACTAAAAGGATCATACACCAGGATCAAGTGGGGTTTATTCCAGGAATGCATGGATTCTTAAATATATGCAAATCAATCAACATGATACACCATATTAACAAATTGAAGGAGAAAACCCATATGATCATCTCAATAGATGCAGAGAAAGCTTTCGACAAAATTCAACACCCATTTATGTTAAAAAAAAACCCTGTAGAAAGTAGGCATAGAGGAAACTTTCCTCAACATAATAAAGTCCATATATGACAAACCCACAGCCAACATCATCCTTAATGGTGAAAAACTGAAACCATTTCTACTAAGATCAGGAACAAGACAAGGTTGCCCACTCTCACCACTCTTATTCAACATAGTTTTGGAAGTTTTAACCACAGCAATCAGAGAAGAAAAGTAAATAAAAGGAATCCAAATCGGAAAAGAAGAAGTAAAGCTGTCACTGTTTGCAGATGACATGATACTATAGATAGAGAATCCTAAAGATGCTACCAGAAAACTACTAGAGCTAATCAATGAATTTGGTAAAGTAGCAGGATACAAAATTAATGCACCAAAATCTTTGGCATTCCTGTACACTAATGATGAAAAATCTGAAAGTGAAATCAAGAAAACTAAGACACTAATGAAAGAAATTAAAAATGATACCAATAGATGGAGAGATATACCATGTTCTTGGATTGGAAGAATCAACATTGTGAAAATGACTCTACTACCCAAAGCAATCTACAGATTCAATGCAATCCCTATCAAACTACCACTGGCATTTTTCACAGAACTAGAACAAAAAATTTCACAATTTGTATGGAAACACAAAAGACCCCGAATAGCCAAAGCAATCTTGAGAACGAAAAATGGAGCTGGAGGAATCAGGATCCCTGACTTCAGACTATACTACCAAGCTACAGTAATCAAGACAGTATGGTACTGGCACAAAAACAGAAAGATAGGTCAATGGAACAGGATAGAAAGCCCAGAGATAAACCCACGTACATATGGTCACCTTATCTTTGATAAAGGAGGCAGGAATGTACAGTGCAGAAAGGACAGCCTCTTCAATAAGTGGTGCTGGGAAAACTGGACAGGTACATATTAAAGTATGAGATTTAATCACTCCATAACACCATACACAAAAATAAGCTCAAAATGGATTAAAGACCTAAATGTAAGGCCAGAAACTATCAAACTCTTAGAGGAAAACATAGGCAGAACACTCTATGACATAAATCACAGCAACATCCTTTTTGACCCACCTCCTAGAGAAATGGAAATAAAAACAAAAATAAACTAATGGGACCTAATGAAACTTCAAAGCTTTTGCACAGCAAAAGAAACCATAAACAAGACCAAAAGACAACCCTCAGAATTGGAGAAAATATTTGCAAATGAAGCAACTGACAAAGGATTAATCTCCAAAATTTATAAGCAGCTCATGCAGCTCAATAGCAAAAAAACAAACAACCCAATCCAAAAATGGGCAGAAGATATAAATAGAGATTTCTCCAAAGAAGATATACAGATGGCCAAGAGGCACATGAACAGATGTTCAAACATCGCCAGTTTTTAGAGAAATGCAAATCAAAACTATGAGATATCACCTCACACCAATCAAAATGGCTATCATCAAAAAGTCTACAAACAGTAAATGCTGGAGAGGGTGTGGAAAAAAGGGAACCCTCCTACACTGTTGGTGGGAATATAAATTGGTGCAGCCACTATGAAGAACAGTATGAAGATTCCTTAAGAAACTAACAACAGAGCTACCACATGATCCTGCAATCCCACTCCTGGGCATATACACAGAGAAAAACATGGTCTGAAAGGATATATGCACCTCAATGTTCATTGCAGCGCTGTTTACAATAGCCAAGACATGGAAGCAACCTAAATGTCCACTGACAGAAGAATGCATAAAGAAGATGTGGCACATATATACAATGGAATATTACTCAGCCATTAAAAAGAATGAAATAATGCCATTTGCAGCAACATGGATGGACCTAGAGACTGTCATACTGAGTGAACAGAGAAGGAGAAATACTGTATGATACCGCTTATATGCAGAATCTTTAAAAAATGATACAAATGAACTTATAAAAAAGAAAACAGACTCACAGACTTAGAGAATGAACTTATGGTTACTGGTGGGAAGGGTGGGGTGGGGGTTAGTTAGGGAGTTTGGGATTGACATGTACACACTGCTGTATTTAAAATGGATAACCAACAAGGACGTACTGTATAGCACAGGTAACTGTTCAATATTATGTAACAACCTACTTGGGAAAAGAATTTGAAAAAGAATAGATACATGTATAACTGAATCACGTTCTTGTTCACCTGAAAATAACACAACATTGTTAATCAACTATCCTCCAATATAAAATAAAAAGTTAAAAAATTAAAAATATCATACTTAGCAAAATGAAAAAAAAAACCTGAGTTAGACTAACCCATGACTAAAAGGAGATTAGAATCAGAATGGAGGTTATTAAATTGTTTCTAGTTTACCTTCTTTAAACACTTTGAATTATATGTTATATTCTTTACTGAAACTAATAAATATTTAAATGATTAGAAAAAAATTTTTTTAATGGTCAGAAGATCTAAATAGACATTTCTTCAAATAAGACATACAGATGGCCAAGAGGCACATGAAAAGATGCTCAACATCTCTATTAGAGAAATGCAAATCAAAACTAAACTGAGGGGGAAAAAAAACGTGTTTGGAGGAGCTTCAAGATGGCAGAAGAGTAAGACGTGGAGATCACCTTCCTCCCCACAAATATATCAGAAATACATCTACATGAGGAACAACCCCTAAAGAACACCTATTGAACACTGGCAGAAGAACTCAAACCTCCAAAAAGGCAAGAAACTCCCCCACATACCTGGGTAGGGCAAAAGGAAAAAGAAAAAACAGAGACAAACAATAGGGATGGGACCTGCACCTCTGGGAGGGAGCTGTGAAGGAGAACGGTTTCCACACACTAGGAAGTCCCTTCACTGGTGGAGACAGGGGGTGGCAGGGTGGAAGCTTTGGAGCCGTGGAGGAGATCGCAGCAACAGGGGTGCAGAGGGCAAAGCAGAGAGTTTCCTGCACAGAGGATCGGTGCCGACCAGCACTCACCACCCCGAGAGGCTTATCTGCTAACCCCCTGGGGAGGGCAGGGGCTTGGAGCTGAGGCTCCGGCTTCAGAGCTCAGATCCCAGGGAGAAAACTGGGGTTGCCTGCGTGAACACAGCCTGAAGGGGCTAGTGGGCCCCAGCTAGCTCAGAGGGATTCCGGGAAAAAGTCTGGAGCTGCCGAAGAGACAAGAGACTTCTTCTTGCCTCTGTTTCACGGTGCGCGAGGAGGGGGATTAAGAGCGCCACCTAAACGAGCTCCAGAGACGGGCACGAGCCGCGGCTATCAGCATAGACCCCAGAGATGGGCATGAGACTCTAAGCCAGCTGCTGCAGCCACCAAGAAGCCTGTGTGCAAGCACAGGTCACTCTCATCACCTCCCCTCTTGGGAGCGGGTGAAGGCCACCACTGCCAGGGTCCCATGATCCAGGAAAAACTTCCCCGGAGAACATACGGTGTGTCTCAGGCTGGTGCAACGTCATACCGGCCTCTGCCTCTGCAGACTCGCCCTGCATTCTGTACCCCTCCTTCTGCCTGGCCTGAGCCAGAGCCCCCGAATCAGCTGCTCCTTTAACCCTGTCCTGTCTGGGCGGGGAACAGATGACCTCAGGCGACCTACATGCAGAGGCGGGGCCAAATCCACAGCTGAACCCCGGCAGCTGTGCGGACAAAGAAGAGAAAGGGAAATCTCTCCCACAGCCTCAGGAGCAGCGGATTAAATCTCCACAATCAACTTGACGTAGCCTGCATCTGTGGAATACTTGAATAGACAATGAATCATCCCAAATTGAGGCGTGCACTTTGGGAGTGACGATATATATATTTTTTTCCTTTTTGCCTTTTTGTGAGTGTGTATGTGTATGTTACTGTGTGTGATTTTGTCTGTATAGCTTTGCTTTTACCATTTGTTCTAGGGTTCTGTCTGTACATTTTGTTGGGGTGCTTTTTTTTAGTATAGTTTTTAGCACCTGTTATCATTGGTGGATTTGTTTTTTGGTTTGGTTGCTCTCTTCTTTCTTTATTTTTTTCTTACTTTTAAAATTCTTTTTTATTTTTAATAATTATTTTTTATTTTAATAACGTTCTTTTCTCATTTTTCTTTCTTTCTTTCCTTTTCCCTTTTATTCTGTGCCACGTAGATGACAGGGTCTTGGTGCTCCGGCCAGGCATCACTCCTTTACCTCTGAGGTGGGAGAGCCAAGTTCAGGACACTGGTCCACCAGAGACCTCCCAGCTCCATGTAATATCAAACAGCGAAAATCTCCCAGAGATCTCCATCTCAACGCCAAGACCCAGCTCCAATTAATGACCAGCAAGCTACAGTGCTGGACACCCTATGCCAAACAACTAGCAAGACAGGAACACAACCTCACCCATTAGCAGAGAGCTGCCTAAAATCATAAGAAGGTCACAGACACCCCAAAACACACCACCAGACGTGGACGTGCCCACCAGAAAGACAAGATCCAGCCTCATCCACCAGAACACAGGCACTAGTCCCCTCCACCAGAAAGCCTACACAACCCACTGAACCAACCTTAGCCACTGGGGATAGACACCAAAAACAATGGGAACTACGAACCTGCAGCCTGCAAAAAGGAGACCCCAAACACAGTAAGATAAGCAAAATGAGAAGACAGAGAAACACACAGCAGATGAAGGAGCAAGGCAGAAACCCACCAGACCTAACAAATGAAGAGGAAATAGGCAGTCTACCTGAAAAAGAATTCAGAATAATGATAGTAAAGATGATCCAAAATCTTGGAAATAGAATAGACAAAATACAAGAAACGTTTAACAAGGACCTAGAAGAACTAAAGAGCAAACAAATGATGAACAACACAATAAATGAAATTAAAAATTCACTAGAAGGAATCAACAGCAGAATAACTGAGGCAGAAGAACACAAAACTGACCTGGAAGATAAAATAGTGGAAATAACTACTGCAGAGCAGAATAAAGAAAAAAGAATAAAAAGAATTGAGGACAATCTCAGAGACTTTTGGGACAACATTGAAAACCAAACATTCGAATTATAGGGATCCCAGAAGAAGAAGAGAAAAAGAAAGGGACTGCAAAAATATTTGAAGAGATTATACTTGAAAACTTCTCTAATATGGGAAAGGAAATAGTTAATCAAGTCCAGGAAGCACAGACAATCCCATACAGGATGAATAGAAGGAAAAACATGCCAAGACACATATTACTCAAATTATCAAAAATTAAATACAAAGAAAAAATATTAAAAGCAGCAAGGGAAAAGAAACAAATAACATATAAGGGAATTCCCATAAGGTTAACAGCTGATCTTTCAGCAGAAACTCTGCAAACCAGAAGGGACTGGCAGGACATATTTACAGTGATGAAAGGGAAAAACCTACAACCAAGATTACTCTACCCAGCAAGGATCTCATTCAGATTCGACAAAGAAATTAAAACCTTTACAGACAAGCAAAAGCTAAGAGAATTCAGCACCACCAATGTAGCTTTACAACAAATGCTAAAGCAACTTCTCTAGGCAGGAAAAACAAGAGAAGGAAAAGACCTACAATAACAAACCCAAAACAATTAAGAAATAGTAATAGGAACATACATATCAATAATTACCTTAAATGTAAATGTATTAAATGTTCCAACCAAAAAACATAGACTGGCTGAATTGATACAAAAACAACACCTGTATATATGCTGTCTACAAGAGACCCACTTCAGACCTAGGGACACTTACAGACTGAAAGTGAGGGGATGGAAAAAGATATTCCATGCACATGGAAATCAAAAGAAAGCTGGAGTAGCAATTCTCAAATCAGACAAAATAGACTAAAATAAAGCCTATTACAAGAGACAAAGAAGGACACTACATAATGATCAAGGGATCAATCCAAGAAGAAGATATAAAAATTGTAAATATTTATGCACCCAACATAGGAGCACCTCATACATAAGGCAAATACTAACAGCCATAAAAGGGGAAATCGACAGTAACACAAACATAGGAGGTGACTTTAACACGTCACTTTCACCAATGGACAGATCATCCAAAATGATAATAAATAAGGAAACACAAGCTTTAAATGCTACATTAAACAACATGGATTTAATTGATACTTATAGGACGTTCCATCCAAAAACAACAGAATACACTTTCTTCTCACATGCTCATGGGACATTCTCCAGGATAGATCATATCTTGGGTCACAAATCAAGCCTTAGTAAATTTAAGAAAATTGAAATCCTATCAAGTATCTTTTCCGACCACAACACTATGAGACTAGATATCAATTACAGGATAAAATCTGTAAAAAAAAAAAAAAAAAATACAAACAGGGCTTCCCTGGTGGCGCAGTGGTTAAGAATCTGCCTGCCAATGCAGGGGACATGGGTTCGAGCCCTGGTCTGGGAAGATCCCGCATGCTGTGGGGCAACTAGGCCCATGAGCCACAACTACTGAGCCTGCGTGTCTGGAGCCTGTGCTCCAGAACAAGAGAGGCCGCGACAGTGAGAGGCCCGTGCACCATGATGAAGAGTGGCCCCCACTCGCTGCAACTAGAGAAAGCCCGCGCACAGAAACGAAGAGCCAACACACCCAAAAATAAAAATAAATAAATAAATAAATAAATAAATAAATAAATAAACACATGGAGGCTAAACAATACACTACTTAATAACCAAAAGATCACTGAAGAAATCAAAGAGGAAATCAAAAAATACCTAGGAACAAATGACAAGGTAAACACAACAACCCGAAACCTATGGGATGCAGCAAAAGCAGTTCTAAGAGGGAAGTTTATAGCAATACAATCCTACCTTAAGAAACAAGAAACATCTCAAATAAACAACATAACTTTACACCTAAAGCAACTAGAGAAAGAAGAGCAAACAAAACTCAAAGTTAGCAGAAGGAAGGAAATCATAAAGATCAGATCAGAAATAAATGAAAAAGAAATGAAGGAACAAGAGCAAAGATCAATAAAATTAAAAGCTGGTTCTTTCAGAAGATAAACAAAGTTGATAAACCTTTAGCCAGACTCATCAAGAAAAAAAGGGAGACTACTCAAATCAACAGAATTAGAAATGAAAAAGGAGAAGTAACAACTGACACTGCAGAAATACAAAGGATCATGAGAGATTACTACAAGCAACTATATGCCAATAAAATGCACAACCTGGAAGAAATGGACAAATTCTTAGAAATGCACAACCTGCCAAGACTGAACCAGAAAGAAATAGAAAATATAAACAAACCAATCACAAGCACTGAAATTGAGACTGTGATTAAAAATCTTCCAACAAACAAAAGTCCAGGACCAGATGGCTTCACAGGCAAATGTTATCAAACAGTTAGAGAAGAGCTAACACCTATCCTTCTTGAGCTCTACCAAAATATAGCGGAGGGAGGAACACTCCCACACTCATTCTACGAAGCCACCATCACCCTGATACCAAAACCAGACAAAGATGTCAAAAAGAAAGAAAGCTACAGACCAATATCACTGTTGAACATAGATGCAAAAATCCTCAACAAAATACTAGCAAACAGAATCCAACAGCACATTAAAGGGATCATACACCATGATCAAGTGGGGTTTATCCCAGGAATGCAAGGATTCTTCAATATACACAAATCAATCAATGTGATACTCCATATTAACAAACTGAAGTATAAAAACCATATGATCCTCTCAATAGATGCAGAAAAAGCTTTTGACAAAATTCAACACCCATTTATGATAAAACCCTTCCAGAAAGTAGGCATAGAGGGAACTTACCTCAACATAATAAAGGCCATATATGACAAACCCACAGCCAACATTGTCCTCAGTGGTGAAAAACTGAAAGCATTTCCACTAAGATCAGGAACAAGACAAGGTTGCCCACTCTCACCACTATTATTCAATATTGTTTTGGAAGTTTTAGCCACAGCAGTCAGAGAAGAGGCAGAAATAAAGGAATCCAAATTGGAAAAGAAGAAGTAAAGCTGTCACTGTTTGCAGATGACATGATACTATATATAGAGAATCCTAAAGATGCTACCAGGGCTAATGAATGAATATGGTAAAGTAGCAGGATACGTATTAATGCACAGAAACCTCCTGCATTCCTATACGCTAATGATGAAAAATCGGAAGAAGAAATTAAGGAAACCCTCCCATTTACCATTGCAACAAAAAGAAATAATATCTAGGTATAAACCTACCTAAGGAGACAAAAGACCTGTATGCAAAAAATTATAAGACACTAATGAAAGAAATTTAAAATGATACCAATAGATGGAGAGATATACCATGTTCTCGGATTGGAAGAATCAAGATTGTGAAAATGACTCTACTACCCAAAGCAATCTACAGATTCAGTGCAATCCCTATCAAACTACCACTGGCATTTTTCACAGAACTAGAACAAAAACGTTCACAATTTGTATGTAAACACAAAAGACCCTGAATAGCCAAAGCAATATAGAGAACGAAAAATGGAGTGGGAGGAATCAGGCTCTCTGTCTTCAAACTATACTACAAAGCTACAGTAATCAAGACAGTATGGTACTGGTACAAAAACAGAAATATAAATCAATGAAACAGGATACAAAGTCCAAAGATAAACCCACACATGTATGGTCACCTTATTTTTGATAAAGGAGGCAAGCATATACAATGGAGAAAAGACAGCCTCTTCAATAAGTGGTGCTGGGAAAACTGGACAGCTACATGTAAAAGAATGAAATTAGAACACTCCCTAACACCATACACAAAAATAGACTCAAAATGGATTAAAGACCTAAATGTCAGGCCAGACACTATCAAACTCTTAGAGGAAAACATAGGTAGGCTGAACTCTCTATGACATAAATCACAGCAAGATCCTTTTTGACCCACCTCCTAGAGAAATGGAAATAAAAACAAAAATAAAATGGGACCTAATGAAACTTCAAAGCTTTTGCACAGCAAAGGAAACCATAAACAAGACCAAAAGACAACCCTCAGAATCGGAGAAAATATTTGCAAATGAAGCAACTGACAAAGGATTAACCTCCAAAATTTACAAGCAGCTCATGCAGCTCAATAACAAAAAAACAAATAACCCAATCCAAAAGTGGGCAGAAGACCTAAATAGACATTTCTCCAAGGAAGATATACAGATTGCCAAGAAACACATGAAAGGATGCTCAACATCATTAATCATTAGAGAAATGCAAATCAAAACTACAATGAGATGTCATCTCACATCAGTCAGAATGGCCATCATGAAAAAATCTACAAACAATAAATGCTGGAGAGGGTGTGGAGAAAAGGGAACCCTCTTGCACCACTGGGGGGAATGTAAATTGATACAGCCACTATGGAGAACAGTATGGAGGTTCCTTAAAAAACTGAAAATAGAACTACCATATGACCCAGCAATCCCACTACTGGGCATATTCCTTGAGAAAACCATAATTCAAAAAGAGGCATGTACCACAATGTTCATTGCAGCTCTATTTACAATAGCCAGGACATGGAAGCAACCTAAGTGTCCATCGACGGATGAAAGGATAAAGAAGATGTGGCATGTATATACAATTGAATATTACTCAGCCATAAAAAGAAATGAAATTGAGTTATTTTTAGTGAGGTGGATGGAACTAGAGTCTGTCATACAGAGTGTAGTAAGTCAGAAAGAGGAAAACAAATACCATATGCTAACACATATATATGGAATCTAAAAAAAAAACGGTTCTGAAGAACCTAGGGACAGGACAGGAATAAAGACGCAGACCTACTAGAAAATGGACTTGAGGATATGGGAAGGGGGAAGGGTAAGCTGAGACAAAGTGAGAGAGTGGCATGGACATATATACATTACCAAATGTAAAACCGATAGCTAGTGGGAAGCAACCACATAGCACTGGGAGATCAGCTTTGTGACCACCTAGAGGGGTGGGATGGGGGGGTGGGAGGGAGGGAGATGCAAGAGGGAAGAGATATGGGGATATATGTATGTGTATAGCTGATTCACCTTGTTATAAAGCAGAAACTAACACACCATTGTAACCAATTATACTCCAATAAAGATGTTAAAAAAAAAAAACTACAATGAGATATCACCTCACAGCAGTCAGAATGGCTATCATCAGAAAGTGTACAAACAGTAAATCCTGGAGAGGATGTGGAGAAAAGGGAACCCTCCTACACTGTTGGTGGGAATGTAAATTGGTACAGCCACTATGGAGAACTCTATGCATGTACCTAAAAGAGCTGAAAATAGAACTACCATATGATCCAGCAATCCCACTGCTGGGCATATATCTGGAGAAAACCATAATTCAAAAAGATATATGTATCCTAATGTTCACTGCCACACTATTTACAGTAGCCAAGACATGGAACAAACTAAATATCCATCAACAGACAACTGGATAAAGAAGATGTGGTACATATATACAAGGGAATATTACTCAGCCATAAAAAAATGAAATAATGCCATTTGCTGTAACACAGATAGATCTGGAGATTATCATACTAAGTGAAGTAAGTCAGAGAAAGACAAATATATGATATCACTTATACGTAGAATCTTAAAAAATGATACAAATGAACTTATTTACAAAACAAAAACAGATTCACAGACTTCAAAAACAAACCTATGGTTACCAAAGGGGAAAGCTGGTGGGGAGTGATAAATTAGGAATTTGGGATTAACATATACACACTACTATATATAAAATAATAAACAAGGATCTACTGTATAGCCCAGGGGGCTCTACTCAATATTTTGTAATAACCTATAAGGAAAAAGAATCTGAAAAAGAATGGATATATGTATAACTGAATCACTTTGCTGTATATCTGAAACTAACACAACATTGTAAATCAACTATACTCCAATATAAAATTAAAATTACAAAAATAAATAAATAAAAATGGCAATCTGAATACAAGCTGAATATCAGAGGCTTTGGGAAAAGCACATCATAGGTCAGTAGAACTGGCAGTGCCATAATAATTACCATAGAAGTTCTAACTTAAAACCCAATACAGAGGGAGGAAAAGAGAAGTTAAGCTAAAAACAGAGTCAACTTATAGTAGGGAACACAGAATAAAGAGTTATTAATAATAGTTGAAATCTAATTAAATGACTCATTTAATTAAAAAAACCAAAAACAAGATCACCAGGTAATTCCTGGGACATTAAAGTTTTAGAATCATTGTTCTAAATGTTGCTGTGCCCCAGGGCCCTGTGCTATACTCTCCTACTAGGTGACACCATCCGGGCTCAGAGTTTCAAATTTTATAATTTTATATATATATATATATATATATATACACACACACACACACACATCCTTTTTTTTTTTTTTTTTTTTTTTTTGGCCACCCTGCTCGGCTTGCGGGATCTTAGTTCCACGACCAGGGATGGAACCCAGGCCCACTGCAGTGGAAGTGCAGAGTCCTAACCATTAGATCACCAAGGAATTCCCATTACTATGGATTTTTTTTTTACATCTTTATTGGAGTATAATTGCTTTACAATGTTGTGTTAGTTTCTGCTGTATAACGAAGTGAATCAGCTATACATATACATATATCCTCATATCTCCTCCCTCTTGCATCTCCCTCCCACCCTCCCTATACCACCCCTCTAGATGGTCACAAAGCACTGAGCTGATCTCCCTGTGCTATGCAGTTGCTTTCCACTAGCTGTCTATTTTACATTTGGTAGTGATTACAGATTTTTTAATCTCCAAATCTCTCTCTCTGTAGCTCTTACCTCCCTCCTAAATTCCAGATTCATATAAACAACAGCCTACATGACGTCTCCATTTGGATGGAGTTTCAAATATTTCAAAGTTAATGTTGAAAACAGAAGCCTTCTCCCATCTCACTATGTAGCCCCACCAAAAAAGGACAGCTAAGTTTACTGAATACCTGTTACAGGTAGTAACCTAAGTGCTTAACATGTAACAGCTGCTTTAGTCCTCACATCACCACCACCAAGAGACAGTTACTATTATTGTCCCCATTTTACAGAAGAGTAATTGAGAGAGAGGGCATAAGTAACTTGCCCACAATCATACATCTCCTAAGTATCACACCGAGGATTTGAAGTTAGGTAATTTGAGTCCAGAATGTTCCTGTTATACCCTTCAGTTTCATCCAACCCAGAGCTCAAAGAAATCTAAAAGTCATCATTTATTTCACCATCACCCACTCCTAATCCCATGCATTACATTTTCAAACACTATCTGGAATTCATGTATTTCTATCTCCATGGCCACCCACTCTTTTCCAAGCCATCATTTTGCTTGTGCATTCATTAATCTCCTAACTGGTCTCCCTCCTTCCACTCTACCTGGTATTCTCTCATAGCAGTAAGTTTTTTATAGAAAGAATCTGTTGTCAGTGCCTTGTTTAAACCCTTTCATGGGCTGCCATATGCTTGACCTGAGCCCTGCCTTCTCCAGCCTATGCCTGACTTGAGCCTCAGAGGCTCTTGTTCCTCAAACATACCAAGTGCATGTCCCAGCCCACTCCCAGGGTCTTTGCTCTTGCTGTTCTGTTAGATCAAATTCATCTTCCTTTCTCCCAGCTCCCCCTCATTCGGCAGGTCTCAATTCTCATGTCACCTCTTTTCAACAACTCTTTATAAAACAGTCACTCTATTATAGCCCCGTTTCCTTCATTGCACTTAACACATCTGAATCTGAGAAAAAAATATAAGTAAATCTAAAGCCGTGGAGAATGTACTAGTCTACCTAGGTTCAAATTCTGGCTTTACCCTGTAACCTCCCTGTGGCTCTCTCTCCTCATCTATTAAAAAGGAGTATAATAAGAGTGCTGTGATGAGTAACATCAATGCCTGGCATATACTAAGTACTATTTAAGCACTTGCTATAATGATTAGGTACACTTGAAGGCAAGGACCTTGCTCCTGATTGTCTCTATATTCCTAGCACTTAGAACACCCAGTTTACCAAAGTTTGTCAAACGAATGACTGTTGTTCCTCTTCATTGTTCCATTCATATTAGTGATAGGATCTACCATTTTCCCAATGTTTTAGTGATGTTTTTCCCTGGGATCACCAATTAATGTGTCTTCATGGTCTATTTTACATGCATTTATTTTATTCTATTCACAGCGACAATTGTCATACCACCTACAAAAAGTACAAAAGCCTAAACCATTTTCCAATACCAGGTCAGAGCCAAGGTGCAAAAGAGGAACTATACAGTAAATTACAAGAAGAGTTCAGGTGTCCCATACGAAGCATGCTGCCTGTCACATGATGCATTTAAAGCTGTAAATATTGCCACAGGAGAATCTCTTGTCTTTGCAGCGGCCACACAGCTCCTGCCGATGAGGCCTCCTTAGATCGATGTGTCTTTTCTTTTGAAGACAGGAACAACGAGACTTTGAACAGGTCTTTTGAAAAGAAGCAACAGTTTGGGGACTAAATGATCAAATTAGTTCTTCAAATGTAGTCTTCAAATGAAAATACTTCTCCCCACCACCCCTATCCCAGATATCTTTCTCCTCCTTTGAATACTATGAGAAGTCCAAGACCAAGCTGTACAAAACCACTCACAGCCCACTAAATGCCATGCATTTTTCAAAATGAATGATCAAAGATGATATTTAAGAGAACATTGATGAGCCAGTCCAGAAGATACAACAGAAAAGGTTTAAAAGTTAGAGTTTTGTAGAGTCTCTTCATTATGCAGGTTTCTACATTTGTAGCCAGGTGGGAGTGAGCAGTGGGTATTAAGTGATTTGATTACCTAGACTGGAACATTTAAAAAATACTAGAGCAGTGATTCTCAACCAGTAGTATTTTACCTACCAGCAGACATTTGGCAATATCTGGAGAGATTTTTGGCTGTCACAACTGGAGGGAGGGGTGTTCTAGAGGAAGCTAAATGTTTTCCTTCCAGTCATGCCTAATCTCTGCTGGAATTTGAAGTATTTTTAACCACTATCCTATTCTGTCTTCTGATAAATAAAAAACACACCCCATGGAGACTGGTATACTACCCTGGTCCACCTTCCCAACCCTGCTAATCTTTGAAAATTTATAATCACTGCTCTATTTTCTGCATATGTCCATAGCCAAAAAGAATAAGTCAAGCTTTACCTTTTATATTGTGAAAATAGGCACTTTTATTTTCCAAATGAGTGTCTCAGATATGATTTATCAAATGTTGTACTGCACTTACATCTTCCACTCTCCCGTTGATGAGTATGCATCCTTAAGAAAATTCTAATAGCAATACTCACATGTTGTTTACTCTAGGTACTGCTCCAAGCACTTTACATAAATTCACTTAATCCTCATATCACCTTTATAAGGAAGAAAAGGCTTAATTCAAAACAAATTTTTTTAGTTAAAAAAAAAATCAGGATTTAGTCTAAAGGTAGGTTTCTGGTTTTAGTAATGGTGGATTAGGTGTTTTTTTGTGTGTGTGTGTGTGTGGTACGCGGGCCTCTCACTGTTGTGGCCTCTCCCGTCGTGGAGCACAGGCTCCGGATGCACAGGCTCAGCAGCCATGGCTCACAGGCCCAGCCGCTCCGCGGCATGTGGGATCCTCCCGGACCAGGGCACGAACCCGTGTCCCCTGCATTGGCAGGCGGACTCTCAACCACTGTGCCACCAGGGAAGCCCTGAATTAGGTGGTTTTAACCAAATCTCCTACTTAGGACAACAAGAAAAGCTGAGCAGAAAAGATAATAATTAAAAACAAGAACTACTTGAAGGCACTGGAGAGTTACCAAAGTATCAGAGGAGGAAGCCCAGAAATAGAGATGAGCCTGACATTTGGGACTATTTTCTCTCTAAAGGCAATTCTGTAAGAGGTGAAAGACAACAGGAAGCTGAAAATGAGTTTAACAAGTTGATGAGGCTGAGGGATAATCTTAAATATGTCAAAATAGGAGAGACCTGGTAAACAATGCAGGTTTTGTGCTGGGACCCTGAAGGGCCCTGAAAGGCTACACCCTAAGAATAAGAATAAACCAAAAATTGACCAGCCTTCAACTGCTGAAGCCCAGTTTCAAAACAGCTCAACCCTGATTGGAAAATAGTAATCTGAAATTGCTAGTGTCCCCATCTGCCCAACAGAAGCAAACAAGTCTTCTGTGAAAAACAATACTATCCTAGGCCTCAAATTACTACTATAGGGGCTTCCCTGGTGGCGCAGTGGTTGAGAGTCTGCCTGCCAATGCAGGGGACACGGGTTCGTGCCCCAGTCTGGGAAGATCCCACATGCCGCAGAGCGGCTGGGCCCGTGAGCCATGGCTGCTGAGCCTGCGTGTCCGGAGCCTGTGCTCCGCAACAGGAGAGGCCACAGCAGTGAGAGGCCCGCGTACCGCCAAAAAAAAAATTATTACTATAATTTTTCATATACAATATATAGCACTCAAAAGTAACCAGGTATATAAGGAGACAGAATGACATACTCGAAAACCAAGGAACGTGAAGAGGATAGCAACAGAACCATAGAGGATTAAATTAATGGAGTTTTATGGTACGGATTTTAAGAAAATGATGCTGAATATGTTCAAAGAGATGAGACTGATATTTCCAACAGAGAACTGGACGTCACTTAAAAACACATAAAAATTCTAGTACTGAAAAACACAGTAACTGAAATCTATAACTGAATAGGTAGGTTTGACGGCAGATTGGAAAGAGCAGAAGGAAAAATTAGAGAAATGGAAGATAGTTTAGTAGGTGCTATCCAAACTGAAGCAAAGAGAGACAAAAGCATAGGAAATACAGAAAAGAGCATAAAAGAGATAAGGGATATGGTGAAAGGTCTAATATGAGTAATTAGAAGAAAGAGAATGGAGGTGGAAGTAATATTTTAAAGATAATGGCTGATAATTTTCCAAGAGTGATAAAAGTCTTCAAGCTACAGATTCAAGAAACACTATGAATTATAAACAGGATAAATACAAAGAAACTACTATTGGCCATAAATTGTAAAACTGTTGGGCCTCCCTGGTGGCGCAGTGGTTGAGAGTCCGCCTGCCGATGCAGGGGATACGGGTTCGTGCCCCGGTCTGGGAGGATCCCATATGCCGCGGAGCGGCTGGGCCCGTGAGCCATGGCCGCTGGGCCTGCGCATCCGGAGCCTGTGCTCCGCAACGGGAGAGGCCACAACAGTGAGAGGCCCGCATACCGCAAAAAAAAAGAAAAAAAAAAAAAAAAAATTGTAAAACTGTTGAAAACCAAAGCAGAGAGAAATATCTTAAAAGCAAACAGACTTAAGAAGGTGAGAAAAAGTGAGATATATTACTTCAAAGGAGCTGCAATAAGACCAACAGCCAACTTTACAGAAACGATGAAAGTCAGATCCTTAAGGGGCAGAAAGAAACTACTGCCAACCTAAAAATTTTATACTCAGCAAAAATATCCTTTAAAAAAGCTATCTAGACAAAATAAAAGGTGTCACCTTCAGACCTGCATTACAGGAAATATTAAAATGTGTTCTTCAGGTAAAAGGAAAGTGGTCCCAGAAACAAAAAGGACCCGAGAGCAGCAGAAAGGTTAAGTATGTAGCTAAAGCTAAATTAATTATGACTATAACAAATAATGTCTTTTAAAGTTTAAAATTAACATACAACAATAGCAGCAAAGAAGTTTGGATGAAGTGATAAGGAATTAGTGTGACCTAAGGTCACTGCATTGTCAAGAAGAGGTGAGACTGACTTATCAACGTCTACATAAGTTGTTAAAGAATCATGCTGTAAGATGAACATTAAAGAAGAACATTAAAGAATGAATAACTGCCAAGATAATGGGGGGGGGTTAAAAAAATCAATTCAAGTGAACACAAGAAAAAGGAGTATAATAGTAAGAAAATATATTTAAATCCAAAGTAATTAGAGTAAACAGACTAAATGAGAATGTCAGACTAGAAAATCTAAAGATAAATCATTTATAAACGATTAGACTCGTTTTTTAAGTTATTTATTTCTTAGTAGTAGAAAAAGGGTTTTAAGTAGGTGAAGGATTTAGGTTAAAAAAAATTCTTGATTATGAAAATCAACTATGTCACACTTTTCTGAAAAGCTTCAAAAGATGTCTCCTGCAAGCTGTTTTAGGTAAGAGCTCATCGAATTCTGTGACATCCTAGACCTTGGGGACACCATGGAATCTGATCACAACTCTAATACTATCTGTCCAACCTTGGGCAAGTTATTTCCTTACTGAACTTTAGCTTTCTGGTCTGTATCATGGGAATAACATCTACCTCAAAGGTTAGATTACAGGAGATAATGAAAAGCACTTGGCCTCAAGTTTGGCACATAGTAAAAGCTTAATAAAGGTTACCTGTTAAATTATTACATGCAAACTATACACAGGGTGTTTGAGGAAAAACACACCACATACATAAACACACCACATAAGGCAACTTAAGAGTAAATCTTCCCCTTCCCCACCACAAAAAATCTAGAATTAATGCTTTTTCTAAAATATTATAAAAATTCAAACATACAGAAAACCTAACACTCCTGTACAGATATCTAAGTCTATCAAATCCTAACATTTTGCCACAGAAGCTTCATGCTTAAGAATGAAAACATTATAGATACGATGGAAATATTCTATTTGCTTACCTGGCATTGGATTGCTTCTACTCGATAAGGGTTAAAACTCTTTTGGCATTTGCAACAGAGTTGTTTGAAATAAACCTAAAGAGAAATTTGTCTTTTACACAAGTTTATATGTACTCTAGGTTCCCAGATCTTAATTTAAGTAATCCATTCCTTCACCTTGCAGCTTGCTTTTGCCCAACCTCTATGCTGAAGTCTTAAGCTCTTCTAGTGCTATCAGTCACTTTTTCTTATTCTTTGAACCTCATTTTCCTTACCTGTAAAATTGAGACAATACAACTTCCTTTTTCTATAATTCTGACAACTACCCAATAATGTACACAAAGTACCACAGTAAAAGTCTTCAGTGAGAAGTAGCTATTATAACTTTACTCATTGTGCAGGCAGAACCCTTGAACAGCTCCTTTTGTCCTGGTCTATTTGCCCCTACTTTTTCATTTTTTTCAGTATTTCTCAATTTGAAATTTAAATTACTTATAGTTACCCACCAACACACGTGGTTTCCAGGCTTTGTGCATTTTCTTGTGCACTTTCTCTCCCTTCCTCACTTGATGAACTCCTATTTATAAACCTTTAAAATCCTGCTTGGACATCAAGATGCCTTCCCTCTGACAAGGTTAATTTTCCCCCTCCTGTATCATTTCTGTACCACTTCCATGCCACGGGTGCCAATGCATGTATCACCAAATCTGATTTTGTCTGCGTCACTCCTATCAATAAATTTCTCCAGGATGAGTTCTATGTCTTATTCTTTGTTTCCTAGTGTCACCAGTGTTTGAATTAAACCCACTGTTTCTTTTCTGGCAAGAGAAGGAAAGTAATTTTAGTTTAGTTTAAAAATCTATTCGCCTCCAGGGTCTAGTAAATGGCTAGGGTTATTAAAAACAAAAAAACAAAAAAAACCCCAAGTTTTCATTCAGGTCGTAGCATGCCTCCTTACCCTCTCCCTCTACAGTCCTTAAGCAGGAAAAGCAGTATCTAAAATGCAACAGCACAGCGGCCTCAAACTCAAATGCTTGTAGAGGTGAATGAGAGACACCAGATGTAGACTGTTGTGAAATAAAGGCTACATGCCCAGTGAAAGGAAACAGAAGCTGCTCAAGTCCAGCCTACTGCTCTCAAACTGAGAGTGTTTAATGACCAGTCTGATGGTTCAGGAAAATCTGGAAATGCAAAATGTGGAATCTTTCCCAGCCTAAATATGTTGACAACTAATTCAAATTAAGGCGTGGAGCCTAAATAAGCAAGTCTCTCAAGGTTAACCTTCACAATAAATTATTTCTCTCATTGCCCCACCTTGTGGACAGACAGTGGAAATTTTCTAGAGCTAAGGCCCAAACCTGTTACAATATACCAACTAAAAAATGATTATAGGGCTTCCCTGGTGGCGCAGATCCCACATGCCGCAGAGCGAGCGGCTGGGCCCGCGAGCCATGGCCGCTGAGCCTTGGCGTCCAGAGCCTGTGCTCCGCAACGGGAGAGGCCACAGCAGTGAGAGGCCCACGTGCCGCAAAAAAAAAAAAAAAAATGATTATAGCAAGTCCCAATGTATACAAGAGCAAGAGTTCATTTAAATAACCTGACATTTCGTCCAGTGCAACTACCAAACCAAATATAACACCAGGGTATGGTTCAGGAGCTCAAGCGCTCTTGTAGACAGCCCAATTCAGTTCAATTCAAACATTTACTGAACACCTGTTATGTGCCTGGCATGGAGGCTGCCAAGATGACCAGGACAGCATTCTAGTCATGCTCCGTTAGGAAACATGCTCTTCCTCCATGTAGCACCTGTGCCCGCCCATGCTCTCCCTTGTCCCACTCACTTTTACTTACCTTATTAGTTCCAGAAATGCACCACACATAAGCACTCTCCCATCTCGTCTTACAATCTTTACAGTGAAAATAGCCATATTTTGGTTCTAAAAACTGCAAATAAGGAGGAAAAGTCCTTTACTATCTTGGGGTGGCAGGGAGGGGGTGTGTGGATAAAAAGCCAAATCCTTCTATCCTTGTGGCTTTGTATAAGAAACAACAAGAAGCCTCCTTAATCTCATTCAGAGCTATTCTCAAGGTCACTACGTGAACTCGGCTCTCAAGGATTGATTACTCTGGGACGCTTCTAGCTGCTCTCACGCTTTTCCAATCTATTTCCCCCGAGGCCATTAGCACCACCTGCACAGAACGAAGATCTGATCACAGATTTCACAAACCTGAAACCCTTCTTTGTCTCCTCATTTCCAATAGCTATGGTTCCCAAACTTTGGGTTTTCATAGGCTTAAAGTTGGCACCCCATTTTACCAAAAAATTACACAACACACATACACATAGGACATGTAAAATACATGTTTGCGAGAGAAGATTCTGCTCTCGTTGCGCCAGAAATGGAAAAAAGGAAAGAGAGGGCTGAGGCGAGGGAAGAGAAAGCTCACCTGGAAGTTGGGCTTCCGGAGCGGCTCGCTGGCGTCTCCCTGAGCTTGCTTGCTCTTCCTTTCCCGAGGACTTGAGGCATCTTCCTCCCCCAACTTTTCCTGTTCCCGGAGTTCCTCCCTCTGGTCCTCTTCCGACCTTGGTGTTGGTGGCGGCAGCGGCGGCGGCTGGCTGGCCTCGGGAGGACCCGAAAGCGCCTTCCTCTCCTCGTCTTCCCCATCCTTCTGCAGCCGCACCAGGCCCCTGCGGCCCATCACTGGTGAATAGACTCCCCAGGCTGACAGGGGTGCCTTGTGCCCCGTGCTGCCCCAGGGGGAGCGGCTGTGCAAGGTGCGAGGCCCCAGTGAGCATTGCACGGACTTGTCCACCCGGGGGCTCACCTGCACGCCTACCTCCTTGGTGTCGGCCTTGCACAGACGCAGGCTCAGGCTGGGGTTCATCTGGGAGAGAATGGCCTTAAGCTGGGCCCTCTTGTAAGGGTCCACGCAGTAGTCGGAGGCGTTGGAGGGCACCAGCAGCCCCGGCCTGGCCAGGAAAGCGGGGGGACCGTTGTTGTGCCTCCAGTCGGGCTGTTTGTGCTCAGAGAGTCCAGGCTGGCCCAAAGGCAGCGTGTTCCCGTAGCCCGGGTACAAGCTGTAGGGAACACGGACCAAGCGCTCCATCCGGCCGCCGTGCGCCCAGGCGCAGCGCAATATCCTGGGGCAGTGTGTTTGTGTCCTTGTTTTGCCTTCCACCTTCATCCGCCCCCTCTTTCTCCAGATCAAGTTGGTTCCGGTTCTTCCCGAGCTTCTCCATTTATTTCTGATTCTGATGGGTGCTGCTTCCTATTACCCTAATTGGAGGAGGGAAGGCGATCTCCCTACCTACGGAGGTCTAATTGCTACCTCATCCCTAATTGCTTTTTTCTGTCTCTTCAATTCACTGCTCCTGAATCTTTTTTCAAAGCTGTTTCTCATTTACCTTCTTATTCACACACGTTTTAATTAGTAATTCATTATTCCCACAGTGACTTACCATTTTAGAGATCCTGTTTTAAAAGATACTGTACATCCAATACAAGCAGTAAATTATTTGAGCTGCCGCACTACAAGAGTGAGTATTAGGAAGAAAGTATATTACGGCAGAGCTAATGAATGTAAAAAACCTGGTACTACAGGAGCAAGGAGCATAAAGTTATGGGCAGAGTGCGGGGGCGGGGGAGGGGGGAGGAACAGTGTATATAGTGAAAAAATATATTTCACAGGGTTGTATGACATACCAACAGTTCTCATTAGTCCACTCTAGTGGACCCGCCCCCCCAAAAAGGTGAAAAGCAGCAAATTGTTCAGATTTAGAGGTTAAATGCAGGCAATCACAGGATAGTTAAGTATCTGAAGTTACACAGACTTAACTGAAAACTGGGCCTTATTTATCATGCAACTTACTTAACTAGATGACTCAGATTCCCCATCTGACAATACTAACCAATTTATAGGATTATTGTAAGATTAAACGTGATATTCTTTATAAAGCACAAAGCAGAATAACTCATAGATGTTCATTAAGTGTTAGCTGTTATTGGATAAGGATCTCAGGCCCGTGTTTCTTTGCTATTTAGACCTAGATGATCATAAGCTTTGGTATCTATCTGTATTGGTAAGGCTTCCTACTACAGCAAAGGATTATGATCAAGCTAAAATGACACCTCAGGTACCAAGTAGAGGCCACTCTTTTTCAAATCCACGGTTGCTTCCACTGTTTACTGCTCAAGAGCCCTCGGAAAGCAGCAAGGCCCATGAGCCCCTCTCACCTCCAGAATCCAGCTGAAGGCTTCCTAGGAACTACAATAAACCTGAATTAAGCCTTGTGCTAGGCATATCACAGACCCTGTGAATAATGAGACTGCTGTCTTCCAGGGCAGTTTGGAGGGGAAGTCAGGCACAAAACAGGTGTTTGGTACCCTAGGAATGTCAGGGATACTACGGAAGCCTGCAGAGGGAAGCGCCTAACACTGCAGGAGGCCTGAGGTGGGTTTCACAATTTTTCAAGCAGGGAAACAGGCTCAGAGGTTTTGAAATCCTGCTGCCTAAGAGCAACACGCGGACTAGAACCGATGTCCTCTGGCTTCAAATCTCAGCCTCTTCCACTCTTTAGGGAGCACTCAGCCGGGAAGGCAGTTATCCACAGCCACGGACCACTCTGGGGCTTTCCCCACTTTGGAGGACGCCCGCTCTTAGAACAAAACAGAGACTTTTCACAGACCCCAGGCCGCATTCGAGGGCGACCACCCAAACGTGACAGGGAGCGGAGAGAAGGGGGAGGAGGCGGCGAGTATACATAGGGCGTGGTGCCTCCAAGCAGCGCGGCCTAGTAGTCTGAAGGCTCAGGAGAAGAGAACGTGCACCTCAGCTCCCTCTTTAGCGGCTCGGAACTGACTGTCAGGCAGCCGAACAAGTATTCGCTTTGGCCACAGCTGGAGGCGGCGGCAACCCGGCCCGAGTCTGACTTCCGGGTTGCGCGCGCGCGCTGCGTGCAGCGCCATGGCGTCATCGCGTGACGTATCCCGTGAGCGGGCTTTTGGAGCGGGAGTCTGAAACCCGCTGGGCGGAGGTGGGGCTGTTACGGCTCCGCGTAGTGGGTTCTGTCTGGGGCGGTGGGTCGCGGCGAAACGGAGCCTGCGGGGTCAGATTTCTGATCTGAGTGCCGGCGCACGTTTTGTCAGCCTACTCTGGACAAAAACAGCTGCACCTCTGAAGGCGGTTAGTGTTGGCAGGGGTGGAGACGGGCGGCGGGGAGCGCCTCCGGTGCCCGGGTGGGAGCCGGGCCTCGGGCCCTCACTGGCCCCTACCCGCCCCGCACCGACGGGGAGAAGGGACCCGCTCCACGGGGCTGGAGGGTCGAGCCCCACCCCTTCCCGGGGACTCCATTGCCCAGCTCTGGGCGCCGCTTGTCCTAGACGTCTCAAGCTGAAGTTTCCTTAATTGGAATCACGATGAAGTTACTTTCACGAAATATTGCTATTTTGGAAAATGTCTTAGAGTCTGTGGCCCACTGTATCTGCCTCACTTAGTCCCCGGGTAACTGCTGTGTTAACGAAGATTTACTGATTGGGAATTGTCAAACGGTGTTGATCTAATAGCCCTCGCTAACTGCGCAGCCACTAGCCACACGTGACTAGTTAATTTAATAAAGAGTAAATAATATTAAAAATTCTGTTCTTGAGTCAGACTTGCTACATTTCAAGTGCTGAATGTGGCCAGTGGCTGCTCTATTGGACGGACGGCACAAATACACAATTCTCTCTTCATCGCTGTAAGTTCGATTCTTTTCCCGAGTGGGACCGAGGTAAATAAGCATTGTAACTTTAGGCAGGTTTACCCGCTTCCGCTTTTACCTCAGAGTCACTTAAAAAGGACTGCATCCCTGTGAAGTGTATTTTGGTGTTCTCTTTTGCAGACTCCGTTACCAAACGTTGGAATAATATTGTAGATAAAAATGCCGATTGGATGCAAAGAGAGGCCAACGTTTTTTGAAATTTTTGAGACGCGATGCAACAAAGCAGGTATTGACAGATTTTATATAAATTGATCGTTTACATTGAGAATAATGTTTTCAGAAAAATGTGTAATTATGCATGCTTGCTGAAAAGAATTCAGTACTTCATGTTTTTGTTTACACTATAAACTGTGCTTTATGGAGTCATAAATCAGTTAGGAAAATAATCATTTACAGTTAAACAAATGATAAGTATAGAACCTGTAGTGGATAAAGAGGAGACTGACCCCGTGATTAGCAGAATTGTTTTTAAAGCAGAGAACTTCTAGCAAATCAGAAGCATTGGTAACGTTATAGCAGAAGTTGTCAAACTTTTTGGTCTCAGTTCTCCTTACACTCCTAAAATGATTGAGGACCAAGAGCCTTTGTTTATGTAGGTTACCACATTAGAAATTAAAACTAAGAATTTAGAAATATTATTTATTTTTTTAAAAAATATTTTTATTTATGTATTTATTTGGCTGTGCCGGGTCTTAGTTGTGGCATGCTAACTCTTAGTTGCAGCATGTGGGATCTAGTTCCCTGACCAGGGATTGAACCCAGGCCCCCTGCATTGGGAGCGTGGAGTCTTAGCCACTGGACCACAAGGGAAGTCCCTAAAAATATTATTAATTTAATTAATAAAAATAAACGCATTGCATATTAACATGAATAACATGTTTATGAAAAATAACTATTTTACAAGAAAAATGTGAGAAGAGTGACATTATTTTAAAATTTTGCAGTTCTCTTTACTATCTGGCTCAATAGAAGATAGCTGGATTCTCATACTCATTTCTGCATTTAATCTGTTACAATATGTTGTTTTGGTAGAAGTACATGAAGAAAACCCAACCTCACACAGCAATGTAATTAGAAAAAGAAGTATTTTAATAGTCTTCACTTAACTGTGGGTATTTTTCTTTGGTACTACTCCAAAACTCAAGACAAGTGGTAGTTTCTTAAAAGTTGCAATGTGGAATCCGAAACCATTTAATGAATTTTTCATACTCTTCTTACATTAAATTCAATTAGTCTTTCTTGTACCTTGAATAAATCTTTTATCCATGTTGTAACATCATGCGTGGATTATTGGAAAAATATTAATGATATTCCATATATTGACACCTTGCATTAGACATTAAAAAATCACATTGGGGGGCTTCCCTGGTGATGCAGTGGTTAAGAATCCGCCTGGCAATGCAGGGGACACGGGTTTGAGCCCTGGTCCTGGAAGATCCCACATGCCGCAGAGTAACTAAGCCCGTGTGTCACACTACTGAGCCAGTGAGTCTCAACTACTGAAGCCCATGCACCTAGAGCCCGGACTCCGCAACAAGAGAAGCCCTTGCAACGCAACGAAGAGTAGCCCCCGCTCGCCGCAACTAGAGAAAGCCCATGCGCAGCAACGAAGACCCAACGCAGCCAAAAGATAAATTAATTAAATAAAGTAAATAAAAATCACATTGGTTACCTCACTGATTTCATCAGAAAAGTCTTTTAAGATTGGGAAGACATCAAGCTCACAGAGGCTCATAGAGTTTTTAACAAAATTCTAATTCTCATTTGAAAGCTCACATGTTATCATTGGCAACAAACTATTGTTTTCCCTGCAGTAACAGGCTCACTTCATTCATTTTCGAGAAAATGTCTACCAAATCACCCAACTCAGAATAACTTAGTCGTTCTTTCTTGTGAAAATGGCTTTCCACGAAAAGTGCTAATTCAGCTCACAGTTCATCACGAGTGCTTTTTCTAAACAACTCTTGTGCTTAAATATGCAGAAATGCTTGAATGCTTCCATTTTTGTCACAGAATATTAAAAAGATGTGCTCAAGGGTTAGGCTTTAATAAAACTAACTTTTGCTGCCTAGTTAAGGACACTTTAAGTTAAACTTGCTTTTTTTTTTTTTTGGCCGCACCGCGCGGCATGTGGGATCTTAGTTCCCCGACCAGGGATGGAACCCGTGCCCCCGCATTGGGAGCATGGAGTTTTAACCACTGGACCGCCAGGGAAGTCCCACTTTTTTGTTTTTGTTTTTGTTTTTTTACAAGTGCATGGTGATGAAGAATACAGTGACTCCTAGTACAGTTTGTGGCCACTGCCTTTACTCAGGCAAAGCTGTTATCAGTTTTACCCACCAGTGGTGTAAATGTCAATGTTGGGAAAAAGGCAAATGATAGCTAATATTATTATGAAAATAGTTTTGACCTTATGGACCTCTTGAAATGGTCTTAGTGACCTTCGCCTCAAGTGGTCCACAGACCACACTTTGAGAACCACTACTTTAAGGATAGATCACAGGAGAAATTTTGTCTTTCTCTTTAACAGAGAATCTATTCCATTTGATTTGTGAGTCTGCACGTCTCTTGTACCTATAGATTTATCACAGCCACTTATGTAGTAATGATAATTACTTGAATTGTATCTGTGGAATGCATTCGTACTATGGATGATTTTTGTTTCTGAGTCGTGAATATGAAAGAAAACTTTAGAAGAGCTAAAATAGCTAATAATCTCCTTGTAACTTTTGTAAACTGTTATACCTTACTACAGATTCATAAGAGAACAGATTAATGATCCTGTTTAATTAGTATTCCTTAAAAGTAATGAACAGTCAAAATCTCAAGCAATTATAATCTTTACTGGCTTGTGGATTTTATTGTGTCACTGATTAAAACCCAGATGGGATTTTAATTTTTCTTACAGATTTAGGACCAATAAGCCTTAATTGGTTTGAAGAACTTTCTTCAGAAGCTCCACCCTATAATTCTGAACCTTCGGAAGAATCAGAATATAAAATCAGCAGTTATGAAACAAACCCATTTAAAACACCACAGAGGAAACCTTATCATCAGTTAGCTTCAACTCCAATAATATTCAAAGAGCGAGGTCTAACTCTGCCACTGTACCAATCTCCTTTAAAAGAATTAGATAAATTCAGATTAGATTCAGGTAAGTAATGTGATGTGGTTGACTAGAAAAAACATGAACTAGTAATTCAGACAAACCTGTGTTAAAAATCACAGCTCTGTTGTTACCTATGTCATGTTGGTCAGCTCAACCTCTCTGGCCACACTTTCCCCACCTGAAAAGTGGAAATGTGAAAATAATACCTAGGTTTGGATTAAATAAAATAATGTAGGTCCTTGATAAATGTTTCTTTTCCTCCTTCCTTTGATTAATATACCCTGCCCACTGAGATTTGCTAAATTATGTCATTCCTATACAAAAAAACCTAGGGCTTGTTTTGATGTTAAACTAAACTGTATTTCTGCAGGCTATCACAGAGGACAGAGATTCTTTTTAACAATTGCTATAAATGTCTTTTGATTCGGTAGCACTTTCTCGGGCCTGTGTGCCAGATGTTTGCAACTTGTCATGTAATAAGATTATATATTCATTTAAATATTTATCACCTGCTTGATTTAAGTAACATACTCTTCCTTTCTTTGGAGTATTACTCTCTGGTAAGAGGAATTAACAATACACAGATTAAGGACAGTTTAGGGTTGAATGTGGTACATGCCAAAAGAAAAATACAAAAAGTATAATGAGAGTTAAGAAGAAAGAAAGCATAAATAATATTGAGAGCAATTAGGGAATATTCAATTGAATTAAACCTTGAAGAATAGAAGAGATTCAGAAATTTGAAGATGGAATAGAGTGAGCGTGTTCTAGGCAGAGGGAAAAACATGAGGAAGAATATGTAGTTTGTGAAGTTAATAGCAAGTAATTCAGACTGTTTGGAGTCTTGCGTGTTTAAAAGGGACCAATAAACAGCCTAAGGCTAAAAAAAGCAGATTAGAGGCAGGCATTGAATGCCAGGCTAAAGAAATTGAATTTATTTGATAGGTTGTTGAGCAGAGAAGTCATGCAAATTTAATCATGCTACTTCCTGCTTCAAACCTTTGATTACCTCCCTTTGCCCTCATGATAAAATCCAGACTCCTTAATATGATTTACAAGGTCCTTTATAATCTGTTCTCTCATTAACTCTTGCCTCATCTTGCCATAATTCCCCTCCCACACACACTCAATTTACCATTCATTTGTGCTGAATTTCTTTCTGAAACCACCATGCTCTGTGGCTCTTTACACACTGTTACCTCTGCCCAGTACTTACTTACTTACTTCTTGTGATTTGTCTAGCTAATTGACACTCATCTTTCAGATCTTGACTTATCTCTCTGCTTCTGGGAAGTATTCCCTCTTACACTCATTTAGCTTCCAGTGAAGGAGACTTAACATAAGCAATTGTCCTCTGATTAGTGCTATGAAATAGGAAACTCATTAGAAAATGCACATATAAAAGGGGATGTAGGTAATGAGCAAAGATTTTCTTAAACGTTATTGGATACCTAATGGCATATGTAGTGAGTATTCAGTAAGTATTTGTAGAATAAATGAATATTTATTTTGCTTAGAAAGCCTAAAAATCTGGCAGCAGTCTTTGGAGATGTGTTTTTCAAAACGTGAGGCATGGACCATTAGACTCTCCTGAAGTGCTGATTGAAAAGGAAGATTCCCGGCACTTTTCTCAATCTATTAAATTAGAATCTCTGGGAATGGTGGTCATGAATGTACATTTTAAACTAATTGGGTGATTCTTATAGGAAGAGAAGACTGCAGGCAGGGAGATCAGTTAGGAGACATAGTGGTCCAGGTGATGGGATCAGGTGCCTGAATTAGAGTAATGGTAGTGAAAGTGGATATAGAAGATAGAAACTACAGGACCCTGCAATAGCCTAGATATGGAAAATTCAAAAGAAAGGATCAAATCACAGGTGTAGGGCACGATTAAGAATGGAGTGGTGATATTCGTAGAAATTGTAAGCACTGGGGGAAAAGCAGGTTTGAGAGGGAAAAGGTTTGAAAGGATGAAAAAAAAGTAGATTGAGGTTTGGATTGCAGTTTGAGAAAGTATTGGGATGTGAAGGTGGCGATGTCCTGAGAGATTTGGGGAATACAAGACTGAAACTAAAGAAAGAACACAGGTGGGAGAGAAAGCTATAGGAATCAACTATCTGTTTGGAAAGTGAGGAAGTCATCAGATATGGTGAGAAAATTGATTATGATGAGGCCTAGGACAGAACCTTAAGGAATATGTAACAAATGAAACGTAGAGGAGAACACAGAAAAGGGAATCATCCATTCAACAAATATTCCATGCTTGCTTTTTGCCTGGCAGCTTGCTTGGCATTAAGGATACAAACGAATAAGATGGCTTTTGACCTCTGGAACTCAGTCATGTAGGGGAGAAAATATATAAATATACTGGTTGGTATATGTTATAATAGGAGCATGTACAAAGTATGATGTTATAGATATAGTCAAGGTAACAGCCATCTGTCTTAGTTGGTCAGGAAAAGCTCTGTAAACCAGTTTATACTGAATCTACTGAATCTTGAAAGACATACCTAGAGTTGGTGGTTTATTGTCTAATTGTAACCTGCTGGGATTGGTCTTTCTATAACCAAGGAAGGATAGGAATGAATTAATAAGGTCACTGTGGACTCACGTCAGAGGAGTTAACTTTTTTAAGGTTGCATGAATAATTCTGTTGACTGTAGTATCTTGAGACCGTTTGCTTTTAAGTTTACTTTAAATTGAGTATTGAAATGTCAGGGTAGGACTTAAACTGTTTTTAAACATACTTAGTTCAGTTCTAACATCTAATATGTTATTTTTAAATTATCCATTAAATTCCATGAGGCAGTGTGCTATTTCTTCTCAGCAGTCTTTCCTCTTGCATAAGATTCCACGAGTTTATCTTAACCATCATGCGTCTTATTTATGAGATCCTCAAGTTATTTGGAAAATATTTATTGGGGTATGAACTTCATTTTGCCTGGTTCATTTATTTATTTACTTTTCATTTCTTACAGTTTCTGTTCTTTTGCACTTCTTTTTATTGCTGAGCCAATATCAATACTTTATTATTAAAGTCCTGTGTTTACACTAGGGTTCATTCTTTGTACAGTTCTGTGGCTTTTGGCAAACGTGTAATGTCATGTACCCACCATTACAGCATCATACAGAATAGTTTCACTGCCCTGAAAATCCCCTGTGCTCCACCTATTCACCCTTCCTTCCTTCCCCCTAAACCCCTGGCAACCACTGATCTTTTTACTGTCTATAGTTTTGTCTTTTCCAGAATGTCATATAGTTACTGCCTTCACTTAGCAATGTAAGGTTCCTCCATGTCTTTTCATGGCTTGATAGCTCATTTCTTTTTATCACTGAATAATGCTCTTTTATATGGATGTACCAGTTTGTTTATCCATTTACCTATTGAAGGACACCTTGGTTGCTTCCAAGTTTCAGCAATTATGAATAAAGCTGCTATAAACATTCATGTGCAGGATTTTGTGTGGACCTGAGTTTTCAATTCATTTGGGTAAACAACTAGGAGTACAATTGCTGGATCTCATCCTAGAAGTATGTTTAGTTTTGTAAGAAACTGCAAACTGTCTTCCAGAGTGGCCTTACCATTTTGCATTCCCATCCACAGTGAATGAGAGCTTCTCTTGCTCCACATCCTCATCAGCATTTGGTGTTGTCTGTGTTTTAGATTTTAATCTAAATACACCATTCTAACGGGTGTGTAGTGGTATCTCATTGTTTGCCTTCTTTTTTAAGTCCATGTTTTTGTTTGTTCTGATTAGGATCTTTGTTTTAAGAAAGATCCTTAATCTTTCTTAAAATGAAGAAAAGGGAAAAGGTGAAATTTCAAAATAGGTTGTTACTTTTCAGTATCTTTAACTAAAAGTCTCTTAGACAAGGAGATTGGATATCTTGTTGAAGAAGGGTTTGCAATTTACACGTACATTTGGCTTATGTGTATTGCCTGTTTCTTGAGAAAGGAGAATATAACACAGTGTTTGAGTAGGCTGCTACAAATAGTTTTCAGCTTGGTCTTTGCTTTGTTTCACTAACACTAATGCAGCTTATTTTCCCCAAAGCTTCTCTAAGTTAGAGATTATAGGAACAATTAAAGCGATTATTTTTATTTTTTTATTATTAATTTTTATTGAGTATAGTTGCTTTACAATGTTGTGTTAGTTTCTTGCTATAAAGCAATTACTTTTAAAAGAATTTTTAAGAGTAATAATAAGCGCCTCAAGTGCCAAATTTGTGATACAGAAAATAGGAATGTTGAAAAACTATAAATTGGATTTGATGGAGCCACATATAGCTTTAGAAACATTATTGTCTCAGAAAGTAGATGTGTTCAATAAGAACAGACACAAGTATGTGTCACTGTCTACACCCCACTTTTCTTATCATTGCTAATTCATTCAGCCAGTATTTGTGGAGTGTCTATAATGTATCAGGCATTATTGTAGTTTCTAAGGATACAGTGATAAATAAAACAAGTTCTCTACTTCAAGGAGCACACAGTCTAATAGGGAAAACAGGAACAGTGTATGATAAACTACTCTGTGGGGAACACATCAGAGGGGCAGTCAGTCTCACCTTAGGGACCAGTAAAGATTTCTGGAGGAGGAACTTTCAAAATGGAAACCTGGAAGAGAATCTAGGTCAGGAGAAATAAAAAGAGGTAGAAAGAAACAGTTTGTACAAAGGCCTAGAGTGAAAGAGAACATCCTTGCAGAATATGCACGTGGATGGACATGGCTAAAATTAGGTTGTGAAAGAATGTCATCGTAAAAATTAAATCAGATTGTGAAAGGCCTTGTTACTAGGGAGTTTTGTTATGGAGTTTGAACTCAATCTTGAAAACAAGATCTTGAGAGGTTTTCAGCAGAAGAGTTTTGTACTTTGGTAGGTTTTCAGTAAATGTCTTTTCCTTTACTCTCACCTGTCAAGATACCATAGTACTGTGTGTAACTTAATGACAAGTCATGCCACATTTATTTTGTATTCCACTTGTGTACATTTCAAACAGTTTTCCCTACTATACTGTGAACTCCTTGTGGTTAAAGCTCTGTCTTGAATTGTATTACTCAAACTGTCTTGGGCTTGTTGTATGCGTCACATAGTTGTTGAATGGGGACGGACATCCTTTGAGACATCCCTTTTTGAGAGGAGTGAGCAAACTGAGAAACCAGTTCAGACTGAATTCCCCATATATTCTCCTTCCTAATATAGATGAGGCTTTTTGTTTTTAAATACTTCCAGAGAGTAAAAATTCACAATCTAGAACATACACATCCTCACTAAATTATTGCACTGTTTCAGGAAAGGACATTGCCAGTGGTAAACATAAAAGTTGTTGCACAACGAAGGCGAAAATGAATCAAGTAAATGATGTTACCAGCCCACCTCCAAATTCTTCTCTTAGTGAAAGGTATGGTGAAGTCATTATATTAAAATATTTAAATGAAACGTTTTCCTACATGTGATGTTTGTTATATACAGATGCATCTAATTTTCATGGTAATATTTTGCTGTAGAGCCTGGTAGAGGATCTTCTATTTTAAAATAATTTCCTTTTAGATTGAGTCCTTTAATACAATAATTTTTACATTAGAAACATTTACTTTGTTTTTCTTATAACATTGAATTCACTGTTTTCCTGTGTATCCATGGAATTTTTAAGTAACAAAAATATTATTGATGAAAAGCAATGCCTTTGAAATATCCTGTTTAAAATAATTTGTGTACTTTGAATCTTTGGAGAGAATATGATGCTATTATAGAGTCACTTTATATAATTTTTAAATTCAAAATATACAGTTCCTAACATCTAAAATTTGTGAGTACTTTATACATTACTTTCAATGGGGATTTTAAACATAAGTTAGTGGTTACTTAATTCTTCATGAGATATTTACTTTTTAAAAAGTAATCTAAAAATATTACAAACTAGTATAATTCTAATAATTGATATGACTGAGAGTCCTTTTTTAAGTAAGATTAGTATTTTGTTTCTTTTTGCTATTTTTGTTCTCTTTTGAAATAATCTGAGGGATTTGTTTTGTTTTGTTTTAGTCCTGTTGTTCTACGATGTGCATATGTAACACCACAAAGAGAAAAGTCAGGTATGATTAAAAACAAGGCTCTTTATTTTTCAAATACTCTAAATTTTAATAAAAATAAAGCTTAGTAATTTTGTCCCTTGTTTTATCCCCAGTGATATGTGGAAGTTTATTTCATACCCCAAAGCTCATGAAGGTAAATATTCTGCCTAGTTTATTTTTACTATGTAGTAATTGAGAATTTGACAGCAGTGTCATAAGTTTGCCCTGAGATTTACAGGTCTGTACTTGAGATTGATTCACATAGGCATTCAGTAAATGAAAAATTAAAAAAATAAGTGAATGAAAAAATATTCTTAATCATCAGTGCATTTCTGTGAAATAAACTATTTTCTTTATTTTCAGGGTCAGACACCAAAACGTATTTCCGAAAGTTTAGGAGCCGAGGTGGATCCTGATATGTCTTGGTCAAGTTCTTTGGCCACACCACCAACACTTAGTTCTACTGTGCTCATAGGTAATACTAGCAAATATGTATTATATAAGATGATGTTGATAAATTATCATCTGTAATGCTTCTGTCCAAAAAGAAATATGAAAAGATGATTAGATAGTAATCAGATTAGATAATACTGTTTTTGATAGGTGTGTTGGTAGTTCAGAATAATTTTATTCTGTTTAGTGTAGATTGGAATAAATCTCAAGTGCATTAAATGGTATTTTAGAGGAATCAAATTAATTTGTACACAAACCAGGATTTTTTTTTATTCTAGGAAAAATACATTCCATGTTGATTCCTCTTTAGATGGGCATTTAATTTTCTTCTTTTCTTGCTGAGATGAAATAATATAGGTAAAAGCATGTTGAAAAGTAAGAAATGTTTAACGTATGATATGCCTTTCAACTATATTGTTATCTAAAAAAATACTAAAGTCTACAAGCTTTTGCTTTTATGTCATGACCTCACAGCTTCATCTGATTTTCCAAGCCTTTGTGGACAGTATTACCTTCAAGTATTACCTTGTGGACACTATTACCTTCAAGTCAGGATCAGCAAACCATAGTTTCTTACCACTTTATCAGTGGTACTAAGGAATTGTGAGCACAGCTTATCCACTGTGTTGATTGACCTTTCTAATTACTATACTTCGATCAATTAATTTTGTTTCAAATGTGTCATTTAATCCAATAGTGCATGTTTCTTTTGATGTCTGACCAAAAAATACATGTTTTACATGAACTTTAATGTATGACATATGATACAGTATAGGTAAATTGAACTTTTTTTTTTTACAGTCAGAGATGAAGAAGCATCTGCAACTGTATTTCCTAATGATAGTACTGCTGTAAGTAAATATGACAAATTGATTATGCTGTTGCAATTGCATATAATTTCAGAATGCCTTGAAAAATTTTTTATCTTGCATTTTTCATTCTCTAATTTATGATTTATCTAAGCCTTTGAGGAAGTCTCTAAAACTGTTTCCATATGTGATTTTCTTTGACTTACTATGAAACTTTGCTGTCTCTCTGTTTAAGAATAAGTTGAATATACTATATGCATACTGAGAGTTTTTATACTAGTGATCTTAAAACATAACTTTTGCAGATTTCGAAAAGCTATTCTTCTAACCATGATGAAAGTCTGAAGAAAAATATTACGTTTATCCCTTCTGGGCCAGACAGTGAAAACAAAAATCAAACAGAAGCTAAAACTCATGGTAAGTCCTTTTGTTTAATTGAACTACTGTTTTCAACTGACATCATTGAAATATTGCTCCTCTTTTCTTGAAGAGAAAACACATTGCTTCTCCTTTCATGATTACTGAAGGTATTGAGAATAGAAACTAACTTGATTTAGATGAAAATGTTTAAACATCATACTAGGACAATACTATTCAAAGATGCTGTTGTGACACAAAAACAAAAGAAAACCCATAACTCAAAACTCACAGAGATGCAGATTAAGACTTAATGATTAATTAAATGTGAAACCTTATTTTCTAATTAGAAAGTAAGTATGGTTGCAGATATATCTAAAGTTACCTAATCAGGTCATTGGAATATTGCATATTCTTAGTATTTGTGTGTATCTGTATAAATGTGTAGGACTGGATATCTGGGTGTGTGTGTATGTATGTATAAAATCAGATTTTATTGCTGGTTGTAGGGCCACAAAATTTGGAACTTCTAGTTTGATAAATCTTAGAATATTAAGTTGTGTATATATAGTAAACTTGAGTTTCAGTTGTGTAGAGCTGGCAAAGAAAGGTTATTAGGGATTGAGTATGAATAAAAGGCTTTGAGTACACTGGAATCAGTCTTGACCAGAAGAACAGGGCAAGGTTGGTGCCTCCCTACCCAAAAAATATCTAGCACTCAGGATAACCCTTTAAATGCTAAATTATGTGTTATTCAGTGTATACTATTTCTATGAAAAAGGTTTGAGAATAGTATAAATTATATGGCTGTGTTATAAAACATTATTAATAATGCTTCTGCTTTATATTTTAACAGGATTGGAGAAAATGTTAGAGGATTCATTTGGTAAAGTAAATAGCTGCAAAGACCATTTTGAAAAGTCAATGCCAAATGTCCTAGAAGATGAAGTATGTGAAACAGTTACAGATATCTCTGAAGAAGATAGTTTCCCAGTATGTGTTTCTAAATATAAAACAAGAAATCTACAAAACATAAAAACTGGCAAGACTAGGAAAAATATTTTCAATGAAACAAAAACTGATGAATATGAAGGAGCTAAAATACAAATGACAGAAAATAAACATTCATTTGTACCTGAAATGGAGCCAAATGACAGTGATCCATTAGATTCAAATGTAATAAATCAGAAGCCCCCTGGGAATGGAACTGACAAAATCTCCAGGGAAATTGTACCATCTTCAGCCTCTGAATGGTCTCAGCTAACCCTCGCAGGTCTAAATGGAACCCAGATGGAGAAAACATCCCTACTGCGTATTTCTTCTTGTGACCAAAATAATTCAGAAGAAGATGTCATAGGTACAGAGAAAGAACCTACCAATTTCATTACTTCAGAAAATTCTTTGCTGCATATTTCAAGCATATCAAAAACAGTGAAGATATTAAATGAGGAACCAGTGGTAAAAAAGAGAGATGAAGGGCAGTGTCTTGAGTCTCGTGAAGATTCCACTGTTGTGGGAAAGCAAGCACTATCTGATTCTTCTCTAATAGCTGCTCCACGTCAGGGTATCAAGAAGTCTGTATTCAGGATAAGAGAATCACCTGAAAAGACTTTCAGAGCAGATTTCTCAAGTAATATGACTGATGCAAACTTTGAAAAAGAACCAGAAGCCTCTAAAAGTGGATCGGAACTACAAACTGTTTGCTCACAGAAAGAGGATTCTTTACATACAAGTTCAGTTGATAATGGCAGCTGGCCAGCCACTACCAAACATACTTCTGTAGCTTTGAAGAACGCAGGTTTAATATCCAGTTTGAAAAAGAAAACAAAAAAGTTCATTTATGCTATATGTGATGAAACATCTTATCAAGGACTGAAAATGCAGAAAGACCAAGAATCAGAACTAACTAACTCTTCAGTCCAATTTGAAGCAAAGCCTTTGGAAGCACCACATACATTTGCAAACGTTGATTCAGGTACCTCTGTGTGTGTGTGTGTGTGTGTGTGTGTGTGTGTGTGTGTGTGTGTGGATAGTGTGTCTAGTTTTATGGATGGTGACAAGTTTCTTATTTGAATATGTGAATCTCTTTCTTCAACCTTTTTAAAAAACATACTTCCTACTTTCATTATGTAGTTTTTTCTTCTGTAGTGTTTTGGGTTTATTTTAAATCTGTATTTTATATTCAGTATCAGGCATTGTTGTTTAGGCCTTTGATTACCAATGTTCAGAATCATTTCATTCAAACTTGTTGGATTAATTTGCATAGTATATATATAATCATAACTCTTGAGACAGAACATGTGATTCATAAACATCAAGAGCTTGGCTACTTAATTCCTGCTTTAATTTTCAGTATTTATTATATGCAAGTTGGACAATTCTGTAAATATGTTGTGCTATTTAATATGTATTTTCTTTAAAGCATGTAAAAAATAGAAAAAAGCTAACTGCCAGCTAAGTTTAATGTAAGGCAGTCATAAAATAGTGACTTTTTTGTTGCTATTACACAGTTTTCTTCAATATTTAGAGATTGCTTAGAGTTATCACTATATCTCTGGGTGTCAGGAGTGTGCACAATGAAACTCATTTTTTATTTGAGCAACAGTTTATTTACCAGTAACTATACTGTATGTTAAAAAGGTGATTTTATCTCCCTGTGTGAAGATTTGAGTGGGTGGTAGTATCTCAGTGAACAATAGGTTTGGTGGAACTGGAGTAGAGAACAGTTTGAGATTTAGGTTAATTTCCAGAGAAAAATGTTTGATATTGTATATATCAGAGATAAAACCAATGAAACAGCTAATATGTAGTAGTGGTTAGTGATTAAATGAAATGAGATTAATAATTTTGACTTGTTAGTAGGAAATTCAGAGGGTCAATAAAATTAACGAAACAGCAGTTTAACCCATTTGCCTGACATTAGGTAATCTTTCAGGACTTTCATGTGAAGAACCTTTTTTCAAAAGTTCATTTGGGGTTTTTTTTTTTTTTTTCAATGTGAAAGACTGAATTAACCAAAGGGAATGGTTAGTTTTCTAATTCCTTTTCTTTGCCTTGCTTTTCTAACTCCTATTACATCAATATTAGCAAAGAATTTTTTCTAATTTTATTTTCCAATAAAATTACTTTGAATTTTACTTATGGCAGCTAGCTGCTTTCTTGAACTACATACTAATTTTAATTGAGTTGGTAAATACTATTAAAAAAACCTAGGTCCTATATATCTTTAGTTGGGAAATGTAATAAATTCAAAATAGAGAATATTTAGAATTCTTTTAAACCTGACATTCACTTCTTGCTTTTCATGTAATTCTTGTTTTAGACACTACCTTTTTAACTTAGTGGAAAATATTTAGTGAATGTGATTGATGGAACTGCAATTTCATCTTGTCACTTTGTGTCTTTATGCTTAGGTTTATTGCATTCTTCTGTTAAAAAAAACTGTTTACAGAATGATTCTGAAGAACCAGCTTTGTCTGTAACCAGCTCTTTTGGGACAATTATGAGAAAATGTTCTAATAATGAAAGCAGTTCTAATAATAATAAAACAATATCTCAGGATCTTGATTATAAAAAAGCAAAAATTAATAAGGAAAAACTGCAGTCATTTGTAACCACAGAAACTGGTTATGTGTCATGCTTGCAGGAAAAGCACTGTGAAGATGATCCAAAAAGCCAGAGAGTTTCAGATATAAAGGAAAAAGTATTGCCTGCAGTATTTCACCCTGCATTGCCACATTCAGAGGAATGTAATGATATTCTCTTCCAATCCCAGGAAAGCTTTTTACATGGCCATGATAATACCACCATTTTAACTTCTAGCTCCAAGGATCTTCTGTCAAATCCAGTTGTGATTTCTAGAGGAAAAGAATCATATAAAATGTCTGAGAATTGTGAAGCTGGTTTTGAATTAACCAAAAGTATTTCCATGGAAAAGAATCAAGAAACATGTGTTATAAATGAAAATTATAAAAAAGCTGAGCTGTTGTCACCTCAAAAATACATAACAGAAGCATCACATTCTATGAAGGTACAATTCAACCAAAATACAAATCTCACAGTAATCCAAAAAGACCAAGAAGAAACTACTTTAATTTCAAAAATAAATGTCACTCCAAACTCTGAAGAACTTTTCCCAGACAAAGAGAATAATTTTGTCTTTCAAACAACTACTGAAAGGAATATTCCTGTTTTGGGAAACATTAAGGAACTTCATGAGGCAGACCTCAGTTGTTTAAGAGAACCTGTTCCCAAGAACTCTGCCATAGTAGCATGTACAGACATAGATGACGGACAAGCAGCCAAAGTGTCGATTACAAAAGATTTTGGTTCATCAGATGTAGTCCGTGATCTTGCAGAGAAGAATAGAAATAGTGTAAAGCAACCACCAAAAATGACTCTAGGTCAAGATTCAAAGTCAGATGTCTCATTGGATATAGATACGAAATCAAACAGAAATAATGATTGCATGGACAAATGGGCAGGACTCTCAGATTTGATTTCAAGTCACAATTTTGGAAGTGGCTTCAGAACAGCTTCTAATAAAGAAATAAAGCTCTCTGAACACAACATTAAGAAAAGTAAAATGCTCTTCAAAGATATTGAAGAACATTATCCTACTAGCTTAGCCTGTGTTGAAATTGTAAATACCGTATCATTAGAAAATCAAAAGAAAGGAAGCAGGCCTCATGAACTTGATTCACAGTCAGTTAATACTGTATCTGGGTATGTGCAGAGTAGTGCAATTGTTTCTGATAGTGGAAATAGTCACACAACTCCTCCCGTTTTATCTTTAAAGCAAGACTTTAACTCAAACCATAATTTAACACCTAGCCAAAAGGCAGAAATTACAGAACTTTCTACTATATTGGAAGAATCGGGAAGTCAGTTTGAATTTACGCAGTTTAGAAAACCAAGCCACATGTTACAGAGTAATCCATTTGAAATGCCTGAAAACCAGATAACTGTCTTGAGTACCACTTCTGAGGAATGGAAAGATGTTGATCTTCATCTCACAATTAATGCCCCATCTCTCAGTCAGGTAGGTAGCAGCAAGAAATGTAAAGGTATAGTTGGAGGTAAGCAAAAGTTGGCTTGCTTGTCAACAACAAACTGTAACAAAAGTGCTTCTGGTTATTTAACAGATAAAAATGAAGTGGAGTTTAGGGGCTTTTATTCTGCTCGTGGCACAAAACTGAATGTTTCTAGTGAATCATTGCAGAAAGCCATGAAACTGTTCGGTGACATTGAGAATGTTAGTGAGGAAACTCCTGCAGAAGTAGATCCAGGAAGTTTCTCTTCAAGTCAGTGTAACGATTCTGATGTTTCGATGTTTAAGGTAGAAAATTACAGCAATGATAAAAATTTAAGTGAGAAAAATAATGAATGCCAACTAATGCTACAAAATAACATTGAAATGACTACTGGCATTTTTTTCGAAGAATATACTGAAGACTACAGGAGAAATACTGAAAATGAAGATAACAAATGTACTGGTTTTGTTTGTAACTTAGAATCTGATGGCAATGCTTCAAGTAAAAATGATACAGTTTATATTCATAAAGATGAAAATGGCTTGCCATGTATTGATCAACAAAACATACATCTAAAATTATCTAGCCAGTTTATGAAGGAGGGAAACATTCAAATTAAAGGTTTGTCAGATTTAACTTGTTTGGAAGTTGTGAAAGCTGAAGAAACATTTAATGTTAATATGTCAAATAAAAAAGAGTCAACCACTAACAAGATGAGGCAAAATATAAAAGATTTTGATGTTTTTGATTTGTCCTTTCAGACTGCAAGTGGGAAAAACATCAGAGTCTCTAAAGAGTCTTTAAATAAAGTTGTAAATTTCTTTGATGAAAAATCTGCAGAACTGAATAACTTTTCAGATTCCTCAAATTCTGAATTACTTTCTGGCGTAAATATCAACAAAATAGACATTTCAAGTCATGAGGAAACAGATATGGTCAAAAACAAAATATTGAAAGGAGGCGACCCAGTTGGTATTAAAAATCAAGTACTGACTCTCCAGCAGAGACCTGAATGTGAAATCAGAAAGATCATAGAACCAACCATGTTGGGTTTTCATACAGCTAGTGGGAAAAAAGTAAAAATTGCGAAGGAATCTTTGGACAAAGTGAAAAATCTTTTTGATGAAAAACAAGATAGTAGTGAAATCACTAATTTCAGCCATCAAGGGGCAAAGACGCTAAAGGACAGAGAGTTATGTAAAGAAGGGCTTGAATTAGCATGTGAGACAGTTGAAATAACTGCCCCAAAGCATGAAGAAATGCAGTATTCTCTAGAGGAGAAAAAACTTGTTTCTAAGGAGACATGCATGCCACCCAGGCTTTTAAGTGATCATTTATGCAGACAAACTGAAAATCTCAAGATATCAAATAGTATCTCTCTGAAAGTTAAAGTACATGAAAATATAGAAGAAACAAGAAAAAGTCCTATAACTTGTTATACAGATCAGTCCACTTGTTCAGCTGTTGAAAATTCAGCTTTAGCCTTTTACACAGGACGTGGTAGAAAAATTTCTGTGAGTCAGGCTTCACTATTTGAAGCCAAAAAATGGATTAGAGAAGGAGAATTGAATAATCAACTAGAAAAAATAAATTCTGCCAAGGTTATATGTTTGAAGGAATATCCTGGAGATTGTGTAGGAAATCCTTCATGTGGAAATAGTTCAAACAGTATCATAACTGAAAATGACAAAAATCTCTCTGAAAAACAAGATTCAACTTCCTTAAGTAACAGCATGTCTAACAGCTATTCATATCATTCTGATTTTTCTCATTCCAATGAGTTATTTAATAAGTCAGAGTATCTCTCAAAAAATAAAGGTCATAATTCTGATATTGAGTCAGTAGTGAGGAATGTCAAAGATAGGAAAAACACTAGTTTTTCTGAAGTAATATCCACTGTAAGAGAAGCAAACATAAACCCACAAGCTGTAGACAAAGATAGTGTTCAGAAACTTGTGACTGACTCTTCACCATGCAAAAATAAAAACACAGCTGTTGAAGTGGCCATATCTGATGCAAATAATTTTGAGACAGAGCAACCTGCACTCAGTAGAGCAAGTGATAAAATAGCCTTTGTTTCTCATGAAACAAGAGTGAGAGAGAGGTTTACAGACAGCTGCAGCAAGGTAACTAAGCAAAACACTGCGAGTGAATCAGGCACTGGCCGAACAAAAACTGTGACAGGTTCTCATAAGGCATTGGGTGATTCAGAGGATATTATTTTTCCTAACTCTCCAGATAGTGAAGAACATAGTATGCATTCACACGAGGTTTTTCCTAACATTCAAAGTGAGCACATTTTACAACATGACCAAAGTATATCTGGATTGGAGACAGTTTCTAAAACACCACTTTGTCATATTAATTTGAAAACTTCTGATAAATGTAAATTTAACATGGGAAAATGTCACAAGTCAGTCTCTTCTATAAATGTTTGTGGGATTTTTAGCACAGCAAGTGGAAAATCTGTACAAGTATCAGATGCTGCATTACAAAAGGCAAGACAGGTATTTTCTCAGACAGAAGATAGTGCTAAGCAACTCTTTCCCAAAGTATCATTTAAAAGTAATGAAGAACATTCAAACAAGTTTGCAGTAGAAGAAAATACTGTGATACATACCCCCCCAAATTTACTATCATCTGCTTTCTCTGGATTTAGTACAGCAAGTGGAAAACAGGTTCCAGTTTCTGAGAGTGCCTTTTGCAAAGTTACAGGAATGTTCGAGGAATTTGATTTAATTGGAACTGAATGTAGTCTTCATCATTCACCTCCATCTAGACAAGATGTATCAAAGATACTTCCTCTTTCTTGTATTGATAAGAGAACCTCAGAACACTCTGTAAACTCCAAAATGGGAAAAGCCTATAATAAAGAATTTAAATTATCAAACAACTATAACATTGAAAATGGTTCTTCAGAAAATAATCATGCTATTAAAGCTACTCCATATCTCTCTCAGTTTAAGCAAGACAAACAACAGTTGATGTCAGGAACCAATGTATCACACGTTGAGGACATTCGTCTTTTGGGTAAAGAACAAGCTTTACCTAAAAATATAAAAATAGAAATTGGGAAAACTGAAACTTTTCCTGATCTTCCTATGAAAACAAATACAGACGTTTGTTCTCCTAACTCCAAAGATCCAGAAAACTATTTTGAAACAGAAGCAGTGGAAATTGCCAAAGCCTTTATGGAAGATGATGAGCTGACAGATTCTGAACTTCTAAGCCACGGCAAACACACTCTTTTTACATGCCAAAAAACTGAGGAAATGGTTTTGATAAATTCAGGAATTGGAAAAAGAAGAGGAGATGCACTTGTCACAGTTGGTAAGTGTCTGTTATTTCCTGTTGGTTTCCCAATCACTTTTTAAATTAAGTCCTTAATAATTCTGATGTGCTAGGTTGTAGCAATTAGGATATTATACACTGAATATATTTTTTCAGACTTTTATGTGTAGTTTGGGAGAATGCGATTTCACTTGTGATATCACTGAGTCTGTGTACCAAGAAGTCATTGGCTGAGTCCTGTTTACGTACATATACATAGAGAGGGAGAGAAAGCACAGAGGTTCAGACTCTGGGTCTTAAGAACTTTAAAAGTTAGTTTCTAATTATAGGTGTTGCTTAGCTTGTTTTTTTTTTTTTTTTTTTTTTTTTTCATCCAGGAAGTGTTCTAAAATCAGTTACCATTAGCAAATAGTATTCTGGTCTTAATGCCATTTGGAGTATGTTCTAATTTCTCTTAAATGTAGTATGTTTAACAACTTAGTTCAATTATTAGGTTAATTGGATGTTTGATTTTTTTTTCTGTTAGTATCTCTGTCTAGGAGTAATCTTAAATAATTGAATCTGTTAATTAGTTACAATTAAATAAAAACTAACTCTCCAACTTTTAAGTGGATGATCTTAAATACCTAGCTCCTGTTTAAAAACTCTAGACTGGTAGAGTAGTTGAGTTATCACAACTTTTCTTGTCCAGTCTTTCACATTACAGAGAAAGACACTGAAGCCAGTCAGTTCATTCTTCCACTTGGTGCATTTTGCCCTTAAGTCATCCTGGTGGATACAGACTTGCTTAATCCAGTCTTATGCAGGTCACATTCTTTACCAAGTTTATGTTACGGGCAAAGTAGTAAGTTTATAATACTTACCTTAAACTGTTGCTGTTCTATAGTGCAAAATTCTGAGGTGCAGATGCTTAAAGATATTCATAATTCTTTCATGGAAAATAATGACTTTATTTATAGGACCCCGTTTTGTTCATGTGTGTACTAAAGTGGGTTGGCCTTATGCCTAGGAATAAAAACAACTCAGACTTCTACTAAATGTTCTCAACAGCATCACTGTTTCATTTCCCTCACTTCTGTTAGGTATCAATATATATAGCTTAATCAGCTTCTGGTTACTTGAATAGTACAGGTTCTTGTCAAGCAATTAAGTCACTTTATAATCTAACACTTGATAAAGCCTTGCATGGACATTTTTATTTATTTAATCCTTCAAGTTCACTTTCTCTAATAAAAGGCAATTCCTAATACCCTGTGGCTTTGTGGTTTATCTCCACCTTGACTCTGTAGGCAACTCAGGTTTCCAATAAAACTTGATTTATACTTTTAAAAAAGCATCAAAGAGCAAAGTATCTGTTAACACATATTATCTCAGGATGACATGGAAATGCATAACAAATTATGGTTTAAGTTTACTCTCAGCCTTTGTAGAGTTTTTAAATAAGAAGTACATATTACTTTTGGTAATACTTGAATGTAATTTTGGTAATTTAAAATCTTTTTTCCTACTCACTGACTCTAATTCAAGGACCTATATAATAAATTCCTTCTTGAGTGTAATGCCAAAAAAAAGTTTATTTGAAGAAATTTTGTTTGTCCTTATTGCCAGTAAACCTAGAGTTACTAAGTGGCAGTTTATTAAAAAAATAGCTTATCTGTGATATCTGGTAACACCTGTTTATCCCTGGACCCTATTAAATAGTGGTATTTAAATGGTCAAAAAATAATAGAAATTAAATTGATGTTGAAAAATTAATTTTCTCTTTCAAAATGGAATTTTCACTAAATTATAATTATTTATTTTTTAGTTAACATATTGTAAGAATCAGTACTTTAGTTTTAAAAAAATGGACTATAGGCTTTTTTAAAAAAATTGATATTATTTGTTTCAAAAACATGTATGGAAATTTCCTTTTAGGAGAACCCCCAATCAAAAGAAACTTGTTGAATGAATTTGACAGGATAATAGAAAATCAAGAAAAATACTTAAAGCCTTCAAAAAGCACTCCAGATGGTAAAATTTGCTTTTTATCCATATCTTTTTCCCCTCTATAGTTACTATACTTAGTATTCTTTATGTTATTTTTCTTTGGGTATGTAGGTAATTGGGCACGCCTTTACAGTGTGGTTTGTTAAAGCTTACATCTTGCCTTGTTTTGTTATGTGAGCTTTTCCTTCATAATACCTAGTATAATGTGGAGGTTCTCCATAATTGAGAAATGTGAAATGATAACAAAATAATGACTTAAAATAAAAAGCTGTAAGAATTTAGTAAGAACTTAGTAAAATACTTTAAGCTCAGGTTCTAGAATCTAGTTGATTTCATAATATTTACGTGAATCAGTTATGTAATTGAAAAACAGTGACTTTCAAATTATGTTACTTCTTATACATTTATTAGATGGGATTCTTCAGCAAGGAAGAGCTTTCCCTTAACAACTGGGGATGAACTCTATAGTTCCTCCTAAAAAGGCAGGGTAAATATTGAATTCTTTCCCTTTACTTACCAATTTCCAGAGTAAAGAGTAGTTGGTGTAGTAATCACTACTAATGGTAGTAAAGGATTTTTTTTCTTAGTTGAGTAAAACTGATTTCTTAGATTTTTATTTATAATGTATATATAAAGTTTAAAAGAACACATTATACGTAATGTATTTCTTTACAAAAGAAAACATTCTTTTTGATGCTCAAATCATTTCAAATTTGAAAGTGGAAACCTCTTCAAGTATTTCCTAAGAGTTTTTTTTAATATGCTTTAATTAACTTTTGAACACTTTCTTGCTTTTTATTATCACAAAAAGATTTCCTAGGGAGTCGTTGTAATTCCCTGCCCCAGTTCTAGAATCCTTAGAATCTACAAAGATCCTTCCAGTGGTTAATATTTTTTAAAAAACAAAATTTGAATGCTAACTATGCTCATAGCTGCTGGTGTATTTTTTATTAATGCTGCATTCTTGGTTTCTAATAACATTAACATATTTACTTATTTGCTTTATCTTCCAACCATGGTTCTCAAACTTTTTGATCTCAAGATCTCTTTATACTCTTAAAAATTATTGAGGATCCCAAAGAGCATTTGGTTGTGTGGATTATATCTATTTATATTTACCATATTCAACATTAAAACTGAGAAATTTTAATGTTTGTAAATATTAAATATTGTGCATTGGTCATTTTGAAAATATTAGTTCAGAGTTATGCAGCTCTTCCAAACGTTGACACATTTTATTATACAATCTTAAACAATTACTTTTGTTAATGTCACCACTGATCTAATCTGAAAATTTAGTATTGGGAAATTGTCAAGCTAACAGCCAGATACAAGTGTTCCAAAATTGTCATTTTGTTTAAAAGCTTGAATTTTACAATTCAGTTTGTTTGGCAGCAAATACTCTCACTTGTTTTTTTGTAGTGATAAGTTCATTTCATTCATTTTTGAAGAAATATCTGCTGAATACCCAAGTCTGAAAGATTGTGGTTTGTTGGTTATTCTTTCAAGTAAAAATGGAATTCTTTGGGACAAAAATGATTAGTGCAGTTCACATAAAGTACATTTCCTCAAGACAATTATTGCACTAAAGTATGCAGCAGGACATACCAGCAGTGCTAATGTCAACACAATGAGAAAGATACATATAACTTCTCCTCCTCCTTCTTTTCCTTTTTCAACTTCTTCTTCTCCTTCTTCTTCTTATTATTATATGATTATTATTACGATAGTTTGACAGCTTGGATCCCCTTTAAGGGTTGTGGGTTCCTCCCACCCAGGGTTCCGTGGATCACTCTGAGAATCACTGTCTTACAGTATATGTATAATAGCTTCAAGTTTATAATACCAGTGTTAATAAATACCAATAATAAAACTACTAAGGGAAATTTAAGAATTCTTTGCAGTTTTTGTCCTAAGAATATATATCATTAAGAATGTGTAGTCAAAGTTCTGTGTTCAAATGCCACTCAAAATAATTATTTTGTTTGTGGTTAACAATTTAATAATTAGGTTAGATTCATTTGTTTCAGTTAGTTTTCAATTTTAGGATTGGCTTTTTCTTTTTTAATTTTATATTTGAATAAATAGAATGTTTTCATAGTTCGTTCATCAAAACTACAGAAAAGTTTACTTGGAGAACCCTTATTTCCATCGCCATCTCCTCTACACTGTTCACCACCTTCCTCACTTCTCGCTCACTATATTGGTAACTATTTTAAATGGTTTTTGGTCTGTCCTTTTAGGGTTTCTTTTTGTGAAAATAAGTAAATATGTGTATATATGTTCTCATTACCTTTCTTTCTTACTCAAAAGGTATCAGTATGCATATGGTTTTGTACCTTCTTTGTTTATTGTTTACTTTAGAATTTATCTGGAGATCATGCCTTAGTGAGTATCAAGAGATCTTCCTTGTTCTTTCTTGTGGTTGTATAGTACTTGATCATGTGGCTGTATCAGTGTATTCTGGTTTATTCAACCAATCCCGTCCCTACTAATGGACTAGTTTTGAAGATTTAAGAAGTACAAGTTACCTGCTGAGAATGAATAATATCTACAGTTTAGCTTGTCAACCTTCATAAAACTAAATTTTATATTTGCATTGGCAATTCACTAACACATTTGAGTTATGATTAACATCAGCTGACTAAATTTATACTGATTTCTTATATATGTTTGCACTGTGAGTTATTTGGTATTCATCATTATCAATTTGTGAATCAAATTTTTGGTGGGTATTAACTAAGGATTCATTATATGCATTGAAAATTTTTAAATGTATAATTTTCTCACATTTTTGTGTAAATATTTACAATAATGTGTTATGAACAGACATAGGAAATAAAATCTCCCATTAGATTTTCATCAATGCATAATATAAAAGACATTTCATTAATACATAATGTAAAATAATATTTTTCTAGGCACAATGAAAGATAGAAGATTGTTTATGCATCACGTTTCTTTACAGCCAGTTACCTGTGGACCCTCTTGGTAAGACGTTTAATTTTTTTTTTTTAATTCTACTAATATAGTATAGGAAAAATCTGGGTTTTTTAAATAAATATTTCTAGAAATGCTGGCTCTAACATACAGTACAGACATTAACACTTCCCCTTTTTCAAAGCCTGCATCAGGATTAAATAATTCTGTACTTTGGTAGTACTTTATAGTGCTGTGCATATTATCTCATTTTTAATAACTTTGTAAAGTAGAAAAACAGATTTTATTGCAATTTTGTGGATAAGGTACTGAGGTTGAGAGAGATTAAGGAAATTACTCAAAACCAATTAATAAAGGTGGCATATATTATATCTCAATTATATTAGTGGAACTGAAAGAAAAATTAAAGGCGGAATATGTTGAAAATATGCTTTTATCTCTCCTCCCTCTCAAAACCCTATTAGTTACTAAGAGAATTTTTTTTTAATGTATAAATCTGTAAGTACAGTGTTGTTTCAGAAGAAACAACAAAATTTTAGAAGTTAAAAATCATGAATGATTTAGAAAGACATAGAAAGCTAAAACCTGACATTAGAGCAAGCAGAGAAGCTATTCAGTTTCCCCTAAAGAACCTGAGAAAGACTCAAATTGGCAGCAACATGTACTTCTGAAGGTGAGGTAGAAAATAGGAAGATTAGTTGAAAATCTGTTTAAGAGACATCTACATCCCCTCCCCCACTGCAGGCAGGCAATTATCCCTCTTCTGTCAAAAGACCAGAAGGTCATTCTCTGGAGAAGATGAATTGGAGGGGTTCTGCATTGGGGATGGGGTTGGGGGAAGATTCTGAAAAGAGAGAGAAAGTAAAAATCTGGATGTCGAGTAGTGAGACTCCCTAGCCTCCTTTCCACACTTGGCTCCCAAATGCTGACAGCCAGGCCTCTAGGCGGAAGACTAGACGATTGTTTCTGTGGGTAACAGGAATAGAAAAGACTGAAAATACTGACAGTTGTGGTTACTTAAGTTAAACCGCATACCAGATCACCGGACAGTGAAGCCAACAACTGACAAGCCCACCAGCACACAGCTTCCAGTCAGCTCTTCAGTGCTTCACACTTAAATGAGAATAGATAATCAAGGATCACTAGACATTGGAAGAAAGCCTCTGGGAAAGATAGTATCCAAAGTACAAAAACCAAAGGACAGAAAAGGAACTTAGAGGAAATAGACCATGTAACAAGAAGAAAACTTCAAAAAAATACTAATATTTTCAGGAAAGAGAACATATTGCATCCGTAAAATAAGAACAAGTTGCTATAAGAGGAGCTCTTGGAAATTAAAAATATGATGGCACAAATAAATTAACTCAGTAGAATAGAAGATAAAAGTTATGAAAACTCCCAGAATATAGTGCAAAAAAGAAGAGGAGATGAAAAAGGAATGAAAGATAATTTTAAGAGTCAGTCCTGTGGCTCTAATATCTGAAGATTTGGACTTTGAGAAAGAAGTAACAGAGGAGAAATACAAGTTTTCAAAGAAATAATTTAAGATATTTTATCAGTACTGAAGGACATGAGTTTCCTTGATTAAAAGGACCCTCTGAGTAAGCACATGAGTAAAAATGACCTGTACTAAAGTATATCCTTGTGAAATTTTAGAAAATCAGGTTTCAAATGAAGTTTCCAGAGTCATAATGATATGAGTCCTCTCATCATTAACAGTGGAAGCTAGAAGGTTATAGATTACAGAGCAATGCCTTTAAAATTCTGAAAGAAAATGATTTGCAACCTAGAATTCTACCACTGACCAAAATATCAAATAAGTGTGAGGATAAACATTTTTCAGATGTGAAGTATCAAAAGGTTTGTCTCCCACACACTTTTCTCAGGGAGCTAACTGAAGTCCATAAATCAGAAGGAGGAAGATATAGGATTTAAGAAACAGGAATTCAACATAGGAGAAAGGTAAAGGGAATCATCAGGATTATACAGAAGGGGGAGATCCTGGAATTACAGCTGTGTGGCTAAACCTAGACAGGTACCCAGACCATTTTGGTAGAATAAAGCCCTGGGAGAGTTTGCCTACCAGAAAAAGATTAAAGCAGGACCTGAAGTATTTTAATGTATTAAGAAACTTCTTGGTAAAGATGGTGAATTGAGCATACTCACCTAGTTTAATTGCCTCTCAAATTTTTACCAAAACAACCGTGAAGGAATTCTCACACACACACACACACACACACACACACGTCCCCTCGCCAAAGACAGGGAGAATGGGAGAGGAGAGACCACAGTGACTACATTGTTCAAAGCATACATAGAGGAGAAAACTGATTTGAAAATGGTAGTGGGGAGAGGAGAGAACCAACCATTTTACACTAAAGAAGCCTCAGAAGCTCAGGAACTGGTGAATCTTCAGAATTGGGTGGTGAGCGACTTCCCTGGTGGCACAGTGGTTAAGAACCCGCCTGCCAGTGCAGGGGACATGGGTTTGAGCCCTGGTTTGGGAAGATCCCACATGGTGTGGAACAGCTATGCCCATGCGCCACAACTACCGAGCCTGCACTCTAGAGCCCGCAAGCCACAACTACTGAAGCCTGTGCGCCTAGAGCCCATGCTCCGCAACAATAGAAGTCACTACAATGAGAAGCCTGTGCACCGCAATGAAGAGTAGCCCCTGCTCGCCACAACTAGAGAAAGCCCGCTCACAGCAACGAAGACCCAACACAGCCAAAAATAAATAAATTAAGAAAAAAAAGAAAGAAAAAAGAATTGGGTGGTGAAGAAGGACCCAAGATAAGGGTATATAGGTTGAAAATCTATTTAAGATGCAGTCAAATCCCCTCCTTCACTCCATGAAGCTGGGCACTACCTCTTATGCACTCTAACAAAAGACTAGAGGTTAACCATCCAGGGAGGGTACAATACAGGGTTTCTTTACTGAACACACTAGGCACAGTGGAAGGCAGGAGTAATATACTGAAGGCAAGGGGATCAGGTTAATGTGTGCACACTGAATGTTGGGGGGCTCTCCTCCCCAGGTCTTCTTCCCCCACTCAGCTTCCAGAATGCTGGTAGCTAAGTTTTCACTATTGGAAGCTTCCAGTTAATCTACAGTGTTGCTTACAATCAGTAATGGTGTACCAAAGGCTTCCAAACAGCTCTGTGATCCCTGATGCTTAAATATGAACAGACAACCAAAGATTACTGAACATCACAAAAACCAAAAATGAAATAACCAAAAATCAAACTAAGGAAAATAACTTAGAAGAAACACTATTCAAGGAGCAGAATGAAAAGAGAATTATATGTATAAAGCTGAGAGTTTGGGGCTTCCCTGGTGGCGCAGTGGTTGAGAATCTGCCTGCCAGTACAGGGGACACGGGTTCGAGCCCTGGTCTGGGGGGATCCCACATGCCGCGGAGCAACTGGGTCCGTGAGCCATGACTACTGAGCCCGTGCGTCTGGAGCCTGTGCTCCACAATGGGAGGGGCCGTGATAGTGAGAGGCCCGCGCGCCGCGATGAGGAGTGGCCTCTGCTCGCTGCAACTGGAGAAAGCCCTCACACAGAAACAAGACCCAACACAGCCAAAAATAAATAAATTAATTAAAAAAAAAAAAAACAGAGTTTGGGTGTGAATGAATGATAGGTACATAGAAAAGTAGCAGAGTTTAAAAAAAATAATAACCCAATGGAAAGCAAAAGTTGTAAAGATAGGAAGTACAATGAGAATGTTCTACATATTAATACCACATATACTTTTTACTAATATAACACATTCAGCTGTAAAAAGTATTTAGTCATAATATAAATGTGAAATATTAACAGAATCGAATACATAACTTGGGAAGATGAGGAAAGGAGAGAGAGTGTTTGGTAAAGTGGAAGTGGTCTTGTGGGAGCTAAATCTTCATTCTCCATGGTGGCTTTTCAATAGAAAAAAGCCCAGAAGAAACAGTTACTGAGGTGTCACTTATAGATAATGGATGTGAATATCACAGAAGCATCTCAAATTGTAGACAGCAGTTGTAAAATCTTTTCTAATGGTAAATTTTTAAGCCCAAAGATATGGTTTAAATTGCATTAATGTTATCTTTTCAAAAATAACTACTTGTGGCATTGTTGAAAAAGTCATCGAACTGTATTCTGGAATATATTTTTCAATAGGCTACTAATATACATGTTTTGAATGTAGAAATCCAGGTAATTTTTTAAATTTTCATTTTCAAAAACAGGTTGTAATATTAAAAATAAAGGAAATGCTTACTTATCTACATATTACCTTAATTTTCTCATATGATGGGAAAATAGTTTTATGCATTTAACAAACAGGTATTAAGCACCTTTTCGAAGTATCTAATTTATACTGTGTTGATAGATGAAAAGGTATGTAAGTCCAAGTCAGATGGCTTGTCTTGGAGCCAGGCATGAAAAGAATTATTGTGCTATAAATACTAAACTGAATGTAATAAAGTGATGGGAGAGCATAGAAAAATTGGCAGCTTAGTTATGTGACAAAAGCTTAATAGGAAAAGTACTTTAGATGGAATGTAAAGAATGCTGGTTAAAGAGGGCATTCCAAATCCGGAAACAGTAAGAAGTTGTGTGACTTTCATCATGGGATTTGGCAGGCTGGGGGTGGGGTGAGGACTGGGAGGAAACACAAAGAAATGGAGAGAGTGGGACCAAAAAGGAAGCCTCCTGTATGTCATTACTTTTTTTTTTTTTTTTTTTTTTTTTTCTTTTTGCGGTACGCGGGCCTCTCACTGTTGTGGCCTCACCCGTTGCGGAGCACAGGCTCCGGACGCGCAGGCTCAGCGGCCATGGCTCACGGGCCCAGCCGCTCCGCGGCATGTGGGATCTTCCCAGACCAGGGCACGAACCCCTGTCCCCTGCATCGGCAGGCGGACTCTCAACTGCTGCTCCACCAGGGAAGCCCCTGTATGTCATTTCTGACAAGTCGAAACCTGGATAGGTGATAGTTTGTCTTTGGAAGTTTCAGACGCGATGCAACCAGATTTGTGTTTTAGAAACAGACCAGAGAGAAAATGTTGCAAGGAGATTAGTAAGGAAGTAAAGTCCTTAGTTTAGTTAGTACATGTGGTAGAGAGCAGAGAGTGAGTGGAAGACAGATTCAAGATTTGGCCAAAGAGTCATTAACTGAGAGTGGCAAAATATCTCCATGTGGATTCAAATAGAAGTCTTGATCATAACTTGCAAAGCAAACGCCTCATTTTTACAATATTCTTCATATTTAAAAACATTGGAGTGAAAAATCAGTGAAAATAAGTTTTGGAGTACACAGGTTTATTCATTCCTGTGCACTTGATCTCATCTAGGTCTATTCAAGGAAACCAGTCCAGCCATTTTTAGGTGGTAAAGTCAAAGGCTGGGAGTCAGTGTGTGAGAGATAGTTACAGACTTGGAGAGTGTGGTATTGTTTTGGAGGGCAACCATGATGAAATGCAGAATGGTTACGAGAATAGGATTGCCATGTAGCAATTGAGGATCTACGAAAAAAAATACATATTCCAAAACATTTATATATATGTACATTTACTGGTAAATAATCAAGCTTAAATATTTTCTCCCCATTGTAGCACAAGTATGGAAAGGCGAGAAATGCAGAATCCAAATTTCACTGCATCTGGTCAAGAATTTCTATCTAAATCTCATTTTTCTGAACACCTGACTTTGGAAAAGTCTTCAAGCAGTTTATCAGTTTCAGGGCAGCCACTTTGTAAGGTTCCTGCCCCAAGAAATGAAAAAAGGAGACACTCGATAACTACAGGCAAACCAATGAAAATCTTTGTCCCACCTTTTAAAACTAAATCGCATGTTCACGGAGATGAACAGTGTGTTAACAGGAATACTAATTTCGAGGAAAACAAACAAAAACAAAAAAACATAGACGAACATGGCTCTGGTGATCGTGAAAATAATGTTAATGACAGTGAAATTCATCAAACAACAACTATGCTTTTCACAAAGGGTGAAGAAGAACCTTTAGGTATTGTGTGAAAATTTGTGTTGACGTATTTTTGCCTTTCAGATGTATATTTCTTATATTAAATAACACCTTGAGGATTTTTCCCCCTTTTATGATGATTACTAATTTCAAAACCTTTTGTATTGCTTTAGATTTTTCTGTCCAAAGATTAAGTTTAAATTACTCTAATGTTTTCTTTCAAAGGTAGCTAATTGTAGACATTCTTCTTAAAAAAAAAAAAGCTATTAGACATGCAGTCTAGGACAGCTATTATTGGATTATGATTTTTATCAGGCTACTAATTTTCTTCCAAATTCGAAATAAAAATAATCTATTTCTGTTCTTTTAGAAACGTTTATCAAGTAGAAACTTTTTTTCATCCCTTAAGATTTAAAGTTAGAGCAAATTGATATATATCATTTTATAAAACAAGGGTTGTGCTTTTAAATTTTACATTCAATTTTACTTTTTGTTAATTATTTATTCTTTAATAGATTTAATTACAAATCTTCAGACTGCCAGAGATATACAGGATATGCGAATTAAAAAGAAACAAAGGCAACGTATTTTTCCACAGCCAGGCAGTCTGTATCTTGCAAAAACATCCACTATGCCTAGAATCTCTCTGAAAGTAGCAGTAGAAGGCCGAGTCCCCACTGCATGTTCTCATAAACAGGTATGCTTTTGTCTATAATGCTAATTAATAGCTTTTATAGCAATGTGTAACTTTATTTCATTAACTGGCATCTTCAAATTGTTTAAAGAAAACAAATTGATGCAGAAATGCATGAGTAAAATCATCTTGCTTCCTAATCAGCCTGCAGTGGCAGCCTCCTTCTCCTCTGCTGCCTTATCCTACTAAAGTGATCAGTGCTTCAAAATTACAATTTCTCTTTCGCCTTCAAAATGTATTCATTTTATTACTATAAGTTCTATCAGCTGGGTGTTAAAGTAGTCTCATTGAATTTAAAGTGTGAATGACTCATAACCCTGAACCTGCTAAGAGCCATTTACATTTTTAAAAGGATTCTTATTAAGCCAGTAGTACTATCTAGTTGGAATTTGGGGCAATGGAGAGGTGAGAGTCTGGGCCTCTTCAAGAGTTTTTTAACTTAAGAGGTTTTCTTAAACATTAAATTACTTTTTTATCCCCACAATGACCTCCTATGGCAGATGTAGCAGGAGGCATGTACACAAGGGGAATGGGAAAGGTGCAGCAGACTCTTGAATGTATAGGTCATTAATATTATGTAAAAATTTTTTAGCTTCTAGTAAGTAAGTTACATATTTTTATAGTGAATATTTTCATATTTAAATGAAAAACTTGGGGTAGATTCAGTTCGGGTGTGTTATAATTTTTTTTTCTGTGAAACATTCTTTTGTTTGATGTTTCTTACTCATTATCAAATTTTTCTATCATTTATTTTGTGCAGCTATATAGGTACGGTGTTTCTAAACATTGTGTAAAAATTAACAGCAAAAATGCAGAGTCTTTTCAGTTTCACACTCAGGATTATTTTGGTAAGGAAAGTTTATGGGCTGGAAAGGGAATACAGTTGGCTGATGGTGGATGGCTCATACCCTCCAATGATGGAAAGGCTGGAAAAGAAGAATTTTATAGGTACTCTCTGCAAAAAGAAATTTTGTATTAACTAACTTTTATATGTTCCATCATCTCTCTCTTCCTCACAAGTCCCTTTTTATCTTTCCTTATCTCTCCTGAACTTAAAAATTTGGCTAGAAATCAAAAGTTTATACATTGAATCATTTTAAGTACATGTGGTTCACTTGATATTCTGTTGAAATCTTTTGAAAAGTGAATTTTGGTTTGTCTTAGGATTTAGTGAATTGGTTTTTCTTAAATTAGGACATTATTCTTATAGCTTTTACAAAATAAAGACTGATAAGGAAAGTTAAGTGTAAGTTGGCCCTATCATAAACCCACACACGTGTGTATACTTGTGTGGATATTCTCTTTCATTGTGTATTTCAGTAAATATAAAATATAAAAAATAAAGTTAAACAGAAATACTTAAATATCAGTAACACCAAGTGACTAGAAAACTCCAGTGCCCTAAAAAATCAACAGTTTAGGAACTATATATCCTCTTAGGATTCTAGTGTTTATACAAACATAATTTTAAATGTTTGCTATCAGGGAAGTATTACCTCATGCCAGTGACAAGAGATAGGAAACCTTTCTCCTGTGCCCTTATTTTTGAGATCTCGGTATATCTTTCTAAAGTTTATAGTTTTGAGAAAAGTGGTAAAATATTTTTTCCTTAAATTTTTGTTATGTTTTTGGAGTATTTTAAAACATGAATGTTATTTACATCTTGGTACTTGTCCCACATAACAAATATCAGCTGTTGATTCTAGTTGGAAAAGTAACAGCTATATCACTTAATTGTATAAGGTAGACTGCATAGTGTAGAGGTTGAGTGATTACTCTGTAATCAGGTGGGCATGGTTCAAACTGCGTGTTGAGGCTCAAGCTGTGTTTTTGATCATTCAACAAATATTTATTGAGCACCTACTATGTGTCCGATACTATCTTGGGTACTAGGGATAGCAAAACAAAAAAATCTCTGCCCTAATAAATCATATATTCTAGTTTGGGACAGGGAAAGAAAATTTTAAAAGGGAATAAGTAAATGGTATAGTATATTAAAAAGTGATAAATACTTTGAAGATAAAGCTGGAAAAAGGGGTTAAGAGAGAGTTAGGTGAGGAGAGGTACAATTTTTAAAATAGAGTAAGAAGGCAATGTGTAAGGGTACTGATGCTGGTGGTTGGTAGATGGGAGGGTGGAAGTTTGTGGAAGTTCTCTTTTAATTACTTCTGTTTATGTAGTGCTGAGAGTGAGAATAGGAAAGGAGGAGGAGTTGTAGATTTGAGCAGAAAGGGCTCAAGTTGTAGATTTGAGCAGATATCAAGAAGAGAACCAGGACTAGAGAAGGAAGTTCTTAGGTGATTTCTAAAAACAATCTCTTTAATAAGAAATATATAATCTAAAATATAATTATTTTACAGTAAGGATCTCATTTTCCAGTTGAAATAATTGTATTGACTAACATGTTAAGTGAAATTTTTATTAGCTTATTTTGATACGTGTCATTTTCTAAAATTATAATATTTATTATGTTAACTCATAAAAACTTATTGAATGATCTTGTACAATTTAGTTTTTGTGCAAAGAATAGTCGGGGTTATTGAATTCAATATCGTCTTACCTGGTTTTTATTATTTCTTCTACCTTTATTTGTTCAGAGCTCTGTGTGACACCCCAGGTGTGGATCCAAAACTTATTTCTAGAGTTTGGGTCTATAATCATTATAGATGGATTATATGGAAACTGGCAGCTATGGAATTTGCCTTTCCTAAAGAATTTGCTAATAGATGCCTAAGCCCAGAAAGGGTACTTCTTCAACTCAAATACAGGCAAGTTTAAAGCACTATATTATGTAATCATATATTGTATGGGTCAGACTTCTGTGCTGTCTGTGACTTGCACATCAGAGCCAGTTGTTGGTGACAGCTGCCATCCCACACTGCTGTTCAGTTGTATAGCGCAGTTCTCGTCACCCTCCAGCCCCCTATGCTTCCCTCTTCTCCCACCCTCTCCTTAACCTCTTGGCACATGAGAAGAATATGAATTACTAATTTGATCCGCTCTTCAGGGATTGCTAGTAAAGCATTTTTGCATTTTGGGGGTTTTAATATTTAATTCGTATTTTAGCAGTATAAAACTTAATATATTACCAGCTACCAAATTTTAAATTCTCTTCAGTCTCAGTATTCAATAAAGGTATTTAATTTTTATTCTCAATTATTCAGTGACTTTTTTTACAATGAAGTTCTAGACCCACAATTTCTAAAATAATTCTTTTTTTTTTCCTTTTAGGTATGATATGGAAATTGATAGAAGCAGAAGATCAGCTATAAAGAAGATAATGGAAAGGGATGACACAGCTGCAAAAACGCTTGTTCTCTGTGTTTCTGAAATAATTTCATTAAGCACAAATATATCTGAAACTTCTAGCAGTAAAACTAATAGTATGGATACCACCAAAGTGGCCGTTGTCGAACTTACAGATGGATGGTATGCTATTAAGGCCCAGGTGGATCCTCCCCTCTTGGCTCTCTTAAAGAACAGTAGACTAACTGTGGGTCAGAAGATCATAATTCACGGAGCAGAGCTGGTGGGCTCTCCTGATGCCTGTGCGCCTCTTGAAGCCCCAGAATCTCTTATGTTAAAGGTAAATTAAAAATCAGTCACTGATTCAGTTAAATTCTAGAGAGAGTTTACATTTAAATTTTTAAATTTACTTATGCCTATTAAGGATGCTTCGTTTCTTGAAAATGTACTGATACTGTTATTAGTTTAAGTGGCATATTTCTCAGAGAGTTAAATATTTGTGTTTTTGGAAAGCCAGAGATATTTACTGAGCTAAAATAATGTAGTTGCAGTTAAAGAGCAGGAGTAAATTTGCACCGGATGTTTCATTTTGGTACCTATAGCCCTCACGTTGTTCTCATAGTATTGCTCTGCTTCCACGGTGATTACTTGGCCAAATCTCTGTTCCAGTATGATTAGAACATTAGATTTCAGTGATTCTTGGATATAGAAGACTAAAGTACACCTTTCATCTCTATGTAGATTTAAACCTAGATAACAGGACTTTGTCATGTTGAATAGTCTGTAATATTGCTATCAGAAATGACTGCTAATGTTGCACATTCAGATTCACTTTTGGGGTAACCTTGTAAAGAATTTACTTCTGTTGTATTCTGGATCACTGTAATTCAGGAAAGCATTTTAATAAATCAGTCATTTTTAAGTTAAAGAGATAATTTGTCATTAACTTGGGTTGCTTTTAGTCAAGCTGAAACAGGCTTTTGTTTTATGTTGCTTGGAATATCAAAGTTGCACTGGCTTTCAATTTTTGTTTTGTTTTTATCAAATCAATATATGTGCATAATTTCAAAACTCAAGTAAAATAAGGTATATAGCACCCCCTCCACAAAAGCAGTCACTGATGCAACCCTGCCTAACCCCCCTTCATGCTCCCCAAAGGCAGCCACTTCCAATCCCTTTGGCTGTTTCTTTTGCTGATACTGTTAGGTCTTCTTTTCACCTTCAGTTTAGACATTAACTGTTAGCTTCCTGCTATGAAAGATGAGGAGTGAAGTCGTATTCAATGTTTATATTATAATGACTATGAAAAATATTTTTTGCAACTCAGCATACAGTACACCATGATTACATTTCCTTTCTTTACAACTTACTGCTTTCCCTGGAGTTATTAACTGTCTTGTCTTTTTTGTTTTTCTTAATTTTCTTTATCCTTATTACCAACTCATTCCCACACAGGAGCCATATAGAAATTGTCTCTGTTAAAATACCTTTATCAGTTCCATTTCTTTTTCTTGGAGATTCCTTGGATCTCTCCATGTTCCTGCTCAGTTCTGAAGTGGTTATCTTCTATGTATGCTGCACAGTTATTCTTGAAATTATTTTCACCTCTTTCTGTGTTAGAAGCCCTATACTCTGGATTCCGTACCTTTCTAGATGTATTCCCTAGCTTTAAGGGCACACAACTGCCAGAGGCTTCTTGAGAAAGGAAACATGCTGTTTTTTTTTTTTTTTTTTTACAAGGTTGGCTGAATATAGAATTTGAGGTTGAAATATTATAATTCCTTCAGAATTTTGAAGACATTTCCTCTATTACCTTCTTGCTTCTGGTATAGTTTCTGTTAAGTTCAGTGCTGGTCTTATTCCCAGTCCTTTACTATGTGATCTGTTCTTAAGACGTTTTTAAGATTGTCTCCATCATTCTGAAATTTCACAATGAGGTGATTTGGTGTCAGCCGTAAAAGAAGGAAAATTATTATAAAATCTGAAATAGAATTGAATATAGGTATATATTTAACTTATAAATCGATTTATTAATTTGTCCAGATTTCTGCTAACAGCACTCGGCCTGCTTGCTGGTATGCCAAACTCGGATTCTTTTCCAATCCTAGACCTTTTCCTCTTCCCTTGTCATCACTTTTCAGCGATGGAGGAAATGTTGGTTGTATTGATATAATTATTCAAAGAGCATACCCTATACAGGTATGATGTATTCTTGAAACTTACTCTGTATTTCTTTCTTTAGAGACAATTAATTTGAATGATTGCTCCCTACCCTGTATTTCTGTTTGACACATTATTACAGTGGATGGAGAAGACATCATCTGGATTATACATATTTCGCAATGAAAGAGAAGAAGAAAAAGAAGCAACAAAATATGCAGAAGCCCAACAAAAGAAACTGGAAGTCCTATTCACTAAAATTCAAGCAGAATTTGAAGAGCATGAAGGTAAAATGAGTTGTACTTACAAGATCTTTTTTTCAGAGTTTTAGAGGCTTCTAACTGGGTGAATTGTCTTTATTTTGAGTAATAGATTTTTTTTTCTAATTCTGAATTTGAATTTTTTCTGATTTGAAAAAATAGATATTACATAGGTAAAAAGATAAGCATTGAATTGGCCCCAAAACATCTTTATTCAACATAGTGAGCTTTTTTAGATCCTCACAAATTGTCTTAGGCAATTAAACATTACATACCTACAGCACTTTTCAGAAGTCTTAATTAAACTGGCCCATAAGCTTTAGTACTAAAGTATTTGTAGCATCGATTTTTGGTATTAGAGGAAAAAAAGCAACAAGGGAAAGAGCTATCAAATTATTCTCCTCAAGCCGTTTGTCATTCTCTTTCCTCTGTGTCCTTATCTACATTATAGAACTTGCATCTTTGCTGTTGTAGTTGTTGATCTTTATGTTTTTATACCTGGAACTAGAGCTTATTTTCCCTGTGGCATCAATTTGAATAATAAAAATCATAAGTGTTTTATGCTTAAAGGACCTGAAATTTTACTTTTTTTATCTACCTTTTTCTATTGCAGAAAATTTTATGTTCTGCATTTCTTCATGATTTTTTTAAATTTTATTTTATTTTTTATACAGCAGGTCCTTATTAGTCATCAGTTTTATACACATCAGTGTATACATGTCAATCCCAATCTCCCGATTCATCACACCACCACCACCACCCCGTGGCTTTCCCCCCTTGGTGTCCATACGTTTGTTCTCTACATCTGTGTCTCAATTTCTACCCTGCAAACCGGTTCATCTGTACCATTTTTCTAGGTTCCACATATATGCGTTAATATACGATATTTGTTTTTCTCTTTCTGACTTGCTTCACTCTGTATGACAGTCTCTAGATCCATCCACGTCTCTACAAATGACCCAATTTCGTTCCTTTTTATGGCTGAGTAATATTCCATTGTATATATGTGCCACATCTTTATCCATTCATCTGTCGATGGGCATTTAGGTTGCTTCCATGACCTGGCTATTGTAAATAGTACTGCAGTGAACATTGGGGTGCATGTGTCTTTTTGAATTATGGTTTTCTCTGGGTATATGCCCAGTAATGGGATTGCTGGGTTGCATGGTAGTTCTATTTTTAGTTTTTTAAGGAACCTCCATACTGTTCTCCATAGTGGCTATATGAGTTTACATTCCCACCAACAGTGCAAGAGGGTTCCCTTTTCTCCACACCCTCTCCAGCATTTGCTGTTTGTAGATATTCTGATGATGCCCATTCTAACTGGTGTGAGGTGATACCTCATTGTGGTTTTTGATCTGCATTTCTCTAATAATTAGTGATGTTGAGCAGCTTTTCATGTGCTTCTTGGCCATCTGTATGTCTTCTTTGGAGAAATGTCTATTTAGGTCTTCTGCCCAGTTTTTGATTGGGTTGTTTATTTTTTTAATATTGAGCTGCATGAGCTGTTTATATATTTTGGAGATTAATCCTTTGTCCATTGATTTGTTTGCAAATATTTTCTCCCATTCTGAGAGTTGTCTTTTCGTCTTGATTGTAGTTTCCTTTGTTTTGCAAAAGGTTTTAAGTTTCATTAGGTCCCATTTGTTTCTATTTCCATTACTCTAGGAGGTGGATCTCATGATTTTCTTTATTGTTTAACTTCATGTTCTAAATAAATCTGCAGGAAAATGGGACTCAATATTTGATTTCCTTAAAATTATCACTAGCTCTTAATTAAGTGAATCATGAAATCATTTACTTACATGAAATCACTTTCATGTAAATCATGTAAATTTCATGTAAATTATGAAATTTACAAATTGCTCTAATGAAGTAAACTCTTTGTATGAGAACTTATTAAACCATGAATACACTAGTTTCAAATTTTCCTGGAGAACTTTTAGCAGATAAGGGGTTTATTTTTAACCTTCCTTCTTTGGGTCTTTTTTTTGTTGAGTTCTCTAGTTTTCAGTGTTCTTAAATTTATAGTTTAGCTAATTAGTGTTGCTTTTTTCCTAGAAAATATAACAGAACGATGTATACCATCACGTGCACTAACAAGACAGCAAGTCCGTGCTCTGCAAGATGGTGCAGAACTTTATGAAGCTGTGAAGGATTCACCAGACCCAAGTTACCTTGAGGTGAGAGAGTAAGCTGGCCTACAGTGAGGCTAATCTTCATCCTTCAAGGTGGAAAGCTATAGTCACTCATCTGGCCATTACAGGAAGCACTGTATTGAAATGCTGTGTTTCTTCAAGGGATGTGTACCTCAGTGATGGGGTCCTCAGTGATGTACCAAACCAGGGTGCTACATTTCTACTTCTGTACCAAATAGAGGAGGAGAGGGTTAAAAATTTATATATTAAATATGGTTTAAAATGCAGGCAAAACTTGCTTATTTTTAAGGCAAAACAAGTACCTTCAGAGCACTGTCTCAGTTTCCATGTTCTCAGCTCTTTCTCAGATCCTACCTAGAGTTTATTTCATAATCCTCTACCTTAAGGATACTTAGGTGGAAAACTTCCAGAAGCACGAAATTGTGTTACAAATAGCATAGGCTTTAGATCATGGCTCAACCATTGATTAGCTAAGCAAACTGGATATAAAAGAGCTATCAAATGGGCACAAAAGATGTTGTTTTAGGATCAAATTGGATAATGTATGTAAAGTGTACTGTTACAAAATTCTGTGTAAATGTTATTATTAGAATATCATTCCATACATTAAGGTAGGCTACTTCCTAAATTTTTAGACACCTGGGTATCTAATTAATGCAAATTCTAGGATTAGTTTGCTAAATAGGGAGGAGAGGGGAAATTTTAGGAAAACAGTTTATTGATTAATCTCATTTATTTAATGACAATAAATGTTTATATAACCTTAACTTTCTTAAATAATGGGACCTCAAAATAAACAATACTCTACTCGGAGAGTGAGCAGTGCTATTCTGAACAGAATTCCCTTATATTCCCAAATGTTACAACTCACATTCTCCCTGTGGGACGTGAGTCTGATTTTCAAGCCTGTGAGTATACTTGCTACAGTCTGTAAGGCTTTATTATGCTCTCCTGAGAAATTATTTGCCTCTATGTCTTTATGTTTGTTGAAGCTTATGAAGATAGTTTAAATTTCATCCATAAAATTTAACAAAATATTATTCTGGTTTCCTTCTATAAAATTTACTTATAAGGAGAAAGGGGGCAGAATGAGAGTTGGAGGACTAAGTTCTAGACCTGGCTCTGCCCCTGTGTAGCTGGACAGGTGATTTCTCTCTCAGACCTCCTCTCTGCCGTCTGCCAGGGGAAAGCCTGAGAGTAGCTTATCTCTAAGGTTCTAAGTTTATGTGATTCTATGAGAGTCACTGAAAGGTATCATTATCATTCTCAGAGGGAAAAACTGCCATCAATTTCTAAAATACCCTGTTAAGAGGACTTGTTTTCAGTGACAATGTTTAGTATTGTGGGACTTCTGAAATCACATATTGTTTTTTTAATTCATGTTTAACCTAAACACTGCCTATTTAGGAAGACCTTTGTAGGGCACAGGGATTTCATAATCTCCCTTCTCAGTATAGATTAGGGTATTAACATGGGTAAGTCAGCAGCAGTCTAGTAGGTTATATGTCAGGATTTCTATTTCTTTTATTTTTGGTTGATTTTTTTTTTTTAATACTGGGTGAGGTTCCCAGGAGGTTCAAACACCAATTTGCTAAATGATTGGGAGAGAAATGTAGACGCAGAGATAAGTGCTTGTAGTACATATTTGTTTAAAATTGGATCTACTGTTCCAGAGAGTTAATGAAATTATACTACAGGGGGATAAGAATGAATCCCCTTGAGCCAACCCCTGCCTATATGCCTCTGTAAATTATTTATTCTGTCTGTACCTCAGTTTCATCATCTACCACGTGGAAACAGGAATAGTACCTACCTCATAGGATTATTGTAGTGATTAAATGAATTAATACATTACCCACACAGATCTATTTCTCAAATATAATAGGCATTCAGATGTTAACCATTTATAATGTCAGTGTTGATGATTATGATTATTAGAGTATAAGTAAGGGTTGTTTCGGCCCTAGGTAAATTTTTCTTATTTATTTATTCATTCATTCATTCATTCATTCATTTATGGCTGCGTTGGGTTTTCGTTGCGGTGTGTGGGCTTCTTATTGCGGAGCGCGGGCTCTAGGCATGAGAGCTTCAGGAATTGTGGCACACAGGCTCAGTAGTTGTGGCTCATGGGTTCTAGAGCACAGGCTCAGTAGTTGTGGTGCACGGGCTTAGCTGCTCTGCGGCATGTGGGATCTTCCCGGACCAGGGATCGAACCCGTGTCCCCTGCCTTGGCAGGCTGATTCTTAACCACTGCGCCACCAGGGAAGCCCCGCCCTAGGTAAACTTGTCACAAAGATTAGTAAACTGTTTGTCACTTGAAAATATTTGTTATGTGATAAGCTGAGTACATTAATCTCAATTTTTATATTGTCACATCCTTAAAGTGAACTAAATTCTGTTGTATTTTGACCCCCATTTAAAGAGATTCATTTGCAATAGATGAGGTGGTTTGTTTCTGTTTTGTTTGCTTTTTATTCCAAAATCATCTGCCTCGATGTACTAAATGGCCACAGGGCTATTTTAGTGAAGAGCAGTTAAGAGCCTTGAATAATCACAGACAGACGTTAAATGATAAGAAGCAAGCCCAGATCCATGTGGAACTCAGGAAGGCTATGGAGTCTGCTGAGCAAGGGGAACAGATTTTACCAAGAGACGTTACACCTGTGTGGAAGCTGCGTATCATGAGCTGTAAGAGAAAGGAAAAAGATTCAGGTCAGTATGTAAAGTTTTTGTTTTTATCAATTTTAAGTTTAAAAAATTATTATTAATAAAACTATTTCAAATGGTAGGTAAAATGTTAAGAGGAGCAAAAATGGGCTACCAGTACCCACAAAAGATAATATAACCCTTAGATCTTTATTGTCCTCAGTATTTATTTTTAAACAAGACTCTCAATGATTATAATTTCTTATATTGTGTCTTTTTCCTCTTTCTCTAGTTGTGTTGAGTATCTGGCGTCCATCATCAGATTTATATTCTCTCTTAACAGAGGGAAAGAGATACAGAATCTATCATCTTGCAGCATCAAAATCTAAAAGTAAATCCGAAAGAGCTAACATACAGTTAACAGCAACAAAAAAAACGCAGTATCAACAACTACCGGTATAAACTTTTCATGATTTTTCAATTTTGATAGATGTATATTTGTTTATTGAATCTACATATACTGATTTTTTTTTTTCTTGTAGGCTTCAGATGAAATACTATTACAAGTTTATCAGCCAAGGGAGCCGCTTCACTTCAACAAATTATTGGATCCAGACTTCCAGCCACCTTGTTCTGAGGTGGACCTAATAGGATTTGTAGTTTCTGTTGTGAAAAAAATAGGTAATACACAGTGTATTTAATGGTAGCTTTTTATTGATGCTTTTGAAAAACATTATACTTTAAAATTTGTCTTCCTTATGACTCATTGGAGCTACTAATAGGCAAGTTTGGTAACTAGTGATTTGAAAGTAGGCTTTTTAAACCTCGATTCTTAATGAAAAGCAATTCTACAATATTACAAGGAAACAACTTACATCCCATTCTGTGCTACTTAATTTTAAAGAAATTGCTAGAAAATGTTTTTCATATTAGTGATTACTAGACAAATAATCATAATCTTCTGCAGTTCACTGAGCTATCAAGCCTTCACCTCCTACTTCAGTCTTTACCACTCTCCAACATCTTAGCCAAGTTCATTTATATTTTATTACTTCAGTATGACATTGCTCGTTCCTCCTTCCATACCTTGTTCCATAGATTTTATCTGAAAGCAAGTGTAAAGGCCCAACTATGTCTCAACTTAAGCACAAAAGCCTTCCATGTATTGATTATTTCGTGCCAGGCCCCCTCAGCACTTGGTTTCACCACTCTCACCTCCCAGAACGCTGTCCCTCATCCCCCTTCAGCTGTGTTGACACCTTCCTAGATATTCTTTTTTTTTTGGGGGGGCTGTGTTGGGTTTTCGTTGCTGTGCACGGGCTTTCTCTAGTTGCGGTGAGTGGGGGCCACTCTTCGTTGCGGTGCACAGGCTTGTTATTGCGGTGGCTTCTCTTGTTGCAGAGCATGGGCTCTAGGCATGCTGGCTTCAGTAGTTGTGGCTCACGGGCTCTAGAGCACAGGCTCAGTAGTTGTGGCGCACAGGCTTAGTTGCTCCACGGCATGTGGGATCTTCCCGGACCAGGGCTCGAACCCGTGTCCCCTGCATTGGCATACGAATTCTTAACCACTGCACTTCCTTGCTATTCTTGAGCCCACTTTCATCACAGAGACTTTCCACTCACTGCTGCCTCTCCCAGAAACCCTTTTCCCCAGGCGGCCACATAGCTGGCCCCCTTGGCTCCTTAAAGTCTCTGGTCAAATGCAACCTCGTAAGAAGCCTTTCCCTGAGCACCCTTCGTAAAAGAGATGTACTTTCTCTGCTCCCAGCCTAGCACTTTTACCCCTTTACTCTGCTTTATTTTTCTCCATAGCACCCACCAGCACTAGCAATACATATTTATGGGGTTTTTTGTCTCCCTCTTCTGGAATGTTAGCTCTCTAAGGGCAGACACTTTGCTACTGCTGTATCCTCAGCTCTTAAAACAGTGTCTGGTTCAGGGCAGGGTCTCAGGTCAGTAGATTTCTTATTTATCAACTGCCCTGTCACAGTTTTTCCCTTCCTCAGTTCTTTGGCTAAGGTTTATTGTCAATGTTTTCTTCAAGAAGGTTTCAAATGTGCCATATTCCATGAGTTCCTTATATGTTTGAAATGTGAACCTGTTGCTCTAATTTTGAGACTGTATTTTGGCAGGCATAATAATATGGGTTCTTGCTTCTTTCTTCCCTCAGAACTTTGTAGAAATTGCTCTTTTGACATTGAACAGTCTGGGACTGGCCTAATTTTTCCCCCATTTAGGTGATTGTCTTTATGTCTAGATGTCTGAAGAATAAGTTTTTAAGTCCAAAAGTTAAGCTGTATCTTAGTATAAGCAGTCTGTATACAGTTCTCCTGGAACACAGATGCCCTTTTAATCAGCAGATTCAGTGCTTTCTTTGTATCAGAGAAATTCTGTTAACATCTTTGAATAAATCTGCTATTTCATTTATTGGGATTTCTACTTCAAGGACAGCAGTTAGTCTTATGTTGGATTATGCTTCATTCACCATGATTATATCCAGCCTTTATGTCAGTAATTTTATTTTCTGCAATATATTGATATGTTTTATTCCTTGCTATTTGTAATGCATGCATTTGTCCCATTATGATAGTATACTGGTGTCCTCAGTTTATTTCTCTGGTCTTGCAGTCTCCTTTTTATCTTGCTGGGCTATTTTTCATCCCATATTCATAGGCAAGCTTTTATTTTATTGAGTATATGTTCCTGTTAAGTTCAACAGCATGAATCAATTTTGAGGACTTCAGAAATTTTCTTCTGTTCTTCTAGTTTTTACTTTATGGGATGTGCTCTTTGTCTTTTGCTATGCTCTTTTCCTCTTTTTATTTAACTTGGTTTTGTTTAGTTGTGTTTTAGTGCTTTGTGGGGTGTTCTTTGACTGTAGTATGTTAATATGCTACATGGTTTTTGTAGCATTTTATTTCATCTTGGTCATGCTTGGGTGACTCCACTTGTTATATTATTGTTATAGAGGGTGGGTAACTTTTATTCAATTCATCAGTATTTATTGAATGCCTTATGTGCCAGGCACTGTTCTAAATGTTAGGTACATAGCAATGAACAAAACAGACAAGTATCCCTGCCCTCATGGAGCTTACATTATGGTCGAGGAGGGAGATCACAAACAAAATAAGTAGCACATATAGTTTTCTTAGTATGGCTAAGGAAAAAAACTAAGTCGGGAGTGACAGGTAGGATCGGGGGAAGGGGAGAAGAGTGTAGCTTTAGATAGGGAAGTGAGGAAAGACCTCACTGCAAAGTTGACATGTGAATGAGAATTGAAGGACTAGAGGAGAGAGGCCTGTGGACATCTGGGGGAGGAACATTCCAGGCAGGAGGAATGGCAATTACAAAGCTCATGTTACAGGAGGATCCTCCCTGGTTCCTTTAAGTATTGGTAGAGGCCAGGGAGTGAGCAGTAACAGCTGGGAGGAGGGAGTGAAGGACCAGGTAATGGCGTGGTCCTTGCACGTACTCTAACTTTTTCTCTGAAGGTTTTCAAGTAGAGGCGTTGACAACCCCTGACGAGGTTTTCACAGGATCACTCAGGCTGCTATACTGAGAATAGACTGTAGGGGGCGTGAGACTCCAAACAGGGAAATCAGCTGGAGGCTATTGTAGAAATATAGGCAATTGAGAATAGTTTGGAGCAAACAAAAGCAATGGAAGTGTCCAGAAATTGTCAGACTGTGGTTGTATTTTGAAGGTAGAGGGACAGTGTGGATGAAGAGAGGACTCAAGGAGTGAGGGCCGAGGTTTTGGTCTGGACAGATGGAGTTGCCATTTCCTGAGGGGGGTGACCATGAGAAAAATAGGTGTGCAGGGAAGGTCAGGAGCTCAGTTTTGGACAGTTAAGTTTTAGTTGCTTAATCTACTTAGAGATTTCTACTTGACAGCTGGATATAGTTCTAAGGGAATGGACTGGGCTGAAGATATAAGTTGGGAAGTCATCAACATAAAGGTGATGATTAAAGTCATGAGACTGGATGAGGTGGCTGTGTGTGGGAGTAGATAGAGAAGAGAGCCAGGGCCTGACTCAGGCCCGTCAGAAGGTATTTGATAGCAAAGAGAGTGAGGTGAGGCTAAGAAGGGAGGGGTCGGAGATGGTGTCCAAAGAGGCAATGTGCAAAGCTCTCTGGAGACTGAGACCAGGGAGTGCAGGATGAACTCGGAGCCTGGGCTTCTTGTGGAGACAGACATGCGATTAGTTCTCATGGTCCCACAGCAGACTGTGGTGTTGAGATGAGGTGTATGGGAGAAAGAAACTTGCCAGCATCACATTGCAGCTCTTGACTTTTTTCCTCTGCTGTACTCAAGACCAATTTTCCCCTTAGTTACTGTATGAGGGCTGCGTATTTCAGTTCCTATCCGCTATATATTCCATATCCCTGGAAGATATTATCTCTGTTCTAGATCATTTTCCCTAGCTCAGTGAGTAACCTCACCTATTAATTTGCTGAACCATAAACTGGGTGGCTTAAACAACATACTGTCTCACAGTTCTGAAGGCTTGAAGTCCAAGATATTGGCAGGTTTGGTTCATTCTGAAGGCTGTGAGAGAGAATCTGTCCAATGCCTCACTTATAGCTTCTGATGGTTTGCTGGCAGTCTTTGGCCTTCCTCGGCTTGTAGATGAATCACCCCAGTCGCTGCCTTCATCTTCACATGGCACTCTCCCTGTGTGCATGTCTGTGTCCAAATTTCCCCTTTTTATAAGGATATTGGATTAGGATGTACTGAAATGACCTCAGCTTGATTTTTGTCAGCAAATACTGTTTGCAAATAAGGTCACATTCTCAGGTTAGAACTTCAACATCTTTTACAGGACACAATTCAACCCATAACACAACTGTTATCCTGTCAGTCAATCCTGATCACCTGTTTTACACCATAGCCATTTTCATTATTTCTGATCAGAAGGGGAGAAAGTAAGGATACCCATTCTATTTGCTTTTCTTCAGATTTAAGGATAACAGAATTCTTAAAATGTGTGTCATTTCACCAAGATGGGGAAGGAGGCTAGAAGCTGAGCCCTCCTGTGCTTGGTTCTATCCACAATCTTGTTTCTTTCCTTCATCACCAACTTTAAAATTTTATATCAGGATATTCCTTATTTGTATGTTTTTTGGTGGACATTTTTTTTAATTTATTTTGATGTCAAGTATGAGAGAAAGAAATTTCTATCAGAAAGTTTCAAAGTGCCACCTTAAGCCTGAAATACCAGTTCTCCAATACCCAAATCTAATCATGCTGTTTCCTAGCTTAAAATCTTTGGTGGCTCCCTGGCCCTTAGAAAATGAAACCAAAACTCCTTCAGATGCCTGAAAAAACCTTCAACCTCCTGCCTTAAACCACCACCCACATACCTCAGTTAAACTGTACAGTTTCACATTCTTGACCCACTAAAGCATTTAACATTCCTACCTTTAAAAATTCATTCACTTTAGGGGCTTCCCTGGTGGCGTAGTGGTTGAGCGTCCGCCTGCCGATGCGGGGGATGCGGGTTCGTGCCCCGGCCCGGGAAGATCCCACATGCCGTGGAGCGGCTGGATCCGTGAGCCATGGCCGCTGAGCCTGCGCGTCCGGAGCCTGTGCTCCGCAACGGGAGAGGCCACAACAGTGAGAGGCCCGCGTATCGCAAAAAAAAAAAAAAAAAAAAATTCATTCACTTTGTTTAGAATGGCCTTTTCCTTCCCATCTTGATGAATTTCCCCTATTCATTATTCAGCTTAAATGTTGCCTGCTTCCCCACGGCCTCTGTAACAGAATGTGTTGTCATATTGCATTGAAATTTTAGCACCATAAGCAACAGGTTGTTTCGGAAATCCTGAGCTTTCTCTAAATTTAGTTATTTTGATTTGTTTTTACCATTAGCATACCAAAATTAATGGCCATATTTAGAGGTTCCTTGTATTTTTAAATTTATCTAACACATATATAAATGAAGTTCGATTTTTTGTTTTCTACTTTTTGGATTTTGTTTTTCCCATTTTAGGTCTTGCTCCTTTGGTCTATTTGTCAGATGAATGCCATAATTTATTGGCAATAAAGTTTTGGATAGATCTTAATGAAGACATTATTAAACCTCACATGTTAATTGCTGCAAGCAACCTCCAGTGGCGACCAGAGTCCAAATCAGGAATTCCTACTTTATTTGCTGGAGATTTTTCCATGTTTTCTGCCAGTCCAAAGGAGGGCCATTTTCGAGAAACGTTCCACAAAATGAAAAATACTATTGAGGTAAAATTAGCTTTGAGCATTATCATGCATGTTGGCATTTTCCTATTTCAAGTCAAATGTCAAGGAAGTGGAAGCTTTTATGAAAATTGGATAGTTGACGTATAATGTAAGTTGAGATTTCATCATATGTCTATTGTTCATGAACCTGAGGAGATGCCGAGTGACAGCTATCAGGGAGAAAAGAATGATTTGAAAAGAACTGAATTAGGAAGAGGTGCAGGTTCAATCCCTGGTCGGGGAACTTAAGGTCCTGCATGCCGCGTGGCATGGCCAGAAAAAAAATTTTGTTTAATCTACATTTTAAACTCTATATCTAATATTTTATACAGGTTATACCTGTTTTTGATTTGAAGTAATACCAAATAGGAGAACAAAGTTTATTGAGTGCTTACTGTGTGTCTGGCCTTGTTCTAAGCCTGTCTCATTTAATTCTCCCACCAACGCTATGAAGTAGGGCAGTGGTCCCCAACGTTTTTGGCACCAAGGACCGGTTTCGTGGAAGATAATGTTTCCACGGACGGGGGCGGGGGAGGAGGGGGCGGGGCGCCCGTGTGTGGTTCAGGTGGTAATGCGAGCGATGGGGAGCAGCAGATCGCTGGCTTGCCTGCCACTCACCACCTGCTGTGTGGCCCGGTCCCTAACAGGCCACAGACCAGTACCAGTCCGTGGCGGGGGGGGTGGGGGGGGCGTTGGGGACCCCTGAAGTAGGGAACTGTTTTCCCATTTCACTGATGAGAAACAGAAGTTAAGCCACCCAGCCAAACTGGTAGAACCAGGATTCATACTTAAGCCATCTGAATGCAGAGCCCAAACTATTAACTACTATGCAATGCTGCCTCCCAGTAAAATTTTGGATTTTATAAATTGCTAACTTTTAAAAAATCTACAGAAGATAAGCCTCTTCTTTCTGTAGTTTAATATTTGAAACGTGTATCAGTCAAAATTCATATAAATAAAATTATATTTTAGAAGCATTAGAGTAGCTAGCTACATAAAGAAAGTTTGTATGTTTTACCTAGACTTGATGCACATCGTGAAGAATAACACCCTGATTTATCTGGTTTCTAAACTGGGGGTTACATTCATCATTTAGCTCCCATGCAGAGTACCTATTGCTTACATCCCAGATTTTCTCTGACACCACTCAAGGGCAGTTCAGAGATGACTGAGTGTCATTTATGTATCATTTTAAAGTTTAACAAAATACTCTTAGAAATTAGGTTAAACCATAACCAAATTGCTGGTATTTGACCATTTGTGGCTTCTGAAACAACAGTTTCATGTGGTATAACCAAATGTTATTTTAGTTAATTCTTGGAACAGACATGAAGCGGTTCTCATTTTACTCCTAACCTAAGTACTCTGTGAGATGTTAGATGATTTACGGCTGTTAGGTAGTAAATAAAACTGAGACTTGAGTCCCAAATCCAGTATCATACGATAACTTGCTGATTAAACCAGATGGTTGGGAAGCTCTCTTACATTTCTTTATTTCCCTGACACACACACACACCCCTCTCCTTCTCTCCCTCTAACAACTGACAGTTGCTATCAAATTTGGGTTGTCTCATCCTTTTTTTCTGGTCTGCATTTTTTACTTCTGATTTTAAAGGTAACCATTTACCTTTTCTGAAAACATGAATGTATAGGTTTGCATTTTACAAAACAGCTCTTCCAATTTGTTTTCTTAGAATATCGATATATTTTGCAATGATGCAGCAAACAAGCTTATTCGTATACTTAATACAAATAATCCCAAGTGGTCCACCCCGACTAAAGACTATACTTCAGCACCACACACTGCTCAAACAGTCCTTGGTACAGGAAATAAGTTTCTGGTAAGTTAATCTAAATTTAAGGAATTTTATAAATATTATATAGAGAGGCAACAACATATTCTGATGTATACCTAGTAAACATGATAAAATGTAATTAAACTTAATTAGAAAGTGTCATTAATTGTTAAGTGCCTCCTGTAGGTATAGGTTATCTGGAAATTTTATCTTGTTTATTGAAGCCAGAGTGTAACGCTCTTTGGGGCAAATTTTATAAACAGGTGCTTTGATTTTTAGCATTCCAAGTACATTTGGTTGAAGAAACTTTTTTTGCCTGTGTCTTTTTGCTTGGAGGACTATTCTATATAATTAGGGTTGTTTTCTAAGTTCAATTTGATTTAACTCTTTAAATCACAATAAAAGCAAATCAAGCTAAAGTCTGTAATACTGGCTAAGGACTAATTCTTTAGCTAACACTTGCTAAGTTATGTATATTAACTCATTTAATCCTCACAACAACCCTCTGAGATAAAAATTATCTCCATTTTACGGATGAGGAAACTATGACATGCGGGAGAGGTTAAGCATGTGCCTCCAGTCACAAAACTAGAAAAGTAGGAACACAGGCAGTCTGTATTCTTAAAATGGTTTTTAAATGCTTATCTTTGTTTAACTTGTTAACAACAAAAAGGAAAAGATTAAAGCATAAGTTATGTCCCCTACCTCCTGTTTTGCTTTTAATATTCATCTTTCTTTTCATGTCATTTTTATATCCTCTTATGCAAAAATATTTCCTTCTGGAATAATAATAATAATATGAATGCCTCTTGAAATCATAGCCACTAGGAGAATGAAAGTGTGTGGCATTTGTGTTTAAATATTTTTTAATGAAAAGCTAATTTGATTTTGTTTTATATATTGGGACATAATTATATAGGCTACTTAATTTTTTTTATTAGATGTCTTCTCCCAGTAGTGAGATGAATTATCAAAGTCCGTCATCACTTTGTAAGCTAAAAGGGAAGTCTGTCTCCACACCTGCAGCAGCCCAAATGACTTCAAAGTCTTGTTGCAAAGGGGAGAAAGAGACTGATGACCCAAAAAACTGCAAAAAGAGAAGAGCCTTGGATTTCTTGAGCAGATTGCCTGTACCTCCACCTGTTAGTCCCATTTGTACATTTGTTTCTCCAGCTGCACAGAAGGCGTTTCAGCCACCACGGAGTTGTGGCACCAAATATGAAACACCTATGAAGAAAAAAGAATTGAATTCTCCTCAGATGACTCCACTTAAAAAATTTAATGACATCTCTCTTTTGGAAGGTGATTCAATAGCTGATGAAGAACTTGCCCTGATAAATACCCAAGCTCTTTTGTCTGGTTCAGCAGGAGAAAATCAACTTACATCTATCAGTGAGTCCACTAGGACTGCTCCCACTAGTCCAAAAGATTATCTCAGACTGAAAAGGCCTTACACTGCATCTGTGATCAAAGAACAAGGGAATTCCCCAGCCGGGACTGAAGAACAGAAGACTAATATGCAGGACACAAGTACAATGAAAAATATATCCAAGAGACTGCAAAGGCGACAAAAACCAAAATGATGATAAATTAGGTATTGATACAACCTTTCCAGTTTGTAAAACATATACAATTTCAAACTCTACATCAGAATTTGCACAATGAGAAAAAGGAAAAAGTTCAAAATTTATCTCTGTGCTTGTATATCACAGCAATGCTCTTTGCCTGCTTCTATACTGGTATACTGTTATTTCAATTATATATCTTAAAACTGTGACTGTATATTAACTAATCAAGAAAAATATCTCCTTTAAATCTTTATGACTAGATTTGGTCACTATAAGTATTATTTTACAAACGAAGTAAACATACCTGTTTCTTTTAGATTGTGTCCCTATAATTAGAAGAAACTAGGTTTCTAAAGTGCAGTTCTTTTGACTCATATAATTCCTCTTAGTTTAGTTCCTATTTTAGGTTTGTTTTTAAGAGGTAACCCACTATGAACCAGTTTTCCTTAATGCACATGTTGGTTCTAATACAGTTTTATCCTGATCAAAAAAGTCGGGATGAGTAAGATATTACAGTGGTGTTTTCTTTTGACCAATTCTTTATCCTTAAGTCAGCGTAACTACAAGAAAAATAGAACCCTCAACGTACTTCCCTTTTATGATTCCAATGTGATCTGTAAAATTAAATTATTTATTAAAAGTTCAAATACTTTAAATCAGAAGCAGATTTCATAGTGTTAATTTGTTTTTGTTTCTGTTTTTTAACAAAATGATCGTCTGGACTGCAGCTTAAGAGAAAATCTTTTAAATTGGCACTGATTCTCCTTGCTTTATTTTTAGCCCTATTACAGGATTCAGCAGGTAGTCCCTTTTAAACCTAGTTTTCTCTAACCACCAAAGCAGAAGAGAACCGTTCAATTCATTTGTTCCTTCAAGTTTCATACAGAAAAAAAGAGAAAGCAGTTCCAACTAGAAGCTAATAGCATGGAGAATCAGGTCTTTTAATATGTCTTAAGTTTATATACAATATGTTTTTAAATCTTATTATAAACACATTTTAAAGCCAAGAATAAATCCTTTTAAAAAGCAATTTCCTTTCTTCCGTAACTGTGACCGATGATTTTTCTCACTTCTGAAAATCATTAACATAATAATCTATTCTACTATTCTTTCTAACTTAAGTGTTCTGCCAGTCTTATTAATGTGATTTTCGCTCATAAAACAGTTTGATCTTCACATCCTAATCATTTTCCCAGTGATCCATTCTAGAACAGGGAATAAAACTTGAGTCTCAGGTGAAAAGAAAGAATTAAGGAATTTAGCCTTTTTTCTTTTTTTTTTTTTTTTGATTCTTGGAAAAATTTAAGCTATAACCTCCTTCATTCTTCATTACCATTTTAGACTACCCATTATGGAGACATCTAATGCATACACTCCTTTTCATAAATTGTAAATAATATAGCCAAGCTATATAAGCAAAATGTGAAGCTTGAGTATATGTGGATATTATCCCCCCCAAAGTGACAATTTAATGATTACAAAGTCAACAATGTATACTGCGTGATAAGGGGTAAGTGGTGAAAGCAACTTGTGTTGCTTATTCAACAATCAATCAGTCACTTAATGAGAGCCTGTTGTGTATATATAGCACTATGCCAGCTCTGTGAGTGATGCAAATGTTAATACACAAAACAAGTCAGTGTTGAATGTTCAAAAAAGTATATAAATCAGAAGCCATGGGCGTTGAAAGAAAAAATAGATCACTTCTGGGTGGGATAAATACAGTTGGCGGCATTTAATCAATGATTTTTATGTTCGAATCAGGCAAATATACCAGGAAACTATTCTTCTGAGCTCTTTAAAAGCTCTGGATCTATAACCTGGGACGACTACTCCAAAGCAGCCCAGCTCAGGTGAACCAGAAACCCTAAGCAGAGAGAAGTAAACAGGAGGGCTTGAAATCTGATCCTTTAGACTGCTCCTACGGAATCAAGGAAAGGAATTCCCATCTGGGCTCTCTGACACTTCTCGCCTCTGCTTTCCTAAATGAGTCAAGCCATCCAGATTGACCTAGTTCTGCAGTGACCACATTGACTAGGATACCCAGGACCACCTGGGCCTGGAAAACAGGGGTATTGTTATGTGGATTATCATTATTATCAGAAGATTATGATGTGTTGATCTTGGATACACAGAATTTAGCCAAAACTATACCTTAGATTCATTCAGATTTACTAAATTTTAGTTTTGTTGACCAAACTTTGCTACTCAAAGGAGACACCAATTTTGTTAATGAAGAAAAAATTAGTTACATTGCTGATAGTCATCAACATGTTCACTAGATTTCAATGTACTAGAAATGGAATATGAAAGTAATATAGTCTTTCTAATGTGTAGAGATCAAATAATAGTAAGTAAAATATAAGGTTGCTTTTGTCTTTACCTTTATGTCTCCTATTCATTAAAGACTGGTAAATAAGGTTATAATATAGAAAAATTCGTTCTCAATATGGTAAAATTCTGTGGAATTTCTGTAATTAAGTTTTTTATATTCTTAAACCAAAAAAAAATTATATTCAACGACAAATCCATATAAAGCAATACCATATATAATTTTTAATAACTGTAAAAGCACCATTATATAGAACACTTAATACTTCACAAAACATTAGAAAGAAGCTGTTGGCCAACAAGAAATAAAGCATCCATCCTACATGGTCTTATCTGTGGTCTCACACCAAATTAATCTGATTCCAACCTTTTAAGATTTAATTTGGATTCATAAATTCACTATAAGAGTTGTGGTAGAACTTCATCTTAATACCACATAAAACACTGAGATTGCTCCTCTTAAGGCGAGCATGACTTTTCTGTAACTCCATATAATCTACAGCCTAGGATGCTTCATTCCTTGTACTCCCAAAACTTTGGAGCTGCCAACCGATTAGACATGTTTATAGGCATAATTTTAAAAACTGCTTAATTATTCCTCTTAAAAATGAGTATTTTATAAAGGCAGGCTTGTTTTATTTACACTATTAGCTCAACAGCCAAAAGTTATTCAGGTTTAACCCTGTTCAATAAAGTGGTAGTTAAAACACAAGATATGACTTTAAATAATGATACTGATTTTCCTAAGCAGCTTGTATAGCTATTAAGAAAGATTTTTAACAGACACTTCTAACAATGATACATTGCTAAAATAAAGGAATAATTTCCCAAGGTGTCTGCTTTGAAGGACAATATTCCCTTAGGTGTGTACTTTCTGGCATATTCATTTTAAAGGAAAATCAATATCATCATTATAGCCACACATCTCACATTTTTGGATACATGGATGATCAAAGTAGCAATGGCACTGAAATTCTTCCTGCCTCCTACTTCTCCCTCACCTTTCCAACTTTCCTGATGGAGATGAATTTCCTGAAAAAATAGATTACTTCAGAGAAAGTGGTTCTGAAGCTTTATATTATAAACACTTTAGTTCATTAATGAGCCTATGTGGCTGATTATGTTCTTGAGTATGTTCTCAGGTTTCAGTTTTAAAGTAATTCTTTAGAGAAAGGGACTTTGTTTAATCAAATCAGCAGAATTCTCAGCATCAGACCATGCATATAGGATCACTTTAACAAATGCTTGTTGAAGAGGAATGTAACGACTTCTGCTCAAAAACTTTCAGGTTTGACTATTTACACTGGAATTAGAGCTCTGACTACAACTGAACGAAGAATAAATACCAAAAATTGAAGTAAAAACTGATTTAGGAAAATTTGGAATGCCTGTAAGAGAGACCTCTAATACCCATGGTGACAACCACCCCTTCTGTTAAAGGAGTTCTCATTAGTGAAGCCGCCATGAGCCCTCCGGTTTGGGAACTCTGCGTAGGTGTTCCAGTACCCTGCACCGTCGGAAGGAGATGCATTGTTCCTGTCCTGGTTTCTGTTCGCTCTGCTTGGTTTTTCGGCATGCAGCACACTGTAAAAGGTAACAGCATGTTCATACCGTTCTTTCATTCGCTGTATTTTCTCTCTTGGGACTCCATGAATGTTTCTTCTGCGTGGAGGAAAAAAAAATGCAACTGGTTAGTTAAGGCAGCATATCAAAATGATAAAAATTCTTGTATTTTCCAAGTCCTATATTATTACATAGATAAGCACTCCCTATTCTCAGGATGGAACTCTGACAGAAGCAAAACATCGTGTTAAGCAGTTATCTTTCAGGCTCAACTCCTGTTTTTCATGCTGCCCTGCACATTCCCAAACTACCCTGAGGCTAGCAAAGAGCTAAAGCTTCAAAAATGCTTTGTTTCTGGAAATCTCAATTCTGTGCTTCAAAACATAAAAAAGCACCGTGAGATCTTTTTATTATGTATTTGCCAATTTGTCATGCATATATCTATAATCAATTATGTCAGTCCTAGATACTTCTAGATCCTTATAAAAACAATATTCTTCCATTCTAATGGGCATGAGAATCAATTGGGGATGTAGTTTGAAATGTAACTACCAGAGATTCCATCTATGGAATGGGGTCCATGAACTAGGACTTTAACAACCGCTCAGGTAATTCTGATGGGGGTGGTCCACAGATCCCTTTGGAAACACTATCTGCTTATAACCATAAGATGAACTAGACTTATTCCTAAAAAGTAAATTCTGATCTCACTGGTTACTTTAAATCATTGACGTTATCAAGTAGCACAGATAGTGAATATCAGAACCCATGCATTCAGTCAACAAGTTAGTATTATTTGGACATTTACTGCTTTACAAACTAGAAGCAGCATCTAGACCATAAATGAACCACAGACTGTTCAACATCTAAAGATCTTTGTTTAGCCTAAATGCAAAAACATCACTCACAAGTGCAATCCCATGCAGAGGAAAGTGCTTTTAAATGTTCATTAATGAAGCATTTTAGCAGAATGTTAAATGTGTCCTTTTCAAGGACCAAGTCCAAGCCAAGATTTAGCATTTAGCATTATATTAGAAAACTGACCCCAAACTAAAGTCTTTCACATTAATAATTCCAAAGTTATCAATTTCCAAGAATTACCATTTCTGGCCTGAAAACTACCATGTCCATTTCCAGCCTGAAAAGATTCTTTTGTTCGGTCTGAAATACCTGAAAATAGCAGGATACACAATGAGGAACTAGAAAAACAAAGAAGTACCTTGCTAACTCTTGAACGTTGAATTTCCAGCGAGTGTCAGGTTCTCGGAATATAACTTCATAGTTATTTTCAAGTGCCTGATTTTTCAAAAGTACATAAAACATTGAAGACATGGTATGTATGTTGGGGAATGTTTATGCTGCCATTTAACAGTTACTACAAATCTTTTCTAAAATTCCTTTTGTTTAACCAGTAATCCAATGCCTTAGTTTATGTTAACAAATACAGTTGGTACATTTCCATACTTAGCCACTCTCAGATTATATTACGGTTCCCAATGATAAATTGTGAATAATTCTATTTACCATGATGGAAAATTACAAAGGTTCTTTGTTTTGAACATTTAAAAAATAGATAGCTGAACTAGTTTTAAATGCCCTGTCCACAGGAATGAGGAATGAACTCCAATGGCTTCTCAAAGTCCCTTATGTGACTATCATAGACTCACTGCTGTCAAATGCCTTGGCCTATTCCTCATACCTTGGTTTAGAAAGTGAGAGTGCCATAGGCACAGAGCTTGGGAAACAAAAGTGGTTTCCACATCCTTTACATATTCTTCCCTCCAAAAGTAGCTCTCCTTGCTATGCAATATAGTTTGGCTCAATTCACTGTGCCCCATTTCCTTGAGCTTAGAAAATTATTACCATTTCCATTAGAAACATCAAACATTGTTTACATTCATAAATTGACCACTACTTTTTTTTATCTCAAACTGAACTTTCTATTATCACTATTTTTTTATTGTGTTATAAAATACAAAATGAAAAGAACTAAGTAAGCAGCTTTTCTCTGCATTCTTTAGATGGACACTTCTAATTTGGGAAGGATATCAGATATCATAGGCAGAAAATATTTAATTTCTGGGTCTTACTAATAGCTGTGCATGTCTGGAAAAGATTATGCATGTCTAGAAATTAGAAAATAAAAAGTAAAATGACTTCCCTTAAGCCACTCTCAGTTAACCCGACTCTTGGTTCTGAGTTGTGCCTTAATTAACGTGACTCTTCATGTCCCTATTCATTTCTCTCCCAAGTGGATGCTCGATCCGTGAACTGAAGTAACCACAAAGTTGATGCTAATTTTTCCTACATTCACCAAAGTCCCACAGTCTGGGCCTAAATAAAACTGATGAAAGTACAGTTAGAGAAAAGCATACCTGTATGTAAGCTACTTTGCCCGAAATGTAAAAAGAGGCTTAAAGATAAGACTGCCATGAGTTATAGAGATATTCACTTTACAATTAGCCAAGTAGGGAGAATACTCAGCTGTCTTCATCCTCCCCCTGTATGTTTCTGGATCTTTTCTGTTTTCTACACTCAGTAAGGAATGAAAACTTATTAGCACAAAAGATGAAATATGTCTTAAAACAGATCAGACATATTTCAAAAATAAAGAAAAATGTGCATATTGCTTTATTCATCCGTTGTTCTGACAGTAGACAGCTGAGTTGTTACCTTTATATGTGTATTTATATTTGTAGTCTAATATCTTAATAGGGTTACAGTGTTAATCTGTTTTTAAACATTGCCCTAGAACTTCCATGCAGCAGCACCACATAGTACTGAAGTCCCCAGTGTGGCGAAGACAGAAGTGTGCTATGAACATCATCTACAACTCCGCTGGTGGCATCATCTAGTCCAACATTTCTTGGCAGGTTTCAGCGGATGCTCCTATGTATGCCTTCCCTTAGGAAAACAATCAAGACAGAAATGCTGTCAAGAATTCAGACCAAGGACTATTTTAAAAATGTACCCTGAGGTGGTATTAGCATCTCAGTAAATTTCAGCCATTGAACAGCAGAGAAACACTAAAACCTCTTTACCTGCTCCCTGAGAGAACAACTATTAATGAATATGAGATCGTGGAAGATCAGAAAAAGAAGAAAGAACAAATGTTTCAACTTTCTCACAAAATGTCCATAACTGAAAATTCACAATGATACTTCTTCCTACCATGGCTGCATAGGGCTTCATTTCCCAGGCGTGGAGGTTGGTATTATCAATAATAATGGGGGATATGCCATTCCTCATTGCTTTTCTTGCTGCAACACAATGTTATATAACAGTGAACAACAAGCAACAATCAGAGAAGGGTGAGTGTACTCCATATTTTGTTATTTTTATTACAGGATGTGCTCATTATACAACTTCAATACCACCTATTTCAGAACCCACTATCAATAATTTTCTTTTTCCTGGAATCTAGGGAGGTTACACTCTGGCATTCTGTTTGGGGGAAAAAATGGCAGAACTTTAGATTAAGCTCCTTCCATAAAACTTTTTCATTTTGCAGTAACTACAATTTATGTGCACAATAGGATTTACCAGGGGTGTGAAAAGGAATTTGTCACCTCTTTTCTGGTTCCATTCATGAGCTTCCTTCAGGAAGTCAGGATTGAATTCATAGGCACCATCTTCCCTGAAGAAAAAATCATCCGTGCTGAAAATCAGGGCCCTGGGAAAGTCGTGTTGCAATTGTCTGGAAAGTGGGGAAATAAGAGATTATTTTATGACCATGCATTTTCATAATATAAATCATTTCCTTCCATCTCCAACATTTAGCAGTTTATGAGACCACCAGGTTTGAGTTGTTGAATCTCAAAAACATGAGATGCTTATTCTCTCTAGAAGGTATCATCACTCTTTCGCAGGGGGAAGGAGAAGGCTGATGGGACTGTGGGTGGTGCCCAGCTCTTGAAGTGCTAGGAAGTGCTGGCCACCACCACTGACTTTTGCAGCAACCAGGAGTGACTCCAGATGAACCTCTGGAGGCTATGCTGCGGGTGTGACAAGAGTCATTCCTTGTGGGCACAGCCCTTACTGCCATTCCTCTGTGATGCACCACTGCCCACACCCTCATGCTGCAGCCCCTTCCTGCATCCCCTCAACTGTCCTGGGTCCCCTCGCCTTGGAGATCTGTTCTCCATAAGGACCCACCTGAGATATTGGTTCTTGCTGAGGTATGAAATGTAGATTGAGGTGATGTGATGTGTGTGCTACCTCTATTAGGGAACATTTTAGCAGTCACCTAAACCGACTTTTAAAGCCACAGCAGGAGAAGAGGCAGATTCCAACATGCCCCATGCCTTCCTAAACCTCTGTCACTCTCTCTAAACATGAAAATATCGCAGAAAAAAGAAAAACCATCATGGAGTTTCCCCTTTAAAGCAAAACAAAAACCAAAAAAACATATTAAGTTCTGCACAAAAAAAACTTCACAGAGAAGATGTTCCCACTTGAAATCCTTATTCAGACTTCTCTGGGGAGAAGATGGCTATTATGCTAGATAGGTAACTGGGTAAATCTCTGAGCCTCTTTTCCTCATCTGTAAAAACTGTGGATAACGTCACCTATCTCGCTAAGTTAGGATGATGACTTAATAACTTGGGGAAGCGCCTCGCGCAGCACCTGACACAATTAACGTATGTTTATTTCTCTTCTCCCTGCAGCACTCACCAGCATAATTCTAATATCAAACAAATTCACCAGGCAAATAGAGTACATAACAAAATGGCCATGCTCAGAATAAAAAGATACTTAAAAGTTGGAGGAAAAAAATGTTGGAGGGTGACAAGGGCAGGAAATGTAAAGAGAAAACAGAACTATTCAACTGTTTGTTCGTCTCCATCAAGAATTCTCTTTGGGCCTCCCTGGTGGTGCAGTGGTTGAGAGTCCGCCTGCCGCTGCAGGTGATGCGGGTTCGTGCCCCGGTCCGGGAGGATCCCATGTGCCGCGGAGCGGCTGGGCCCGTGGGCCATGGCTGCTGGGCCTGCGCGTCCGGAGCCTGTGCTCCGCAACGGGAGAGGCCGCAGCAGTGAGAGGCCCGCGTACTGCACAAAAAAAAAAAAGAATTCTCTTTAATCAGGAAAGAACGCAAGGCACTGAAACCACAGATAATGAAGCACTTAGGCTGAAAACTTGGGTTCAATTCTTGACTCTTCCACTACTCAGTCATGTGATCTCTCTCTCTAAGCTTCTGTTTTCCTGACTGAAAACTTGTATAATAATCACTACCTATTAAACAGAGCTTCTAGTAAGGCTCAAATGAGATTAGGTATGGGAAAACATTTTCCAAGAGGTAAGGCACTTTACAAATGTAAGGTATGTTATTTTATTAATAATAAAAACAAATGAAGTCAAATTTTCCAACTAAGACTGTTTACATGCCATCATAGTAAAGTACATTGGAGTGTGTACATAATGGGAGAGGTGGTGAAGAAAATGTGGCCATTTTAAATCTACCACAGATACAGAAACTGACATGAAAGAAAAGTATAAAGATCTGATGAAACAAATTCGCATAGTTTCCTTGTAAATGTCTTTTTGATTTTAAAGACACTCAAACTGAAAAGCCCAAATCATAGATCCAAACTTTAACCTCCAATGAGAACAATTATTATAAAGACACCTTAGAAGAAAATCTAAGGGCAACACTAACTGCATTTTCAGGTGTGTGTATTTTATATTTGTAAATGCTTTACAGTTTTTAAATTATTTTCATCAATATTATCTAGTCTAAATCATGAAAGCTTCATTCAGAGTTTAAATAATATTGCATAACTTATTTTCCTTATCTTTTGTGTACTACGTTAAGCAACTCTGGATATTAGTTCCAGGACTTTTTTTTTGATATCCCTTCTAAATGTGGTTTGTTTTCCTACTAAGTCTGCCACTTATAGGTTTTGTTTTGCCATTTTCAGAGTTGAGTTTTTCTTTTCATAGACATAGCCTTATCTACTCATGTTTTCCACTGTAGCCTACATGGTCCTCCTAACAAACAGGAAGGCAAAAATATGAGTATTTTTCACCTTTACAACTCTGATGGGATGTGTGGGCAGGGGAGGAAGAAAAAGCGGTCTTTGTGATCTTACTGATCATTCCTTCGAAAACTTGCTTTATCTTCACCTGAATGTTAAATTAGCACTGGCAGTCATGGTACATCTCGAATATGCAAGACAATAAAAGCTCTCCTACCTAAATGAAAAACTGATTAAATAGACAAGCTTGAGAGTCTCAAACTTAAGTGGAAGCAATAAATACCATTCCATCAGCTTCAGAAGTGATGAGGATAATGCCCCAGCTCTAGCTTGCTTTATGGTGGTCAGGAGCCTCATGCATTAGGGAAATTGAGAGAATGAAAATAAAAGGGAAAAAAATAGAAAGACAATTACATCCACATAGTTTTCACCTCCACAGCTCCCCCCAAATTCACTTGAAAGCACTACTATGAGAGAAACTCAAGGCTGTAATCTTGATTTCACAACTTACATCATTCTTTTATTTAATAATAGAGAACCATGGGAATATATTTAGATATCTATTAGTTACTCCCCACTTGCTGACAAAAGTCCAACATTAGTATTTAATTTTGAGTTGTACCCCTAACTTTTTATTACGAAAGTTTTCCAACATGCAAAAGTAGGCAGAATAATATAATCATTCCCCACGTACCCATCGTCCAGCTTTAACAATTATCATCATATGGCCAGTTTTGTTCCATCTGCTTCATACTTCATTTCAGCAAATACCGCATCAGCGTTCAGATTTCCCTGATTTTCTCATAAACATATTACCATAATTGGTTTGTGTGAATCAAGAGCTAAACAAGATCCATACACTGTACTGGGCTGCCATGTCCCTTGTCTCACTTATTCCATACTTGCCCTCTCCTTTTTATTGCCACCTGAACTCCCCCCCCCAACCTTTTATATGTAGAAAAGGTTCAAACCTATAGAAATGAGTTGAAGGAATAATACTATGAACACTCCTTGCCCTTCACCTACAGTTATTAACATTTTGCCTCATTTATTTTACATCTGTCGCATATGTATTTTTGATGTACCATTTAAAAGTAAGTTGCAGACATCATGATACTTTGTTCCTAAATGCTTTGTCAAGTATCTTCTATGAGTAAGAACATTCTCCTACATAATTATATCACATCTTAAAAATAACATTAATTTACATTATTATAATTATAAATTATAACGAATATTATATATACAATAAATAAATTATAAGTGTATTAATTTACATTGTAATTTTATATTATAGCTATTTATAATAGCTAAGGTTAATAGATTTTTTTAATTTAAAATTTCCTTCATGGTGCCAATAATATCTTTCATAGGTTCAAGTACTGCATTTGGTTATTATATCTCTTTGGTGTCTTTTCATCTAAACTGTCCTCATGCCTTCTTTGGTTTCCGTTTTTGAAGAGTCTAGTCGGTTGGCTTGAGACTGCCCCACATTCTGGGTTTGCATGATTGTTTCCTCATAATTAGATCCAGGTTAAACATTTTTAGAAGGAACGTACAGAGGTGATGTTTGTGTACTTCTGATTGCACATAATGACCGTTTGTACCATCGTGCTAAGTTTGACCACTTGGCTAAAAGGTGCTGTCAGCTAGATCTCTCCACTGTAAAGGTGCATTGCTTCCCTTGTAATACTATGTAATGCTGGTGGGTGGGGGGTGTGAAACACGAGACTCCATGTAACATCCTGTTCCCCAACAACCTTTCCCTCAACGATCTTTACATTCATTGCCGATCACTGCCAAATCAGTTATTACACTGGGAATTGCAAATACTGATTATCCCATGTAATTTCTTCTGTATTTACTAGGTGGCATTGTCTAGTAAGGAAGAGCTCTCTTTCCCTGTCCCCTTTTAATAATGCTTACCATCATTATTCTTTATGATGAGCAAATGGCCCCAAATCTGACCAGCAGGTGCCCCTTCAAGCTGGCTCCTGAGTCTTCGTCTACACCAACCTTAAAAATACTAGTTTTCCTTTCTTATTAGCAAAGTAACACATATTCAAGGCAAAATATTTTGAAAGAGAAAACTGCAGAATAGGAGAGGTTCCTATATTCCCCCACTTAAAAATAATTATTAATATTTTGATCCTTTCTCCGGGGACAGAATTTTTTTCTTTTTCTCTCATCTGATATTTTGTTACATAAAAACAGAAACATAATGTAGAGAATACCAACTTACTTTCACCAAACTTATTTCCACAGCAATTATTTCCTACCTCATGAAATATGACTCTGTGCCATTATTTTTAATGATTATGACATAGTTATTCATATGGATGTACCATAATTTACTTAACCAATGCTCTGTGGGGTTAGGTATTTAGTTTGGCCCCAATTTCTTTGATTACCAGCAAGTTTAAAATACTTTTTCTTATGCGTGCTGGTCATTTAGAGATATTCTTTTGTGAACTGCATTTTCATGTGCTAATAAAACCTCCTTACTGGGAGGTTTATGGCTTTCTTTTTGAATATGTAAAATTCTTAAGTACATCAATTTCTTTTTAATTTTGTTTATAATGAACTCTAACATACAAGTCTCAGTTATTAGAAGTTTTCTTAGTCACATGTATCCATCTTTTATTTTCTACTTTGTCTTTGATAATACATTTACAACAGTCTTTCCCAACCCAAGATTATGTAAATATTCATCCATTCTATTATTCTATTCTATTTTATTATATTCTATTATAATATTTTTCTATTATATTTTACTCCCCAGTCCATCTAAAATTTTAGTTTAGTATGTGGCAGTGGTTAAGACAGAATGGAAATGGACCCCTATCTTAAACCACTCACAAAAACTTGAAATGGAGTAAAGACTTAAACATAAGACCTGAACCATAAAACTCCTAGAAGAAAGCATAGGGGGAAATCTCCTTGACATTGGTCTTGGCAATAATTTTTTGGATATTACACCAAAAAGCAAAAGCAATAAAAGCAAAAATTAATAAGACTACATCAAACTGAAAAGCTTCTACACAGCAAAAGAAACAATCAACAAACTAAAAAGGCAATCTACCAAACGGAAGAAAATATTTCCAAATCATATCTGATAAGGGATTAATATCCAAAATATATAAATAACTCATATAACTCATTAGCAAAAACCAAAGAATCCAATTAAAAAATGGGCAGAGGATCTGAATAGACATTTTTCCAAAGAAGACATACAAATGGCAAGCAGGTACATAAAAAGGTGCTCAACATCATTAACCATCAGGGAAATGCAAATCAAAACCACAATGAGATACCAGCTCACACCTGTTAGAATGGCTATCATCAGGAAGACAAGAGATTAAAAGTGTTGACGAGGACGTGGAGAAAAGGAACACCTTGTGCACAGTTGGAAGGAATGTAAATTAGTGCAGCCACTGTGGAAAACAGAATGGAGGTTTCTCAAAAAATTAAAAATAGAACTACCATAAAATCCAGTAATCCCACTTTTAGTTATATACCCAAAGGAAATGAAAACAGGATCTTGAAGTTATCTGCACTCCCATGTTCACTGAACCATTATTCACAATAGCCAAGATATGAAAGCAACCTAAGTGTCTGTCAATGGACAAATGGATAAATGTGGTAAGTATATACAATGGAATATTCTGCCAGAGAAAGAAGGAAATCCTGCCATTTGTGACAACATGGATGAACCTTAACGGCATCATGTTGTGAAATAAATCAGAGAAAGACAAATACTGTATGATCTCACTTATATGTGGAATCTAAAAAAGTTGAACTCATAGAAAGAGTATAGTGGTGGTTACCAGGGGCTGAAGGTGTGGGAAATGGGGAAATGTTGGTCAAAGAGTACAAACTTCCAATTATCAGATGAATAAATTCTGGGGATCTAATGCACAGCATGGTGGTTATAGTTAATACTGTTATTATACACTTGAAAGTAGCTAAGAGAGTAGATCTTAAATATTCTCATCACAAAAAAAGGAATGGTAATTATGTGGCACAATGGAGGCATTGGCTAACAACAGTGGTAACCATTTTTTAAATTAATTTATTCATTTATTTTTGGCTGTGTTGGGTCTTCGTTGCTGTGCACAGGCTTTCTCTAGTTGCTGCGAACAGGAGCTACTCTTCATTGCAGTGCACAGGCTTCTCACTGCGGTGGCTTCTCTTGTTGTGGAGCACTGGCTCTAGGTGCTCTAGAGTGCAAGCTCAGTAGTTGCGGTGCACGGGCTTAGTTGCTGTGCGGCACGTGGGATCTTCCCAGACCAGGGCCGAACCCGTGTCCCCTGTACTGGCAGGCGGATTCTTAACCACTGCGCCACCAGGTAAGTCCAGTGGTAACCATTTTTCAATATAGAAATGTATCAAATCAACATATTGTACACCTTAAATTTACACAATGTGTTAATTACACCTCAATAAAGCTGGCGGAAAAAAAAAAGACCAGTGAGTGGTACAGCTGGATTAAAACCCAGGCTTCTGGCCTCAGAGCTATACACTAAACCACTGTGATCGAGTGCTATAAAATAAACAAACCACATTTATCCTTTTCTCTAGTGACACTGAGGTTGTTTGCAATTTCCTCTATCATGAACAACTTTTCGTGAACATCACTGTGCCAATCTCCTTGTGCATATGTAGAATGTCTCCTGAGGATATATACTCCAAGTGGGATAGCTTTGGAATCCTTTTTGTTTGTTTTTTGAAAGAGCAGAGCAGATGTTATTTAAAATTTCCTTCTTTCCTTCAGAAAAAAAATTTTCTCTCTGATAGAATATATGTTCCATGAAGGCAGGGATTTTTGTTTCTTTTGTTCACTGCTCTATTCGAAGCATCTAGAAGAATGTCAGGTACATGAGAGATAATAAATATTTGGTGGGCTTCCCTGGTGGCACAGTGGTTGAGAGTCCGCCTGCCGATGCAGGGGAAACGGGTTCCTGCCCTGCTCCAGGAAGATCCCACATGCCGCGGAGCGGCTGGGCCCGTGAGCCGTGGCCGCTGAGCCTGCGCATCCGGAGCCTGTGCTCCACGACGGGAGAGGCCACAGCAGTGAGAGGCCCGCGTACCGCAATCAATCAATCCATCAATCAATCAATCAATAAATAAATACTTGGTAGCTGTATGAATGGTTCTTGAATGTTAGGCTCTGTTGTCTTAATTATGTAAACTTTGTATAGGGTCCCAAACTGTGTGAGGAGAACTTCTATTTACTCATCTTTACATGTTGAGAATTTTACCCAAACCTCAGATTTACCCCCAAAGAGGACTGGGAGAGAGAATTCTTAGATTCCAGTACTTCCTCTAGATGTTATTGGAATTCTCCTCAAGAACTTTAAGCTGGGAGGCAGGAAACAGATTCAGTGACCCAACAACCTGAGGAGAATGGGGAGGGAGACATGGCTGTAAACATCTCGGGCCAGTCTCCCCTGAAGCCCGGTGTAGCCTGCCCTTCTCGGTGCTGCCAACCACCATGCCAAGGCTGAGCCCCGCCCTTGGAGAGATGGAGCTCAACCATCACCAGCACCATGGATACCGCCAAGCCACAGTGGCTAAGGGGACTCCAGTGAAGAGTTCCCAGGCTGTCCTACTGCTCACTCTTGCCCTCACTCCTCACACCTCCAAAGTAGGGCATGTTTATGAGATCCAAAACCAGACTAACAGCCCTCATGTGCCAGTGTGGCTCCACTGCAGTTTCTAGGAGAAATTCCTTTCAGTATCTTGAATGTGAACAACACCCTTCCAGAGAATCCAGAAATGCCACAGGCTATGTTTTATGTTTTCAACTCAGCCATGCTCTGAAGAGGAGAAGGAATCAGAAGCACACCCACCTCAGCACTAACTTGTTTTTAGCTGTGTTTTCCCAAAATGTCATAAAGCAGATACAGACAACAGAACAGTGGCCAGACAGGAAAACTGTCACTTTGGGCTCTTTTTTGACTGCTGTTTAAATGGGAAAACAGCTGTATCTTTGATACTTATTTTTAAATCCCTCTTTAGGATAACTATTGGGTGAAGGAGATGGCACATGAAACATTTTCACATGTAAAACATAAGAATGAGTTTCTTATGAACGGAATTAAAGAGAAGTTTTTTTTTCTTTTTCTATATTTTCCCCCCTCTTGTCTATTCTCAACAGCTCATGCATTCTTTTACATTTCTCTTTATGTGAATAATCTCCTTTTTGGTTTTGTTGTTTACTCAAGACCCATGCTGATTCTGAGCTACCAACTCTTAGGAAGTTTCTGGCATTAACACATCCATCAAATATTTAGGCCTACTATGTGCCAGGCCTTCTTTTAGGGACTGAACAAAATAAAGCTCCTGATCTCATGGAGCTTGCATCACATGAAGCTTACCTTCTCATAAAAGAAATAGATAATAAACAAGTATGTATATGCCAAGTGGTGCTAAGTTCAAGAAAGAAAAGAAAGTCAAAGTAAGGGGCAAAGAAGGTTGGAGAGGTGCTACTATCCAGAGGGCCTTTCTGGATGGCAGAGAAGGCCCCTTTCAGACCCTTTTCTTCATCATAACCTTAAAAAGTATGGGTAAAGAACACTGAAATATCCTAGTTACACAATACTTCAACAGGACTCCTTAATCGTCAAAAGTGGATGTAGGTGTTTTTGTCCATGAACATTGCTGGTAAGGTAAGACCACTTTGTGCATTATGAAATCCTGAATCTCAGAATCAAATGCATGATTCTCTGATCCTAACGTCCTCATCTGTAACATAAAAACACTCCATGTTAGGATTATTGTAAAGATCCAGTAAGCTAGCATATATAGTGCCTGCACAGCCAATACTCAGTAAATGTGGGCTTTCTTTTCTGTCTCCATTACTGCCGTACCCTTTCCCAGGCTCTTACCTTGATCAAAACAGATAGCCTTCTCCCCAAGCCATGCCTGCAATGCGACGGAGAGCGTTATGAAGGAACAATCAGACGTGAGACTAGTTTTCCTGTTATCGTACTATTTCCTCCATCTCATAGAGCCTAGCTATCTTTAGGTAACTTGGAATGATAATAATTTCATATTGGGTTCCTCTAGAGTCCGAATGGGCCTAGAACGGTTGCCATTATATAGAGAAGAGTTCGTCAAAATGCCAAGAAGGAACCAGGGCACTAAGTTGGGTTATGTTATAAATATCCTGTCATGTGAGCGAATGAGGAAGAAACATGAGATAACCCTGGGAGGTCAGTGTTGGCTATCTCTCCCCAACACATCATAGTCAGGATAAATATGAATACTTATTTAGAAATCCAAATCTCATCTCTTCCCATGGCCCTCAATGGTACCACATTAATAAAGAAAATTGGGGCTTCCCTGGTGGCGCACTGGTTGAGAATCCACCTGCTAATGCAGGGGACACGGGTTTGAGCCCTGGTCCAGGAAGATCCCACATGCCACAGAGAAACTAAGCCCATGCGCCACAACTACTGAGCCTGCGCTCTAGAGCCTGCCAGCCACAACTACTGAGCCTGTGTGCCACAACTACTGAAGCCCTTGTGTCTAGAGCCCGTGCTCCGCAACAACAGAAGCCACCGCAATGAGAAACCCACGCACTGCAATGAAGAGTAGCCCCAGCTCACCCCAACTAGAGAAAGCCCACGTGCAGCAATGGAGACTCAAAACACAGCCGAAAATAAAATAAATAAATAAATAAAATTAATTCCTTGGTAATTTTTTTTTAATATTAGAAGAAACATATCACCAATACTGACAAATAATAACATGTGGCTTCCTTACCCAGACAGTTGAAATCCAGGTAAACAAAGCCCACTTAATAGGGCCTTTACCTGTTTTATTCATGAACAGTAGATCGAAACCAACCTCATTATACTTTTACCACCTTACTCCCACTAGCCTCTTCCTTTGGTGCAGAAGAAAAAGCTCTGATTAGAAATAAGGAGAATTCATTGCTATGAACTTGATCAACATATACAACTTCTTGAACTAATGTCATTTGCAGCAATATGGATACAACTAGAGATTATCATACTAAGCAAAGTAAGTCAGAAAGAGAAAGACCAATACCAAGTGATACCACTTATATGTGGAATCTAAAATTCGATACAAATCAACATATCTACAAAACAAAACCAGACTCACAGATATAGAGAACAGACTTGTGGTTGCCAAGGGGGAGGCAAAAGGTAGGGGAGGGAAGGAATGGGAGTTTAGGATTAGCAGAGGCAAACTATTAGATATAGGATGGATAAACAAAAAGGTCATACTGTATAGCACAGGCAACCATATTCAATATTCTGTGACAAACCATAATGGAAAAGAATATGAAAAAAATATATATATGTGTGTGTATATATATGTATAACTGAGTCACTTTGCTGCACAGAAATTACACATTGTAAATCAACTATACTTCAATAAAATTTTTTAAAAGTATATAACTTCTCAGACTTTAGTGTCTTGAGATTGGACTAGATGAACTCTGTGGGAACTTCCTGTTCATTTCCTGAGATTTTCCTATGAAAATATTCTTCCCCTTTCATTTCTTCCTCTATTCCTACTGCTTCTCTAATCATAACCACATCTGCGACACTATATTGCCCAATTCAGCAGGGTCTTCTTCCACTACCCCGACCGCTCCAGGACTATGGTGGTGGGGATTCTCCTGTGTTACCTTTCTAGTAAGTGATTGTGCACACATACTGCAGAGTGTGTTCTTACTCTCTGTGAACATAGGAAGCACATATAGTACTCATTCATCCCAGCCTCCAAAGAGAGGCACTGCAAGGATTCTCAGCGATGGGGAGAAGAGATTTAGGACCCACCTTAGGAAAATTACTAAAAATATAAAAAGTAGCTTCTCTAAGTAGACCTAAGTGGCTAAAACTCTGAGATGTCACCTGCCTGATACTCTACTTTCATACACGCAGACTTGGAATACTGCCAACTTCCTGTTTTGACCTTGCTTTTTTTTTTTTTTTTTTTTTTTGCAGTACGCGGGCCTCTCACTGTTGTGGCCTCTCCCGTTGCGGAGCACAGGCTCCAGACACGCAGGCCCAGTGGCCATGGCCCACAGGCCCAGCCGCTCCGCAGTATGTGGGATCCTCCCGGACCAGGGCACGAACCCATGTCCCCTGCATCGGCAGGCGGACTCTCAACCACTGAGCCACCAGGGAAGCCCCTTGACCTTGCTTTTATTTATGAGATCCCTAGCCTCATAATTAAAAACACCATGGTCCAGGCCTGCTGGCTTAGAGCACTGTGGAGTGAGTACACTTTGGGGTCTAATTACTCACTACTTAGTTAACTAATCCCCTATTCTCACTGTTTCCTGTATTTTTTTAAAAATTGTGTTTGTTTGTAAAGTATACGTTTGTCCCCATCTCTGTCCCATCATTGCATCACATCAGGAAAGCATCCTTTCACCTCCTTGGAAAGCTCTAATGCCAAGAAATAATGAAAAGGTATTTCTTTTGATGGAAAATTCCATGTCGTCCAGAGATAAGGATGAGGAGAAAAGACAGCTGTCAGTGAACATCCTTTGAACCTACCGAATCCATGTTACAAACCATTTTTGATGGTGCCAAAACAAACTAGCACACTGCAAAGGACATATGTCCTAGAGTGTGATTCCCAGACTTTGCTTTGATTGATACGTAAAGATTCAAAAAAATTCCGGGGACTGACTTAAGGTTGACAACTTTTAATTTTTCAAATAACGTCATTAAGAAAAAGAAAAGACTATACTATTGCCGTTTCATTTCATTTCATTTCAAAAGGACAATTTAGTGGTATATGCATGCAAGGGAATGCTATTCAGCCACGAAGTAATGAGGTTCTGACATATGCTACAACATGGATGAAGCCTGAAAACATTAAGCTAAGTGAAATAAGCCAGACACGAAAGGACAAATACTGTATGATTCCACTTACATGAGGTATCTAGAGTAGGCAAATACATGGCGACAGAAAGTAGATCAGAGGTTACCAGGGGCTGAGGGGAGGGCAGGAGGATGAGGAGTTATTGCTTAATGGGTACAGAGTTTCTGTTTGTGGTGATAAAATTTTTTTTAAAAAGATAGTGGTGGGCTTCCCTGGTGGCGCAGTGGTTGAGGGTCCGCCTGCCGGTGCAGGGGACATGGGTTCGTGCCCCGGTCTGGGAGGATCCCACATGCCGCAGAGCAGCTGGGTCCATACCGCAAAAAAAAAAAAAAAAAAAAAGATAGTGGTGATGGTTGCACATCATGTAATTAATACCAATTAACTGGACACTTAAAAGCAGTTAAAATGTCCACACACGCACAGAAGAAAGCACAGAGGTAAAGAGACGTCCACAGATGTTTTCACTGAAGTCAGAGGATAGAACAAGTGCAGATCCAAATGAGTTTATCAGTTCAGCTGTGGAAAAAGAAACAGTTCTGGACCACGTGCTGAGAGTGAAAGGGTTTTAGGATTGGAATCCTGTTTCTTCTCTCAACCCTGTACTCCTTTATCCAGATTTTAACATTCTCCATGACCTGGCCCTGGGTTTACCTAACCAACACACTCACTAATATAAACAACCCACTGCAGTAAAACCACGCTCCCCTTGAGCCTAGAACATCCAGCTCTTTCCCATCTCCATCTCCTTATTCATGATGGTAATCCTCTTCCTTTGTTCAGTCACATCCTCCTGGTCTTCAAGGCCAGGTCAAGAACCATCTCCACAGGGAGGAGACTAGCTCTTCCCTAATTATCCCATCTTCCTAACCATGCTCAGTGACTCCCCTGGCCTTGAACACCACCAGCAAAGAGCAGGCTATTCCCCATGAGACTTTACTTACCCACAGCAGTGTACTGGTTATTGTCCTCCATTTGTTGGTCTTGTGTAGGCTCCTCTTAATCTTATTTTGTATATATCTTACTAAGCAAGTGCTAACAGTCTTATAAGTACTCAGTAAATACTACTATTGTTGACTAGTGAAAAATTAACAGTAGTTGGTATTTATATGGCCCACACATTCGTCGGTGCTTTCACATTCATAATCATATCCTTGTTGACCACAGTACCTTAAATCCTCACAATAAACTTACTAATGGAATATTAGCTTCATTTTAATGAAGAAGAACCTGAAGTGTTCAAATTAAGTGACCTATGCTAGTTCATATGCTAATTAATAAAAATTAATAAAATATTAAATAATTAATTAATAGCACCAAATAATTAAAATCAGTCTCCTTACAGATTAAAAAAGCTTCCTAGTACATCCAATCGAGAATAAACCTAGGAAAGCCTTTTTATATAGAAAATGACATATTTACTTGGTTATTTAATAAATGCTTCATCACACAACCTAGGTCTATCGAGCCAAGTTACTGAATAAAACTATTTGCAGCTAACTTAAAAAGTTATCTTCACCTTTAAAAAGTTAACAAGTAATATGTATTTGTTGTGGAAAAAAATAAGAAAATAACTCAGGGGCAAAAGTCTATATTCCATCTCACTGCCTAAAAATCAACAACTAGGGCCTCCCTGGTGGCGCAGTGGTTGAGAGTCCGCCTGCCGATGCAGGGGATACGGGTTCGTGCCCCGGTCTGGGGGGATCCCATATGCCGCGGAGCGGCTGGGCCCGTGAGCCATGGCCGCTGGGCCTGCGCATCCGGAGCCTGTGCTCCGCAACGGGAGAGGCCACAACAGTGAGAGGCCCGCATACCGCAAAAAGAAAAAAAAAAAAAAAAATCAACAACTATTGTAACCTAGCAGGACCCCATGGGGGCATTCTCTGGACAGGCCTTCCCCCATATCCTCTGCTTTGGCTTCTCTCTGAAGTATCTAGATAACAGTATTTGACGCACATTTCCTGAGTTGTCTTGCAGATGTAAAAAAATCCCCTCTCTGACAAATGGAAGACGTTAACTACTTGATGACCATAAACACACAGCTCCAGGCCTCCTGGAGCCTAAGGACTGATAATGTTAATCCCTGTGATACCACCCTGCTACCTCACCATCAGCCAATCAGAGAACCGTGCACAAGCTGATCACATACCCTGAGACCCGCCCCCTCCACCTGGCTTTTGAAAGTGCAAAGGGCTTCCCTGGTGGTGCAGTGGTTGGGAGTCTGCCTGCCGATGCAGCAGACGCGGGTTCATGCCCCGGTCCGGGAGGATCCCACATGCCGCGGAGCGGCTGGGCCCGTGAGCCATGGCCTCTGGGCCTGCGCGTCCGGAGCCTGTGCTCCGCAACGGGAGAGGCCACAACAATGAGAGGGCCACACACTGCAAAAAAAAAAAAAAAAAAAAAAAAGTGCATTGCCCAAGCCCTTCTGGAAGCTCAGGACTTCTTAGGGCAGGAGCCACCTCTTCTCCTTGCATGGCCTTCCAATAAACCTTCCTCTGTTCCAAACTCCGACGTTTCAGTTTGTTTGGCCTCACTGTGAGTCCAGCACACTAACTTGCATTAACACTATGAACAATATCTTTTTACACATTTCTTTGAACAGAAAATGGGATTTTTGTGCATTTATTTGCAGTCAAATGTACATCTATGTTCTCACTAATGACTCATGACTTATAAGCCAATCCTCTATTTCTGTACACTTAAGTTGGCTCACATTTTTTTCTTTTTCATATTTTTTTCTATCACATCAAAAACTCTGCTTGAACATCCCTCTATCCTCATGCACTTGTCCAGTTATTGTCTTAGGATGAATTCCTGGAAGCAGGACTTACAGGTCAATGGTAAGAACCTATTTTTGAAATGCTTTTTAAATGAAATAGAGGTGACGAAACACATATAAGGGCCAGGCTAAATTTTTAGTACTCTGATGTACTTAAAAATTTTAAACCAGAGACAACTCCAACTGCTTTTTTTAAACCTGTCCAAAGAATTTAAATAGATGGTTTCCACATTCCAGTCCCTGCAAACTATGAAAACATATAGGTGAAAAGCATAGAAATCTAACATTGATTTGGAAGACCAGACATATCCTAATTTCAAAAACATTTTTAATTCTTTAATCAAATGAGAAACAGAAGTTAAGCAGGAAAAAGCTGAACCCGCATTTGTAAAAACGATCTCCAAGTTTTAAAGAAAAAAGTTTTATTTTTCTGATCCAAGAAATACATGTCCATTATAGAAAATTTGGAAAATACATAGAATAATGAAAATATGAATTTCCCAGAATCCAACAATACATAAGATAGACTTACAGTCTTACTATTTTCTTACACATGTATTTTTTAACAATTTGCCATTCTCCTTCTCTCCCCAAACTGACCCCCCAACAAAAAAGTGGGGCAGGCAGGTCCTTGAGGGACATGGCCTGTCACATCCACTACCCTTGCATCCTCCCTGCAGACCTCTCTCCTCGCTGAGCTGTGGACTGTATCCTTGCCTACTTTCCTGACTTCCATGTAAATGCACAACACACCCCAGAGCAGGGCCAAAGTCCTGTGCTCTCAGAACTGCCAATGCCCAGCCTATCAAGAGGACTCACAATGTCAACTCCCAGCTGCCTCCTTCACTTCAGAGCCAGACTTCTCCCTAAGAACACCTTGAAAATGATCTCTGCTGATCAACATCTTCGGCAGTAACTAATGCCTCTTAAAATTTATACAGCACTTTAAAGTTTAACAAGTTCTCTCATACACATTTAATCCCCACAAGAGTCCTCTGAAGTAGACAGAGCAGATAGCCCTATTTAAAAGGGAAGGAAGCTGAGGTGCAGAGGAGTTGAGGTCATAGCTAGTCAGTGGCAGAGCCTGGACCTCCCTGGCAGTCCAGTGGTTAAGACTCCGCACTTCCAGTGCAGGGGGTGCGGGTTCAATCCCTGGTCGGGGAACTAAGATCCCACAAGCCGTGGGGCACAGGCAAAGAAAAAAAAAAAAAAAAGGAAGTCATAAACTGACTCAAAGGTCAGAGCTCCTTACCTAGCCATTATTAACAAAACATCTTTAAGTCTGACAACTAGAAATTAAGAGCTAGAAAGATCTTCAGTAAATCAACTAATTCCTTCTCAGTATTCACATGTAAAGGAAAGTAAAAAGAAAAGGCAGGTGATTGCCCAAAGTCACCAACTATTTTGTGAAGAAGAGGATCTAAAGGCACAATCTTCAGACTCCCAGGGCAGTGCTCATGCCAGTCGTCCCTAGAGAGATGTTCTTTAATAAGTTGGTCTCTCATCCGATGTCTTCCGCTTAGCCAAATGTCAACCAGGAATTAAAATCCTAAAAGTGTAAGAATGTTAGAGCCAGAGGGACCTTAAAGACTACCCAGGCCAATCCACTCGCTTTAGAGATGAGGAAAGTGAGGTCCAAAGCTCACGGCTTCTGCTGTTCAATTCTGTGCACCTTCCACTCACCCTATTACTTCCCTTCTTTAGTTATAAACAAAATCTGGCCAAAGATGTTTACTGCCTTCTCGGACAGTGTGTGATAGGCCACAGATCAGCAAAGCCACAGTAAAACTGATCGGGATTTGATTTCAGAAGATACCTTGTTGGTAACAGATGTACCCACCATGACTGTATCATAAAATAACCAAGTTCTGCTGGGTTCTAGGCAGGCTCCCTCATTCTCTACCCAGCCAGAGAGAAGGCCTATTGAAATGTGCGTGTTTCTTAGAAAAGGGTACCAATGGCCCTTTGGAAGTCGCCCATCTCTTGAATCTGTGAAAATGTAGCAATATTGTTTTGCTAAAGGCTTCTACTCCACAAATCAACCAGGAATCCTAACTAAAACTGGCAGCACACCACCAGGGCTGGCACAGTTCCCTGACCCTAAAGGACCCAGACCCTCCTCCCACGGTCTTTGTGTACCATTCAAATCCGCTTCTCAATGTGTGCTACGACCTTGATTCTTCTTCATTGGTTCCACAGTTCTATGGCCAGTCCCATGGTTCTACAGCTAGCCTTACCTCTCTGGTGAGATGGAAAGCTCTTTGAGGGCAAGGGACCACTTCCAATGAACACATACTACTACTAGACACTGTGCTTTGCAGGGTAAGATACGGCCCCTACCTTCAAGAAACTTACAGAAGGATAAACAAAACCATGTGCAAAACCAAGCGCAGCCACAGAGGTGTAAACAGGAAGCGGTGGAGCCCAGAGGGCGAGAACTAATAAGCCTGAGTCGTAAAGGGCTGGTGGAATCAGTAGGGGAGAGGGCGGTAGAGGGCAAGCCGAGCAGGCAAACCAGGCACGCGGGGCAGCGCCAGCAAAGGCAAGGAGAGAAACAGTTCAGCGCTGCAGGAACATCAGGCGCAGGACAGAGTGGAGGGAGCTGAGGCTGGAGCGGAGGGCCTAGCAACGTGGCCCCAGCAACGAGGCCGTGCAATTCGCTCTGACCCGGTACGGGGGCCGCTGGCGCACCTAGCGAGTAAACCAATTTGGGCTCCCGTTGCGAAGCTGTGTCAATGACGGCCTCCAGCGGCCGCGCAACCCCCTCCCCGCACCTGTGCGCCTTCGCAGCCGCCAAAGCACACGCAGGGCTGCCTCCCTCCGCCAGATTTTCTACGCGGCCGCGCGCCCGGGTCCCAGCCCCTGCCCCTGGGCCCCTGCCCCTGGGCCCCCGCTTCTCCGCTCAGGTTTAAAACGCCTGTTGCCGCACCATGGCGGGTGCCTGCGTGCCAGCGGGAGGCCCGGCGATTTCCTCTGCAGTCGCCATCGGGCTTTCCTGAAGAAGACTGTCCGCGGGCCCCCGACCCCGCGCTGCGAGGCTGGGGGCGAAGGCTACCCGCCCGGCTGGCGCAGGGGCCGCGCGGGGGCCGGTGCCATCTGGGGCTCGCGCCAGGCGCAGTGCCGACAGCCGTCCTCCTGCGAGGGTGCAGCATGGAAACCAACGGGACGGGCCACCCGCGTCTCGAGCCCGCGGCCCGGCTTCCCCCCGGCAGGCTCGGGCCGGGGCCGGGCAGGGGGCTCGCTCGGCCGGGTCCGCGCGCGGCGCCCGGACGCGTCATTACCTGGCCAGCGTAGTTTTCCCCGAGCCCGGGAGGCCTCGCAGGAGGTAGAGGTGTTTCCGAAAGCTGTGGCGGCGCGGAGGTGTCCCACGCGTGGGCGGCGGGGCGGGCGGCCGAGGTGGCTGCTGCTGCTGCCGGAGGCTCAGCCTCCCAAAGGATTCAAGAAAACTCTCCTCCATGGGGTGGGGGCTGGCTGCGAGAACACTGCTTTCCCCTTCCTGAAGTCACGGTCTTGGCCAAAGCTGTTGTTTTTGTGGCTCTCCGGCCATGTGATAGATGGAGGGGCGGGCGCTCGGAGCCCAGCCCCTCCTTCCCACCCGCCCGAACTGCGCTGCGTGGGAGGGGTCGCCCCTACCTGGAAAGCTGGGGACGCTGGGAGACTGACAGCCGGGAAAACCTGGGCAACGCGACCCCCGCCCCCCTCCCCCACTGCCTCCCCGTCCCCCCCCCCCCACTTCCCGGTGCCCTTCACCCTGGGGGGAGAGGCCCACCGGGTGGGACACTGGACACTTCCGCGGGCCGCCCGCGTGGAAGGCAGGCCTTCTGCAAAAGCCCTCCCCCACCCCACCGCCCACTGGCCTAGACCTTGAAAGTGAAATAATTTTAGTTGACGATAAGAGACCGTGAACAGCATTTTGAACAGTAACAGTAAAGACCATTGTCTCCCCCAACTTGTGAGCACCAATATCTGGCTGGTGTCCCAACGGCTAACACCACTCTCCCAGGGCCTGTATCTTTTCCTTTTTTTTAATCCTTCTTTATCAGCCTGCCAAAAATATTCTTAGAAAGCTTTGTTGCCTCTACATAACTTTAGAAATATCTTCTTCAAAAAAAAAAAGCACCTCTTAAAACTCAGATTGATTTATGAACAGTAGTATAAACTAGGCCTCCTGAGAAGGACGGGCTACTGCCCAGGTTCATGCCCTGTTGCCACAGGAAAGGGATGGCCTCTCTAGGAGGAGGAGCAGGGAAAGGAGCAGTCTACTGAAACAACAGAAAAGCATCCAGAATTAAGTTCTAAGTTCCAGGAACTGGTGAGCGCCAGTTGGTTGATCACCACAGTACTCTCCACTGTTTCACACTCAGGAGTGTGAAAGAGAGATCCTATTTTCTGAACTAAAATTCAAGATGCATGGACTGAAAGAGACAATATTAAAAATTAACACCATCCTGGAACAATCCGGGATATATGGTGGCTTTGGCTGTAATAACCATTGTAAAGTAAATACATTTTGTTTCTGGCAGCTAAGGTATGAAAATTTTGAAAAGGAATTGTGAAGAAAAGCAATTTCCTCCTAAAACAAAACCCAGAGATTGCACAATAAGCTTCGGTGGAAGGAACTATCCAAGTGGGGGGGGGGGCTCTGCTGACAATTTCACCTTCCTCTTGGGGTTCTGTGGAGTGGGGAGGGGAGGGAGATGAGCTACTCTCTTGAAGAATACCTTCCCAGCATTGGAGGAAGGATTCTTAGCACTTCTGAGAAACAGAAATTTCAAAAGCTTCTCTAAATACTAGGGGAAAACCATAAGGAATGGAGAATATACATGAATCATAAAAATAGTGATGCTTATAATGTATGTATCCTATCATACTTCCATGTATCTACAATACTTCTTACAAGACCGTTTTTACCCAACCTCAAAACTACCTTTTTCATTCTATACTTGCACTCTCTAACATAGGAGCCAATAACCACATGTGGCTATTGAGCACTTGAAATACTGGTCCAAACAACAGCCGGTCCAAACTGAGATTAAAATACACTGAATTTCAAAGCTTCAGTATGAAAAAAAGAATGTAAAATATCTCAATAATTTTTATATTGATTATGTGTTGAAGTGATAACATGCTGTGTATTGGGTTAATATATTATTAAAACTAATTTCATGTTTCTTTTTGCTTTTTTAACTTGGCTAGTAGAGAAGTCTAAATTACATATGTGGCTGACATATTTCTGTTGGACAGTGCTGCATGAGATTTCTGTCCATTTCTATTTCCTTCTATAGAGGGTGTCCCAGGCAGCGTGGGAGAGGGCAGCAGGAAGACACAAAGCTTTGGGGGCTAGAAGTTTTGGCACACTGAGTCTGCAGGGCCTGTGGCAGCTGAAGCGACGAAGTAGATGCTGGAAAATGTGAATGTGCTATTAGAAGAGAGGTCTGAGCTGGAGACAGAGCTTTGGAAATCCTTCCCCTGTGAGAAGAAGATAGAGAAAAGAGCAGACGGCTGAAGAGGGGGCTCGGGGACAGCATTTAAGGACAGTCCTTGAAGTGGATCTATTGAAGGAGAGTACGAGAGACAGAACTGTAAGACAGTGTGTGGAGCCCCAGGGAGAGTTCAAGGAGGAGAAAATGGTTGGCAGTATCTGAAGGTGACCCCAGACACTTCTCCTTTCTCTTAGCTCCCAGATTTAACTAGTCAACAAGCTCTGTTTTCCCCAATTTATTCCTCAGAACCACACTGTTTAAAGCTATCTGTTTGTGTATCTGTTTCCTCCCACTAGACTGTAAGTTCAAAGGCAAGGACAGTGTTGCCCTTGTCACCCCAAGAGCTAACACAGCGTCTGACATTCAGAGATGCTCAATAGTTGTATATGGACACGAACTGCTTTCTCAGTAGATGAGTCTGAGCTTGGGATTTACTAAAGATTAAGACTGAAAAAAGATAGTGATAACGTCAGCTAAGGACTAATGTAAACAGTCAGTGACCTTATTGGCAGATCTGAGAACCACCCTGCTCCCAGATAGTATCTACGTTCAGATCCTTACTGGCCCTATCTAGGTGGCAGCCTCCAGAGAGGAAGGCTACCCCCGAGTCAGAGGATCCCTGTGACAACACTCCTTCATGCCCTCAGTTCACCCAACCAGCTTTTCAGCTCTAAGGTTCTGTTCCATTTCTCTAGAAGGTAATGACCAGCACAATCTCACGTTGCTGCACTACAAACCATTACCATGATAGACATAAAGAAATAATCTTAGGAGTAATTTCTGGCAAATGAAGAAACATTCAAATGTTTCTCTAATTATTACTATTTAACAAGATGTGGAAAAATAAGAGGGTGCACAGGAAGAGCCACTGAAAACCAGGAATTTAACTCTCGAACCTACAGTTCCAAATACCCCACGATTTGGAATGCTTAATTGTAAGTCAGCCCTGGGTTCCTCCCCTGCAGATGCCAAGATGGCAGAAGTCTGAAACCAAGATGAAGTTTCCAAAGCAGCCTAACCAAAGACCCTGTAACATAGTAGAACCATTTAAAATATATAGGTAGTAGCTTCCCAATTTTCTCTAATCCTATGTCCTTTCTTCGCCTACCAAAAGCTTTTATCTGATTTTTTACTCAAAAAAAAAATGCCTTATATACATACTTATTCACCTTGTTACATAAGTGACATGAATTGAACGGACAGGAAAGCATCCCTCTGTGCCTGCTTAGCTGTTTCTATGGTGGACCCCTCATTGCTACAGCACCTCCAGCTCTCACCTTCCACCACAGTCTGCACTATTTGGCCATTCAGAGGTAGTGCCTCTCTACTTAAAACTGCTCCCTCCTGGCTCTTCCCTTATCCTTCCCCTAGAAGCTCGATGGAGGATACAGGAAGCTGGAAGAGGTTAGGGGAAGGGGGACAAGGGGAGAGCAGTCGTGCAGAGTATGTCTGCTTGGCTGAATTGACAGGGGAAATGCTCAGGACTCTGGTGGCCTAGGATAAGTCTGCTAATGCAGAAATGTCCTCTGGATAAGACTGATTTTGCTCATTCTAACCTCACACTGCCTCTGCCTCCTATATTCCTTCCCTCTCTCTATTTGGCATCACACTCCTCCCCAAAGGCAATGACCATAATTCTATTTCCACAGCACCTAGTATTTGCCACTATGTACAGGGACACTTGAGGAGTATAAGTTTTGAAGAGGAAGGATGAGAGGTGGGGAAAGTAGCCCCAACCCATTTTTCTAAAGCTCCATTCTGGAAATTAGGGCAAGGTAATAAAGGCAGGAGCTGGAGAAAGCTGGGGGCATCCTGGAACCTAAGTAGAAGCTTAGATGGGTAGTTAGCTGGTATGCATCAATACAGTACAAAGGAGTCTCAGAACTGGTCACCACCCCTGCCATGCTCATTGTTAAATATTTATGATATTACCCTTACTTACAGCCATGGTGGTGTGGACTCTAATGTATTCATTAGAAATCCATAATTGTTGCTGTCGAAGTCTCCTAAGAAAGCAAACATTTGCCAGATGCTAGAGTCTCCTCTGCTTCAACCCTAATCCTGATCAGCTCTTCCCTGAAATCATCCCATCCCAGGCCAAAGGTAAGTCCAGTTTCACAACGGCTCTAGGAGCCTGCACAGAGAGCAAGACCTTAGGGAGTTCAACCAAACACTGAAGACCTTGGTCTGTCTGGAAGAGACTGACAGTCTAGTAGAAAGATAAACTGAAACTGTACAAAATGAACATAGGAAAAACATTGAGCTAAAATTAAATAAAGTGCTCAGTTCCTGATTAAGCAGACAGAACTCAAATACTTAACTTCCACTCCCTCACTGAAACCCCACGAAAATGTAAAGGTTTTTTGGCGGGGCGGGTAATCATTATTATTTTCAAGTATAAACTTAAAAAAAAGAGAGAAGATCACAGCAACAAAATTTCAAAAACTGGAAAGCAAAAGGCCCAGTGTTAATTAATTTGGAAAAAAATTAAAAAATAAAATTTGAATTACAGAAAGCCAAGAAACAATACCATTTACTCTGCATAACCCCTAAAAATTCAGGAATTGGAAGATTTAGGGCTGGACATGGGGCTCTAAACAGGAAGGTCAGTTGAAAGTCTGTTTAAGAAACAAATGTCCACACAGTCAGGCAGCTGCCCACCCCCTACAGAAGCCTGGAGGTTTATTCTTTGGAGAAGATAAAACAGGATGAGGAGGAGTAAGAGGCAAGATACGGCAGGCAACACTCCCTTTCTGAAAACAGAGAGATTACATAAATGCCTACATGTTGAATAATGAGAAATCACCCCTTAATTTATATTTTTCAAATACGAATTTTTGTATTTGAAGTTTGTTAAGTACAATTAAACTAAAATAATAGTAATAATAAAAATAATTATTATTGTAGTATAGTGCAAGTCCCACAATCCCTAACCAAAATCCTTGAGGTCAGATATGTTTCAGAATTTAGGAAGTTCTAAGTGGGGTCTAGGGCACCGCTGGTAATTTAACACATTAATATTTCTGCAGTAAAATGTCTGAAGAGTCACACTAAGTGGGATAAATAAGGAGTAAAATTAACCTGTCTGTTTGGGTCAAGTCTTGCTGCCAACTTAGTTTTCATGCCAAACATTTAAGAAACAAAACAAAATAAAAACAACTTTTGGTTTTCAGAGGTTTTTGGATTTCAGAATTCTAGAACTGGAATCATGGACCCATACTTGGCTATAGGGCCTATCCTTCTATTCTGATGCAATTTTAAAAATAAGCTACTCAAGTTTTCTGTGCCTTATTTTCTTCATGAAATGAAGTAGGGCAAATATCTTCAAAATTAGATAATAAAAAGTTCAAGTTGTTACCTCTTTCGTTGAGTTTTTTATTAGTAATCAGGAAACTGATTAAGAATAGTTGAACAGATTATTCAAACCAATTTCGGTAGCCACTGAGTGTATCACTCTAAATTATCCTTCAGTTTGCCACTTAGCACTCTTTCTTGATGATGAGGATCTTCAACAGTACCAGGAAGATGGAGACTTCAACTACAAACAAACACAAGCCCAGACAAGTCCAGACAAAATGGTGACATGAATGGAGTTTGCTGTCAGTTTCCCAAACTCTTGACCTATTTATGCCACCCCCTCACATCGAGAACTTCACATTGTCCCCACAGCCCCGCACCCTGCCTAGTCCTGCCTCATTCAAGAGCCTGTCCTCCTGATTATGCCCAACTTCCTGTCTCTAAATCAAAACCTAGTCTATGTCCCATTCCCTGATGACACAGCTATTTACATTATAAAGTTAATAATAAATACACTTAATTCATGCAAATGTGTTAACAAGTTTATTGAGTTGATATGTTGCTCTCCTAGATCAGTGGTCCCCAAACTTTTTGGCACCAGGGACCAGTTTCGTGGAAGACAATTTTTACACGGATGGTGGTGGGGTGGGGGGCGATATATGATGGTTCAGGTGGTAATGTGAGTGATGGGGAGTGCAGAAGAAGCTTCACTCACTCGTCCGCCACTCACCTCCTGCTGTGTGGCCCAGTTTCTAACAGGCCTGAACCGGTCCAAGGCCCAGGGGTTGGGGACCCCTGTCCTAGATAACACAATTTCTGTTCTGCCAGGGGCATTTCAAAGACAAAGGTGTAACCAACTAAGGTACTTAGGGGAAGGGAATTAACCCTAACTAAGAGCCTATTATTTTTCAGGCACTATGCTAAGAACTTTGCACAAGTTATTTCATTTAATCCTCATTTATTATCCCCATGACAGGTTGGTATTATAAATGTAATTTTTTTACAGGTGAAGAAATTGAGGCTCTGAGAGGGTAATTTGTTTAAGGTCACATAGCCAGTCAGCAGTAGCTTCAAGATGCGAACCCATCCTCTTTCCAGCACTCTGCCCTATGTCCTTAAAGAAGTGAGGCAATATAAACACCCTGGCCACCAGCAGGAAGAGGATTTTGAAATAGGCAGGGACTTGAGGCCCCCAGAGCCAACCACATTCTCCTGCTATTTCCTTCTTTCTAAATTTCTGGTTACCCCTTGATGCCCACTGATCATTATGCCAGACACAAATCTAAGAGGCCCATTCTCATGACAATTATAAAAAACCTGTACATGGCTACAGCACTCATAAAATTCCCCAACGAGAGGACAACTAATTAGGGATGACTGCTCTGTGAGGTTCACAGAGGGCAGTTCGTTTAGCATGAATGTAGAAGATGAACATAAAAATCAAAAAAGTATGGTCCATAAAGTGTCCTTGACACAAAATTAGCAGATAGAAAACACTCTGGACTTAGCTACTGCCAAATATACCCATGCTTGTTGCATGCTGCTTATACTGGTGTCACACTGAGGGGAAGCCTCACATAAACTCCATGAGGCCAGGAATGTTTTCACTGCTATATCCTCAGTGTGTAGAACAGTGTCTGAACTGAGGCAACTCGATAAACATTTGTTGAACAAATGAATGGATTTCTTCACCTCCTTTCTCTGGAATTCCTCATAGCCTCTTATCTCTTCCCCTCCTATATTTATCCCACATTTTCCAAATCTCTAAACTCTTCTCCCAGATCTTTAGTCCTTCCCCTTCTTCTTTCAGCAGAACCATGTTTAAAACAAACAAAAACATTTTTACTGGGTATATGTGTATTTCTAGTTAGCTGAGAAATGGAAACAATGAAAAGAGAAAACATATGGTAAATGCAGAGTACCTTCAATTCTTATCAAATGCAGACAGATACATACTGAAATTGTAGCAGCTGTGTTTATTTCATAATTTAGGCATTTGAAAAAAAGTGCCATGTGTTTATTTTAATGTCACTTGATGTCAAGTTTAAAACATGAGTTTGTCTACATGTTTTACCTCTTTTCCTAGAGAATCTTTTAATATTTAAATATAACCTATATCCCTAATCCCCAGCCATCATCACATATCAATCTGGGTGGAGGTGAGGGGTGAGGGGGTGGAAATCCCTCATAAACTGTGTGTTGACAGAATGCTCTAAAATATATTCTAACTAATAAAGTTGGAAAATAAATTTGGCAGCAACAATCTAAGCTTTGTTGTATTTCATAAAAAGATCTACATTTAAAGGAAATAAAAACATCACATGTGCAGTAGCACACAGAGTTGCTATGGTAACAGACTACATTTTTTATATTTACTCTTCAACTGTAGTACATATGAGCTATTACAACCAAATAATGTCAACATCCATTTCCTCCTGATCATATAGAGGTCTCTGGAATAAGTTGTACTTACAGTTCAAGGAATCCTCATTTTTTTAACCAATCTTCTTCTGTCTTTTCTAGAAATCATAATTAAAATACATATAATAATGATTAATATTTGCCATTGGGATTAGGTTTGCACCATCATTTAACTCACACAGGGACACTCCCCAAATGAGAAAAAACATAATAAACATAAATGTCAGTTTAAACATTTAAAGTGTTGCTCTGTGTGTGTGTGTGTGTGTGTGTGTGTGTGTGTGTGTGTGTTTAGGTAGGGAAAAGGTCTCCATGGGAATGAGGAGAAATATGTAGAAAAATGTATTTGGTTTTACTACCTGAGCACACAAACAAATCTACTTTTCCCACAGCTGTGTTTATATGAACAGTTAAGAAATACCTACTATCCTGAACTATATAATTCTATGTTTCACTAAACCTTGATTTTACTATTTATTTCAAAATGTACCTCTGGCATTGCCTTTAGGCACATTTAAGTCACTGTCAACTAATGTAAACAGAATACCAGCCACCCTCTCCTCATTTCATTACACAGAGTACTGGCTTTTCCAAAGTTTCTGTTACCTTTCTAACCTTCCCAACCAGTCCTCCTCCAGCTACCTGGAAAATTAACAGCCTGTCAGAACCATCATGGACCACCAGAACATACCAATAATGAGGTGCTTCCAAGTCAAGTAAATATGAATCTAATTTGTAGCTGTTACTTTATTATAACAAGATAAGATTGAGGGCTGGACAGGAGAATAAGATGTAAAGAAGAATAAATGACTCTCCTAAAACGGGGACCTCAGTCACCCACAGTTGGCCCTTATACCAGCCTACACTACAACAAAGGGAATTAAATGCAACTTTCTCTTTGGGACTAACTGAAAGAAACATGCATAGATTATCCACCCATCCACATACATTCTTTCTCTAATTTAATACAATGGATGTAGCTCTTCATGTTACATTTGATGGAACAGGTTTTCTTTTGTTTTTTTTAAGAAACTAGTTAGAGGGCATTATGCTAAGTGAAATAAGTCAGACAGAGAAAGACAAACATTATATGATATTGCATATGTGAAATCTAAAAAATGTAACAAACTAGTGAATAAAACAAAAAAGAAGCAGACTCAGATATAGGGAACAAACTAGTGATTATGGGAGGTGGGGGCAATATAGGGGTGGGTAAGTGGAAGGTACAAACTATTGGGTATAAGCCAGGCTTAAGAATGTATTGTACAACACAGGGAATATAGCCAATATTTTGTAATAACTGTAAATGGAAAGTAACCTTTAAAAATTGTATTAAAAATTTAAAAATCAGTAAAAAAAAGAAACCAGTTAGAGAAGGTGCTTTGAAAGCCATAAAAATATACCTCTACTGACGTCTTCCACTGCAAACAGATCATCTTCAGTGTCTTCCTGTCAAGAGGAACCACACAGTCGTCGGGCAACAAAGATTCTGTGGAAAAAAAAAAAAAAAGAACAAATTTCATCTCTAATGTCACACATATTTTTACCCTAAATATGAAGATATGCAAACATGATATCTAAACCACCATTATGAAAAAAGCCTGGTTTTGAAGATATTTCAGTGATAGCTAAAGCAGAACTTAGTCTGTCTCAGATCTCTATTAGTAAACACTATCCAGACTCAATAAAAATGCTTATGTATATATGTAAAGTGATATGTATCATAGTTCATATTCTCATGTAAGTACAAATATATACACATCAGTAGCTTCAAGTGGTACTGTCACAGGGCATAAAATTTAGGTAGACATCCTTTCCTGTGACATGTATAAAACACTGCAAGTACAGCAAGTTTAGTTTTCTTGCAAATTGCTCCTTCCACATAAGAGTGTCTGAGGGAAAAAATCCTTACAATTATGATGCTCGTAAGAAAGTCCAAACATTGATTTATACCTATCAGCCATACCAAACCATAGAAAATATTTTTCCTATACTCGCATATCCCTAGTAACGTGGGTAGTTTGGTTTCTTCAGGCCTATGTATGACTCTACTATATAATCCCACTGTGTCTGCAGAGCTCCTAATACTAGAATTCATTTGAGTTCCCTGTTTTATTTACAAGGTCATAGATACACCAGAGCTTTGCATGTCCAACCTAGGTAAACGAATTAGTTTACAGCCTCCACTTCCAGTTTTCTCCTTTCCTTTCTTTAAGCATACACCATTTCCAAATGTAAAATTCTTTCCCTCTGTTTTTAAGTCATATTTGTATAAGCACTGCTTATAATTCACTTCCATTTGGAGCCATCCCAGACAAAACCATAACCCCATATTCTCTTCAACAATCCCTTTAGCACAGCTAACCTCACTCATAAAATATTCATAAGCTTCTCATTTATATTTTCTATGTGCAATAATTTTGTTTTGTGTTAGTCTTGTCTCCCCATTTAGAAGGTAAGCTACTTGATGAATGAGGTCTATTTCCTCTAAAAAGCTTTCCAAAGCTTAATTAATGGATGCTGGATCATTATTGTTGATTACGATAGTATTGTACATTCAAGGGAGGAGGTTTAGAATCTTTTCCCACTAGTGCCTTCATGCTTTCTGGTGCCAATCTAAGGCAGTGATTGTTAATATTTTGGGGTCATGGACGTCCCTGAGAAGCTGCTAAAATCTATGGACTTTCTCCCAGAAAAATGGCACAAAATGCCACAAAGAATTTTGCATATGACTTCAGAATATGGACTTTGGACTAATATTCCCGACTTAAAATGACTTCCATTATCTTTTTAAATTCTCCAAAGCAAGTGCAGTTTAATTTTTAAAATTGGCATGTTTCTTTGGTGCATCTAGGAGGATAGAAAATTGCAGCAAACAGTTACGATGTGATTATTCACAAAGTTGGGAAAAATGATAAACATGATGCCAGAACAGGTTGATAGTTGTGACTCCTCTGACTCTGAGACTTAGCTAATCTTGGCTGTGAGCTGAGTGGACCAAATTTGTCCAGAACAGCAGAAGTTTAGGAGCAAAGTAAAAAACATTGGAAATCAAGCTGTTAAGAGAACCCTAGGCTCCCTGGTAAGTACAGAAGAAAAAGAATAACAGGAAGATACAGGATGCAGGGATTGGAGCTTTACTTCTTGGCTCTTACAGCTTCTGTCCCCAAGGAAGGGGACACATGCAATTGTATGAAATCATTAACATGTGCAATTGACTTACAGATAAGGAAAAGTTGGGATATGTGCCTCATTTCCTCTTTAAGATATTTAGCATCTTGCATAGGCATACTATTTAGCAGAAATTTACTTAGAATTTTACTTGCAATATTAAAAAATCATATTTTCACTTTTTTTAATTCACAGGTAGATTTTTCACTTCCAAAAACAACAACCTTAAGAGCCCAAAGGAACTTTTCAAGTCAACCAGTCAGACTCCTTCCTAACCTTCTTTTCAGTACCCTTCTCAGACAGTTCTTAAAAATTAAATTCAACTGATTTCAGATATTTTTTTCATCACTTAATCTTCATTGTCCCCCTTTTACTATTCTCATATCTATGAGCTATAATGTGAATGAGAAAGGAAAGGGCCATGCGCCAAACAAGGGAAATGTAGAAAGCAGAAAGATTTTTCTTAAAGAAAGAAGTCCATCTCTATTTGTTACATAATCACTGTTTGCCTGTCTCATTCTTCATTCTTCCCACTGTCTGTTGAAACTAAGAGTCCAAGTATTCAACATGCTCAAAGACATTTCAGACAACTGGCTGTGGAGGTGGGGTGGGGGTGGGGCATGACTCCACTGAGCACCATTTGCTACGTGTCCTCCACTTCCACCGCCGAAAAGTATCGCAACATCAATTAACTGCATGAAATCAATAACATGAAGTAGAAACACCGCAAAAATTACTCACATATGTTAAATTGGACTTTTTATTTGTAGCAAATAAACTCAATTTACCCACTGGAACTCCAGGAGATCCAAAAAGCTTTACTAGTTGAAAGGCAAACTCTTGTGATAATGGTAGCTCAAGGGAATCAAAGTAGTCAGTGCTTGTTAAATCTTGGTTATCCTCTGTTTGTGAGAACTGTAATGGTTTAGGTTCTTCCCATGTCTCTAGCTTTTCATCAAAACTTTCATTTAAAAAGTGAAGATCAGAATTGACCCTAAAAGAGTACAAAGTATCAGGTGGGCTGCTTAAAATTTCTGAAGAAGTGAACCTTACATCATTTAGTTTATCATCTACTCTCCTCTGAGAGTTGAAAGTCAAAAATGGTTTCTTGCTTGCAAAAGATATCTTCCAAAAGCTAGATGTATATTGTAGCATAAGAGAAGGAATGGGGCTTTTGTAAAAATACACAGAGTGCCTTAGTCTATTAAATAGTAGGTAATGAGAATAAAATTGTCCACCAACATTTAGAAGAGAATCTTTGACAATGTCAAAGTAAAACCATGATGGATGATGATTGAAGGTCATGTTTTGCTTATCCTCTTCTTCATTATTTATTTCTGAAATTACATCTTTTTTTTCTTCCAAAATAATTTTTATTCCATGGCTTTCTGTTAACAATTCACATTTCCCAATTTCTTTTACATTGATAAGACTCTGTCCCAGTAAGTTAAAGTTTGGTGCCAAACTGAAAATCCTTTTCTGCCTCCTTTTTTTATTCTTTGTTGAGTGTAAGGCATTCTTTAGGCTATCCAGCTTAAGGAAGTGGCTTCCAAAGATATTTGTCTCTGTTTCTATGATAGAATCTATATTCTCAGTTGGAGGTGACAAATCATCATTTTCTATCGATAGCTTCTCTTCTATCAATGTTTCAGGACTGTTTCCTGGTCCTGATGCTCCTTCAGAAGGAGAGATCAATTTAATCAATTGTCCCCTGTTGTCAGGATGAGCCAGTTTTTGCCATCTATCTCTCTTTGGTCTCTGTTCACATATAAACTTATTAGGTCCCTCAGGCCAGCTACCAAAATAGGGTTGTCTATCAGAGCCCAACTGTAATTCTTCATCAGAGAAATCATTTGAGAAAAAAGCCCAATAACTGTTTTTAGATGTATTTACTCCTTGTTCCTTTCTTAAAACTTTATCTGAAGTTCTGGATCCATATTGATGGTACAGACTTGTTTCATTCAGGAGACTCTTATCTAGCATCTCTTTCTTCTGCATAAATGAGCACAGGGTTTCAACAAATTGGTCTTGGATGTGAAATGCCATGACGTCCCTACTTTCAATATGCTTTTCTACCTTTGTGCCAGGGCAGTCATCACTTGCTACATAGGGGAGATTTTGAGTCACTGTTGAATAAGAAACAGAGCTTTCATTTGGCATCAATGACAAATTTAGAAACAAGTCATCATCTTCCTTGGGGAGGAAATTCTTTGGTGTATCGTCCAAGTCAACTACCGACATAACATGTGGCAAACTGTTTTCAGAATTTATGTTTTCCTGTCTCTCATCTTTATGGACATTCACAAAATCTCCTACTTCATTTCTCAGACCACCAGTTAAGGAACACTCTGATTCTCTTTTGGTCTCTTCTAAGTCTTCCTCTTCACTCTGAGATGGGTCCTGATCTTCTGGTGTAAGATAACTTAAGGTTTCAAATGAGTTTTCCTCCATAATTTTATTATGACTGTTCTGCTTTTTTTTTCTTTTTCTGTTTCTCTTCTTGGCTTTGCTGAACCTGTGCCCAGTTTTCTTCAAATCTCCTTCTCTGAAATATAAAAGAATTAAGAAATTCATAACTTAATTACTTATATAACATTATAAACTAAAACATTATACTCAACGTGCAGATATACAAATCATTAGTACAAGAGATTCTAAAGTGTGTGCCCACTTTGTACTATATTTTAAAAATCACCTTTGAAAGAGATATACTTTAATCCTCTAAATGATTGGGTTGACCAAAAAGTTTGTTTCCAGGTTTTCCATAACATAGAAAAACCCAAACAAACTTTTTGGCCAACCCAATAAAATAGCTAGATTTTCTCTAGAAAAATAATTACGTCTAGATTTTCTCTAGACGTAAAAACTTTGGCAATTAAGTTGCTCCATCACACTGTAAAGAACAGTTGATAATGAGCAGCCAAGTTCAGTATTGGGATGATATGCTTCCAACTGCCTAGTGAGCAGTGGTTCTAAACCAGAGGCTCCACCACTACTTTGTGGGGTGTGTGGAAATGTGTGAAGGCATTTCTGGTGGTCTCAATGACTGGAAATGTGTTACTGGCACTTGGTACTGAGGCCAGGGGTGTTAACCATCCTGCAATGCCAGGGACAATTCCACAGTGAAAAGTTATCCCACCCAAACGAGCAATAATGCTCTCATCAAGCACACTAAAAGTTCACGGTGCCCCCTTAATTGAAGGCAATCTTTGATCCTGAGAGAAAAAGGAGGATTTGGGAAATTTTCTAATTTAGGATATAAAGGTTTACTTATCTTCTCTTCCACAATGTACAGATGGAAACATAGTAAAATGTAGTAGAGGAAGGACAATAGATACAGCTGAGGAAAAAAATCCAGGGTAGAGGAATAGAAAAATAAACACTTAAACAAACAAACAAACACCGAAGCAGAAAGAGATAACGAGGAAAAGAGAAGTTGGTCAATTGGCTGGGTGTTGGACAAAAGAACTTATTAAAAACTGCCCCAGCCTCTGGCCTGGTTTATTCCATCCCATGCTGCTGGGCAATTTTCAATAGTCAGGACCCCTGAATACCTTGTTCTTTGTCAACTAATTGCTGCTGCCCTTGTTTATATATTCCTGGATGTTGGTTTAGAAAGAACATTAAGGTTGTAAATCAACTACACTTCAATTAAAAATAAAATTTAAAAAATTTTTAAAAAAGAAGAAGTGTTTATAGCTCCTTATGCCACCAGGAATTATAAGGTTCACAATGCTACTTTGAATATTGGCTTTAAAAAAAAACTATTTAGTGCACACTCACTATATGTTAAGATTATTTAATTGCTTTACATGTACTAACTTACCTAATCTTCACAATAACCATATGTGGTAAGGCAAATGCTAGTTTTACCCCCAACTCAAAAAGGCAACTGAAACAAAGAGAAGCTGAAGAATCTTCCCAACTACAGCCACAATATAAAGCAGCATGGAGGTTCTTCAAAAAATTAAAAATAGAACCACCATATGACCTCGCAATTGCACTTCTGGGGATATATGCAAAGGAAATAAAAACACTAACTCAAAAAGGTATCTGTACCCCATGTTCACAGAAGCATTATTTGCAATAGCCAAAACGTGGAAATAAGTGCCCATCAATGGATGAATGGATAAAGAAGTTGTGGTATATATATACAATGGACTATTATTCAGCCATATAAAATGAGGAAATTCTACCATTTGTGAAAACATGGATGAAACTTTAAGGCATTATGGTAAGTGAAATCAGTCAGACAGAGAAAGCCAAATACTGTATGATCTCACTTATATTTGGCATCTAAAACAAAATGAACAAAAAAACTCATAGAAAAAGAGATTATATTTGTGGTTACCAGAGGCAGGGGTCAGGGTAAGGGGGAATTGGAAGAATGTGGTCAAAAAGTACAAACTTACAGTTATTAGATAAATAAGTATTAGGGATTTAATGAATAACACAATGACTATAGTTAACACTGCTGTATGATATTTAGGAAAGTTGTTAAGAGAGTAGATCCTAGGAGTTCTTACCACTGGAGAAAATTTTTTTTCTTTTATTTTTATTGTATCTATATGAATTGATGGATGTTAACTAAACCTATTGTGGTAATCATTTCACAATGTATGTAAATGAAACCACCATAGTGTATAGCTTAAATTTACACAGTGATATATGTCGATTATTTCTCAATAAAACTGGAAAAAAAAAAAAAAAGAAGAATTTGCCCAGGGTCACATGGCTACTGGCAGGATTCAGACCAAGGCTGACTGGCTTTAGATTCTATACTCTTTAACCATTATACAAAATAGACTCTCAACTAAAAAGGAGAATTTTACACTTCCCTTCTTTTCCTCCTCTCATCTTCAAATTCTCACATGTGCACAAACACAGAGATGTTTATGCTGGCAAGAGTTGAGTCCTTTTGAGGGAAGCAGCTCTTGGGCCCTGACTCCTACTATCACTACCCTAATAGTGTCTTGAGACTTTTTTCTTTTTCTCTCTCTCTCTCTCTGTATGAAAGCAAACAAGGAACACCACCAGAAAGTGCGAGAAGGTAGTGTGGAGCAGGACTCATCTCCCTAATTGAACTTTACATCCAGGTTTTATAAGAGCAATGGGAAGACCAGGGTAGATAGCCTATTAACTTAGGCCGATGGACACAAGGGGCTGGCTCCTCCTGGAGTTAACTCATTTGTCAAGGGGTAGAGGTAGTGAAGAGTGATCACATTCTGGATATATTTTGAAGGAAAGACAAGCAGGAATTGAAAACAAATGGGTTAGAGTATGAGAAAAAGATAATAATCAAGCATGAGTGCAAAGATTTTGGCCTGAACAATCGGAGGGATGAAGTAGCCATTTGCTGATACACAGAAGCCTGTACAAGGTAGGGGTTTGGAGAGAGCGCTGCTAAATCAATTGCCTCAAAGTTCAGCTCAGAGTCTTAACCAGTAAATTAATCTGTCCCTATAGCAGAATTTAGAAAGTAGAAAAGATGACGGCTTCTCTAATACTCCTCAAGGGTTCCTATGTTTTTTAAATGGATTACAGTCTGATAGCTACTTTGAGAAAGGACCTGACAATGATGAAAACTCATGATGCCTGCAGAGAATTTCACATGGATCATGAAAGAATGAGGTGGCTTAAAAAATAAACTATTAGAATCTAGGAGATCACGCAATTTATTAAGGCAGTTTGCTAAAAGAGTTAATCAAAGAAGTCTTAAGGCTTGGAATTTCAATTAAAAATACAATACAATGCCAAGAAGTATGAAAATCCAAAGACTAACTTTATAAGGAAGTGTGTCAGAGACTTTTTCTAGTTCTGCACCATGGAAGCTCTATATAGTGACCACACTTGTTCTAGTACTTGGAACAGGACTTCTGGAAAGAAAAAACAAAGCAATAACAGGGACTTGTGAAGCACCTGGGAGATAAGAGAAGTGATGGTGGTGATAACTTCTGTGAGAATGTATACATTGGATGTGCCTAATCAGTAGATGTATTTATGTATTTATAAAGGGTGAAAGGCTCATCAAACCTATGTCTCACTCATGCTGATTCACTTAGGGATGAATGGCACCACTGAAAGAGAAGAAGCATCACTAAATATGTTAGTCATGGAGAAGAAATCAGAAGAGATGGACGCATGGGCTGTAGCTTTAGAAAAGAAAGGAAGAAATAAGGAAAGAACGAATGGTAACATATCTCTGATTAATAAGATTTTGCTTTTTAGATAATGATTTAGAATCCAAGCTCCTGGGTTCAGATGGAGTGTACTTTTTAAGAATTAGAAAGATAGTGTTTGCTAAGAGACAAGCTAACCTGACCAAGTGAATTGTGACCTGAAGACAAAGGTGAGAGAACATCCAGATAAAGCCAAAATTGACTGCTATGGAGGAGAAAAAAAAAAAAAAAAAAAAAAAAAAAAATATATATATATATATATATATAGTTATTGCTTAATGTTCTTCATCAGGAAAATAATTAAGGGAGCCAGAAACATTTCTTACTGCAGAGGCCTACACACTAATTCATGAAGCATGGGCAATACATGAAGTAAAACTCAATTAAAATACACAGATTATAAAAGAGAGGTCTCACAGCTTTACGGAATGACTGTGGTTGAAATAATCCAGGCCTAGGTCCTCTTGGTTCAGTAATAAGCTAGTAGTGGGATCTTGGGCAAATCAGGTCTCCCTTCTGAAATGGAGATAACGTTACCTTCGTGCAGAGTTGTAAAGATTAATATAGATGCCCTTAAATGACCTCTACCTAACCGATGACAAGTTCTTTCCATCGCCTCTGTAGAACAGAATAACTAATGCCAATGACAAATACTTGCAGCTAGATGGCTGTTCTCTAGTACAACCACACCTTTCTGCTCCCATTATTTAGGGCTGCATATTTACAAGCAGTCAGGTGACTTTACTCCCAAGTCTGTTTATACTTATCATAATGGTACTATAATTATATAGTTTCATTAAACATTATGTCAATCAGTAGAATATGAGTACAAGAAAGAAAGTTTCTATAAAAATTAAATTGAAGTAAGTGACTCAATAAAGATAAAGTACTAAAAGATTGTTATCAAATTAGGTTTAGTCAGGATAACCATAAGGTTTACTTAAAAGTCATAAAAACCTATAAGAATTCTTTGGGTTCTCCCTCCAATTTTCATCAACAGAAACTAGAAATTCCTTAAATCTACACAGTATGGTCAATTAATCTACGACAAAAGAGGCAAGGATATACAATGGAGAAAAACAACAGTCTCTTCTATAAGTGGTGCTGGGAAAACTAGACAGCCACATGTAGAAGAATGAAATTAGAACACTCTCTAACACCACATACAAAAATAAATTGCAAATGGATTAAAGACCGAAATGTAAGACTGGAAACCATAAAATTCCTAAAGGAAAACATAGGCAGAACACTCTTTGACATAAATTGTAGCAATATGTTTTTGGATCTGTCTCCTAAAGCAAAAAAAAACAAATGGCACCTAATTAAACTTAAAAGCTTTTGCTCAGCAAAGGAAACTGTCGACAAAGCCAAAAGATAACTTACTGAATAGGAGAAAATATTTGCAAATGATATGACTGATAAGGAGTTAATATCCAACTTATATAAGCAGCTCGTACAACTCAATATCAAGAAAAAAAAAAAAAAACCCAAACAACTCGATTTAAAAATGGGCAGAAGGGCTTCCCTGATGGCACAGTTGTTGACAGTCTGCCTGCGAAGGCAGGGGACACGGGTTTGAGCCCTGGTCTGGGGGGACCCCATATGCCACGGAGCGACTGGGCCCGTAAGCCACAACTAATGAGCCTGCGCATCTGGAGCCTGTGCTCCGCAACAAGAGGGGCCGCGATGGTGGGGGGCCCGCGCACCGCGATGAGGGGTGGCCCCCGCTTGCCGCAACTAGAGAAAGCCCTCGCACACAAACGAAGACCCAACACAGCAAAAATAAATTAATTAATTAATAAACTCCTACCCCCAACATCTAAAAAATAAAAAATAAAAAATAAAAATAAAAATGGGCAGAAGAGGGCTTCCTTGGTGGCGCAGTGGTTGAGAGTCCGCCTGCCGATGCAGGGGACGTGGGTTCGTGCCCCGGTCTGGGAGGATCCCACATGCCGTGGAGCGGCTGGGCCTGTGAGCCATGGCCGCTGAGCCTGTGCGTCTGGAGCCTGTGCTCCGCAACGGGAGAGGCCACAACAGTGCGAGGCCCGCGTACCACAAAAAAAAAAAAAAAAAAAAAAAATTGGGCAGAAGAACTGAATAGACATTTTTTCAAAGAGAACATGCAGATGGCCAGCAGGCACCTGAAAAGATGCTCAACATTGCTAATCATCAGGGAAATACAAATCAAAACCACAATGATGTATCACCTCACACCTGTCAGAATGGCTACCATCAAAAAGAACACAAATAACCAACGTTGGAAAGGATGTGGAAAAAAGGGAACTCCGGTACACTGTTGGTGGGAATGCAAATCGGTGCAGCCACCATGGAAAACAGCATGGAGGCTTCTCAAAAAACTAAAACTAGAACTACCACATTATCCAGCAATTCCACTCCTGGGTATATATCCAAAAAAAATAAAAACTCTAATTTGAAAAGATATATGCACCCCAATGTTTGTGGCAGCATTATTTACAATTGCCAAGATACGGAAGCAATCTAAATGTCCATCAACAGATGAATGGATAAAAAAAATGTGCCAGATACACACACACACACAATGGAATACCACTCAGCCATAAAAAAATGAAATTTTGCCATTTATAGCAACATGGATGGATTTGGAGGGTATTATGCTAAGTGAAATAAGTCAGACAGAGGAAGACAAACACTGTATGATATCACTTATATGTGGAATCTAAAAAATAAAACAAACTAGTGAATATAACAAAAAGAAGCAGACTCAAGATACAGAGCCAACTAAAGGTTACCAGTAGGGAGAGGGAAGGGGGAGTGGCAATATAGGAGTAGGGGATTAAGAGGTACAAACTATTGTGTACAAGATAAGCTACAAGCATATATTGTAAAAAAAGAAAAAGAAACTAGAAATTCTTGAAAATGCATTACAGGTGTGATTTATACATGAAAAAGGATAAACTCTATGAAACAGAATCATACATAAAGATTGGTGAATGAATGTATATATAAGTGTGCATTTTAAGTATGTATAAAATGTTTAAAGTATTTGTCATTTCTTAATGATTCCTCACTTTCATCAACTTTTTCCAATGAACTAACCTGCCGCCTGTCCCAATCATGTGATAAAAGTTTATTGTAACTAAAGCACCTAGCACAATGCCTGGTACATGGTGGATGTTTCATAAATGTAACTGTTATTTTTCCTACATGTTAACAACAACAAAAATAACCTCATATGTATATCACTGAGACTCCCAGGATGCAATTCAAGATTAGAATGTGGCTATGGCTAGTATGACTTATACAAAAAGAGCAGTTGAATTAAAGAGCTGGAAAATTCTCAAAACATGATTTACTTAATATAATTGCAAATGATTAGAAGTGGAGAAATACTTTCTTTTAAAATCGGTCATATAGAGACAAACTGACAAAGACACCATCTTTATCAGAGATTAAAACACTTTTCTCAGTAATTGATAAAATGAGCTGATCCAAAAAAAGAAAAAGAAAAAAAGAACAAGGATAGCGATGTTATAAAGAGCACAATTAATAGATATAATGAACAAATATGGAATACTACATCCAAAAACTGGAGAAAATACATTCTTTTGAAGCCCATATGGAATATTTACAGAAATTAACTAGGTTATGAGGCTAGCCTCCACATATTTCCAAGAATTACTAATGTACACACCATATTCTCTGACCATATCTTAAAATAACACACACAACTTTTAGTTAACTAGGAACAGATGGGAACTTCTTTAATTAATACTAGTCACTATGAAGACAGAGAGCCAACAAGGACCTACTATATAGCACAGGGAACTCTACTCAATATTCTATGATAACCTATATGAGAAAAGACTCTAAAAAGGAATGAATATATATATATGTATACCTAAATCACTTTACTGAAACTAACACAACATTGTAAATCAACTATACTCCAATAAAAATTAAACATAAAATAAAATAGATAACTAGGGGCTTCCCTGGTGGCACAGTGGTTAAGAATCCACCTGCCAATGCAGAGGACACGGGTTCGAGCCCTAGTCCAGGAAGATCCCACATGCCGCGGAGTAACTAAGCCCGTGTGCCACAACTACTGAGCCTGTGCTCTAGAATCCGCAAGCCACAACTACTGAGCCCAAGTGCCACAACTACTGAAGCCCACACACCTAGAGCCCGTGCTCCACAATGAGAGAAGCTGCCGCAATGAGAAGCCTGCATACCTCAGCAAAGAGTAGCTCCCGCTCTCCACAACTAGAGAAAAAAGCCCGTGTGCAGCAACAAAGACCCAACGCAGCCAAAAATTTAAAAATTTTAAAAAGAAAAACAGAAAAAGATAACTAACAAGGACCTACTGTATAGCACATGGAACTCTGCTCACTGTTCTGTAATAATCTAAATGGGAAAAGAATTTGGAAAAGAATAGATACATGTATATGTATAATTGAATCACTTTGCTGTACACCTGAAACTAACACAATACTGTTAATCAACTATGCTCCAATATAAAATAAAAATTAAAAATACTAGTCATTATGATCCTATTGCAAACATCATTTCTGATGGAGAAATACAAGGATGCCTATTATTACCATTTCCATTCAACATTATATGAGAGATCCTAGGCAAAATAGTTAAACAAGTAAAATAATGAAGAGATTTACGGATTTAAAGAAACAAAACTTTTATCCATGGAGATGACATAATCGTCTACACATAATTGCATAAACAACTTTAAAAATCCATAGCTAGGGCTTTCCTGGTGGTGCAGTGGTTGAGAATCTGCCTGCCGGTCCAGGGGACATGGGTTCAAGCCCTGCGCCAGGAGGATCCCACATGCCGTGGAGCAGCTGGGCCCGTGCGCCACAACTGCTGAGCCTGTGCTCTGGAGCCTGCGAGCCACGGCTGCTGAGGCCCGCAAGCCACAACTGCTGAAGCCAGCGCGCCTGGGGCCCGTGCCCCGCAATGGGAGAGGCCACCGCAGTGAGAGGTCTGCGCACCACAGCAGAGAGTGGCCCCCGCTTGCTGCAGGTAGAGAGGGCCTGAGTGCAGCAACGAAGATCCAATGCAGCCGAAAACAAACAAATAAATAAATCTAGCCAACTGTTTAAAAATAAATAAATAAATAAAAATCCATAGCTAAATTTATACCATTAATAAGAAATTTTTCAAGGTTGCAGGATACAAAATTAATATTAAAAAGTCAAATGCATGAGCGATGCCAGCAAAAATGATGGAGTAACAAATTCCAAGATCCTATCCTTCCACAAAAGCACTGAATAAACTGGCAAGGACTGTCAGAATCAAATTTATTGGAAATCTGGAAACTAATCAAGGATTTATAGCAATCAGGAAAAAGCTGAATCAAAGAAAAAAAATAGCTGAGTCTCAGTAAGAGAGCTTTGTGTATGTTTTTTTATTTATTCTGGTCCCATCTACTGCCCTCCAGATCAGCAGAGATTCTGAAGACAACAGTCGGCATTCGCAACACAGGTCTCTAGTACCAGAAAAAGTAGAGCTGACCTTATTCTCAAAGAATTGTGGTTGTTTGTATTGACTTGTTTGGTGGCACCCTCAGCTCAAAGGACTTGCCTTTAATTTGGCTAACTCGGAACTCTCTTAGGAATGAGGTGGCTTCCCAGGAAGCAACTACTGAACACTGCTGAAGACAAATGCACTAGTTGCTGCCACCAGGGGCAAGGAATAACAGTTGGTATAAACAAGAGATAAGCCAAAAAGCTTGAGAGGAAAGTCTGGGAAGTGAGACACTTTAGGGAATAAGGGTTTTAAAAAGTTCTCAGAAATTCCTTGGAAATTGGAAGGTTATGTTCATGACCAGGGCTGGGTATATGCTCAGAAAAGACCTGAAAAGGCCCTAATCTCTCACCTCTGGCTGACCTCAGATTCTGTGAAAGCAGGAAGTGAAGACTAAGGCAGAGTTGTTAATGGTCTTAGTCTGGAAGGTGTGCCCAACATACACAGAGTCTATCAACAAAGATGGAGGGTTTTTCAACCTTGTTAAATCATCATCTGACCACTAAGCTTTCCCTGAAAGATATCAAGCCTTATTATAAAGTTTTAATTATTAAAACAGTGTGAAAGTGAATCAGGAACAGAGAAATGGACAAAGAGAACAGAAAAGAGATTAAGATTGAGGTAACTCATGTTCCCAGATATAAGACTTTCACAGCAAAAGTCATTACAACAATGTGGTATTAGAAGATGGATAAATAAATTTAAAAAATGGAATGAAATAGTTTCCAGAAATAGACCCATGTATATATAGAAATTTGATTGATGAAGAGAAGAAAATGCAGATAAGTGGAGAAAAGACTAATAAATGGTGCTATTACAATAAGTTACCCATAAAAAATATTGAAATTGAGTTAATATATCACAGTATATGAAAATAAAACTCAAAAAGGATTAGAGTATTACACATTTAAAAAAAACCTATTGATAAAAATTTTAGAAGAAAACATTAAAAATATGTTTTATTCCCATCCTTAGGAAAGGATTTCTCAAATAAGGTTTTTTAAAGACATTAATGGAAAAGACCAGTACATTTTTTTACATTAAAATTAAGAACTTTAGTATATCAAAAGACACCAAAATAGGAGTGGATTCTGAGAAGCTGGCAGAGTAGGAAGCAACAGGAATCTGCCTCCCCACTAGATAACTACTGCACTGGCAGTATCAGTCTGATATAAATGAATATTTTGGAACTTTAGAGTCTACTGAAAGCTTGAAATTTCCAGGGTGAAACCTTGGAGAGTAAACTGTGATTAATTTCAGTCAATATCGGCTCTTAGTTCAGTACCAGCTGCCCACACGCACCTTCCCCAGCCCCATGGCAAGCAGCTGTGTATATGTTCCAGAAGCAGCTTGCATACTATTTGCTGAAGCCAAGGTGAACAAAAAGGATCTTGTCCTCCAAATACAGGGGATTTGTGCCCTGATCACTAATTGTTGATTCTAAGCACAGAAGTGCAGACAAAGAAGAGGGTGGCCATTGTTGCTCCATGTGTCCCAATTGCTGCAAGCCACTTTCCCGCTGGCTGAAGTGACTTCCAGGAGAGTTAAAGGGCTGCCACCCTCTTTTCCCCCTCCCTCATTTTCTTTCTCTCCTTTTTTTTTTTTTTTTTTTTTTTCTTTTTTGGGAGCCAGACATTAAAGACTAGCACATTCAAAAGCAACTGCATACAGGGAAATTAGAAAGTGACCACACATGTCCAGGGAAAAGTGAAGGCTCAGAAAAGACCTCAGAAGACCTTAAATTTACACCTTAGACTGATCTGAGACTAAAACAATAAAAAGTAAACACAAAAAGAAAGACAAAACAATAACAAAAACCAGCAAACCCTAGTGAAAGGGGAAAAAAATCTGGTTTCCAGAGTTACCACATTATTAGATTCAAATGTACAGTTTTCAAAAAAAACTCAGAAGGCATACAAAGAAACAGGAAGGTATGGTCAATTCAAAGGAAAAAAAAAATGAACAGAAATCGTCCCTAAAAAAGAACTGATGGGGCTTCCCTGGTGGTGCAGTGGTTGAGAGTCCGCCTGCCAATGCAGGGGACACGGGTTCATGCCCCGGTCTGGGAAGATCCCACATGCCGCAGAGCGGCTGGGCCCATGAGCCATGGCCGCTGAGCCTGCGCGTCCGGAGCCTGTGCTCTGCAACGGGAGAGGCCACAGCAGTGAGAGGCCCGCGTACCGCGAAAAAAAAAAAAAAAAAAGAACTAATGGCAGATCTACTAGACAGTCTGAAAACAACTGTTTTAGAGATGCTCAAAGAATTAAAGTAAGATGTGGAAAATGCCAAGAAAATAATGTATGAACAAAGTGGAAATATCAATAAAGAGATAGAAAACCTAAAAGAAACAAAAAAATTACAAAGCTGAAAAGTAAGTTAACTGGAAGGAAAAATTCACTATAGGGATTCAAAGGTAGATTTCAATAGGCAGATAAAAGAGCCAGCAAACATGAAGATAGGGCAGTATAAATTATCAAGTCTGAAAACAGAAAGAAAAAAGACTGAAGAAAAGTAAGCAGAACCTAAGGGATTTGTGGGGAACCATCAACCAGATCAACATGCATATTGTGGGGTCCCGTAAGAAGAGAAAGAAAGGGGCAGAGAGAATATTTGAATAATGGCAGAAAACTTCCCAAATTTGATGAAAGACATAAATATAAACATCTGAGAAGTTCAATGAACTCCAAGCAAGATGAACTCAAAGAGACCCACACAAAGACACATTACAGTCAAACTTTCAAAAGCCAAAAAAAACAAAGAAAGAATCTGGAAGGAATCTATTGTACGTGAAGCAACTTGTCATGTACAAGGAATCCTCAATAAGATAAGCAAATTTCTCATCAGAAATTTAGCAGGCCAGAAGGCAGTGGGCTGATATATTCAAAGTGCTAAAAGAAAAAAAAAAACTATCAACCAAGAATCCTATATTAGGTAAAACTATCCTTCAGACATTAGGGAGAAATTAAGACATTACCAGATAAACAAAAGCAGGGTATGTTACCACTATACCTTCCCTGTGAGAAATACTCAAGGGAGTACAGTGAGGTGAAATGAAAGGATACTGGACAATAACTTGAGGCTATAGAAGAAATAAGGATCTCAATAAAGGTACCAATAAATATGTGGGAGGGACTTCCCTGGTGGCACAGTGGTTAAGAATCCACCTGCCAGGGCTTCCCTGGTGGCGCAGTGGTTGAGAGTCTGCCTGCTGATGCAGGGGACGTGGGTTTGTGCCCCGGTCTGGGAAGATCCCACATGCCGCAGAGCGGCTGGGCCCATGAGCCACGGCCGCTGAGCCTGTGCATCCGGAGCCTGTGCTCCACAACAGGAGAGGCCACAACAGTGAGAGGCCTGCATACCGCAAAAAAAAAAAAAAAAAAGAATCCGCCTGCCAGTGCAGGGGACACAGGTTCGAACCCTGGTTCGGGAAGATCCCACATGCTGTGGAGCAACTAAGCCCATGTGCCACAACTACTGAGCCTGCGCTCTAGAGCCCGTGAGCCACAACTACTGAGCCCACGCACCACAACTACTGAAGCCCGTGCGCCTAGAGCCTGTGCTCCCCAACAAGAGAAGCCACCGCAAGGAGAAGTCCATGCACCACAACAAAGAGTAGCCCACACTCGCTGCAACTAGAGAAAGCCTGCGCGCAGCAACGAAGACCCAATGCAGCCAAAATTTAATTAATTAATTAATTTTTAAAAATCTAAATAAATACGTGATTATAAAAGCTAGTACAACTGTAATAATAGTCTGTAACTTTTTGTTTTCTACATAATTTAAGAGAGAAATACATTAAAAAAACAATATTCGGGGCTTCCCTGGTGGCACAGTGGTTGAGAGTCCACCTGCCGACGCAGGGGACATGGGTTCGTGCCCCGGTCCGGGAAGATCCCACATGCCGCAGAGCGGCTGGGCCTGTGAACCACGCAGCCGCTGAGCCTGCGCATCCGGGCTCAGCAGCCGCTGAGCCTGCGCGTCTGGAGCCTGTGCTCCGCAACGGGAGAGGCCACAACAGTGAGAGACCCGCATATCGCAAAAAAAAAACACCAAAAAACCAATATTTGTTTGCAAGCTAGTGTTACTGTAAATGTTGTTTGTAACTCTAAATTTTGTTTTCTACATAAGAAACTAATGCATTTAAAAGAATTATCTGTTTGCTTTCAGGAACACAATGTGTAAAGATATAATTCTGTGACACCAACATCCAGAAGGCGTGGGAACAGAGATATAAAGGAACAGAGTTCTTGTATGTTACTGAAGTTAAACTGGTGTAATTTCAAACTGAAGTGTTAAAACTTTTGAGGTGAAATGTAATCTACACGATAACCTCAAAGAAAATAGCTATAGAATATACACAAAAGGAAATGAGAAAGGAACTTAAACATTTCCCTACAAATAATCAACTAAACACAAAAGGAGACAGTAATACAGAAAATGAGAGACAAAAGCAATAAGGCATATAGAAAACAAATAGCAAACTACAGAAGTAAGTCCTTATCAATAATTACTTTAAATGCAGGGAATTCCCTAGTGGTCCAGTGGGTAAGGATCTGCACTCCCAATGCAGGAGGCCTGGGTTTGATCCCTGGTCAGGGAACTGTATCCTGCATGCATGCCGCAACAAAGAGTCCTCATGCCTCAACTAAGAGTTCACACGCTGCAACTAAGAAGCCCGCATGCCACAACTTAAGCCTGCACGTGCAACTAAGAAGTCTGCATGCCACAACGAAGATCCCACGTGCCGCAACTAAGACCCAGTGCAGCCAAAATAAATAAATATTTTTTTAAAAAATGACCCACATCAAAAAAAATCTTAAAAAAAGAAAAAGTAAATGGATTAAACTCTTCAATCAAAAGACTGATATTGTCAGAATGGGAAAGACATATGACCTAACTATACTGTCTACAAGTGACTTTAGCTTCACTTTAGCTTCAAAGACAGAAATAGATTGAAAATGAAAAGACAGAACAAGATATTCCATGCACATAGTAACCAAAATAAAGTAGGGTTACCTGTACTAATATCAGACAAAATAGATGTTAAATCAAAAAAAGTTACAAGAGAAAAAAAGGACATTTATATATTAATAAAAGGTTCAATGTAGCAGTAAGACATAACAATTATATAAACATGCACCTAATATCAGACCATCAAAGTATATGAAACAAAACCTGAATTGAAGAAATGAACAGAGAAATAGTTCTATAATTCTTGGAGACTTCATTACCCCACTCTCAGTAATTGATAGAATAACCTCACAGAGGATAAGTAAGGAAACAGGGGGCTTAAACAACACAGTAAGACAACCAGATCTAACAGACATATACAGAATATTGTACCCAACAGTAAGAGCACACACCTTCTTCTCAACACATATGGGACACTTTCCACAACAGACTACAAATTAAGACACAAATTAATACAAATTTGTGTTAGGCTACAAGCTAAGTATCAAAAGATTTAAAATGATAGATGTCAGGACTTCCCTGGTGATGCAGTGGTTAAGAATCCACCTGCCAATGCAGGGGACTTGGGTTCGAGCCCTGGTCCAGGAAGATCCCACATGCCGTGGAGCAACTAAGCCCGTGCACCACAACTACTGAACCTGTGCTCTAGAGCCCATGAGCCACAACTACTGAGCCCACATGCCAGAACTACTGAAGCCCATGTGCCTAGAGCCTGTGCTCCCAAACAAGAGAAGCCACCACAATGAGAAGCCTGCGCACCACAACAAAGAGTAGCCTCCCACTCACTGCAACTATAGAAAGCCCATGCACAGCAATGGAGACCCAACACAGCCCCAAATAAATAAGCAAATAAATACATTTATAAAATAAATAAATAAAAATTAACAAAAAAATGATAGATATCATACAAAGTGTCTTCTTCCACCACACAGGAAGAAATTAGAAATCAATAAAAGAAGTAAAAATGGTAAATTCACATATTTGTGAAAATTAAATAACACACCCTTCAACAACTGATGGATCAAAAAAGAAATCACAAGGGAAATTAGAAAATACTTAAGATGAACAAAACCAAAAACACAACATACCAAAACGTATGGGACACAGTGAAAGTAGTACGAAGGGGAAAATTTAAAGCTATAAAAGCTTACGCTAAAAAAACAGAAAGATTTCAAATCAACAACTTAACTTTACAACTTTAGGAGTTATTAGAAAAAGGACAAACTAAACTCAAAGCTAGTAGGAAGAAGGAAATAATAAAGATTAGAGCAGAGATAAACTAGAGAATAGAAAAATAGAGAAAATTAATGAAATCAAAAGTTCTTTAAACAAGATTGATAAATGTGGACTAAGATTAAAAAGAGAGAAGACTCAAATTACTAAAATCAGAAATGAAAATGGGGACATTACCACCAATTCTATAGAAATAAAAATGATTATAAGGGAGTACTAGAAAAAAAATGTATGCCAATAGATTGGATAACCTAGATGCAATGGAAAAATTCCTAGAAACACAAATCCTACCAAGACTGGATCACAAATAAATAGAAAATCTGAATAGACCTATAACTAAAACGGAGATTGAATCAGTAATGAAAAATCTCTTGACCAAGAAAAGCCCTACACCTAATGGCTTCACTGGTGAATTTTATCAAAAATTTAAACAAGAACTAATACCAATGCTTCTCAAAGTTTCCCAAAAAACTGAAGAGGAGGGAACACTTTGTAACTCATCTATGAAGCCAGCATTATGCTGACAACAAAGTCAGACAAAGACACAATAAAAGAAAATTGTTCTCTTATGAGCGTTGAAGCAAAAATCCTCAACCAAACTCAGTAACATATTAAGAGAATTATACAACATGAGTAAGTGGTATCTATTCCTGGAATGCAAAGATGGCTCAACATACAAAAATTGATCAATGTAATACATCATAATAACAAAATGAAGGGGAAAAATCCACATGATCATCTCAATTGATGCAGAAAAAGCACTTAACAAAACTTAACATTCCTTCATGATAAAAACACTCAACAAACTAGGACTAGAAGGAAACTACCTCAACATAATAAACAACATATATGAAAAACTCACTACGAATGTCAGACAATGTTGAAAGACTGAAAGTGTTTTCTCTAAGATCAGGAACAAGATAAGTATAATCACTTTCACCACTTCTATTTAATATAGTACTGGAAGTTCTGGCTGGAGCAATTAGGCAAGAAAAAAAAAATAAAAGCATCTAAACTGGAAAGGAAGAAGTAAAATTATTTGTTTGCAGATGATATAATCTTATATGTAGATATCCTAAAGATTCCACAAAGAATTGCTAGAACTAATAAATGAATTCAAAGTAGCAGGATAAAAGTCAATACAGAAAAATCAGTTACATTTCTATACACTAACAATGAAATCTGAAAAGGAAATTAGAAAAACAATTCAATTTATTGATATAATAGCATTAAAAATAATAAAGTACGTAGCAATTAACCAAGGAAGTGAAAGACTTATACAATGAAAACTACAAGACATTGCTGGGGGACTTCCCTGGAGGTCCAGTGGTTAAGACTGTGCCTTCCAATGCAGGGGCTGCGGGTTTGATCCCCTTTCAGAGAGCTAAGATCCCACATGCCTCGTGGCCAAAAAAACAAAGCATAAAACAGAAACAATATTGTAACAAATTCAATAAAGACTTTAAAAATGGTCCACATCAAAAAAAGAATTTTAAGAAACACAAAACTATAAGACATTGCTGAAAAAAATAAAGAAGACATAAATAAATGGAAATTCATCCAATGTTTCTGGATTGGAAGAATTAATATTGTTCAGATGTCAATACTACCCAAAGCGATCTTGTTTCACTATAATCCCTCTCTAAATCTCAATGACTTCTTTGAAGAAATAGAAAAATCCATCCAAAAATTCATATGGAATTTCTAGGGACCCTTAATAGCCAAATAATTTTGAAAAAAGAACGAAGATGGAGGACTCACATTTCCTGATTTCAAAACTTATTACAAAACCACAGTACTCAAAACAGTGTCGCACTGGCATAAAGAGAGATATATAGACCAACAGAATAAAATAAAGAGCCCAGAAATAAACCTTCACATATATGGTCAAATGATTTTTGACAATGGTGTCGAGACGATTCATGGAGGAAGGAAAGTCTTTTCAACAAATAGTGCTGAGAACACTAGATATCCACGTGCAAAAGAATGAAGCTGGACCCTTACCGAAAACCATATACAAAAATTAACTCAACTAATTGACCTAATGTAACTCAATTAACCTAAGTGTAAGATCTAAAATTATAAAACTCTCAGAAGAAAACATAGGGCAAAAGCTTCACAACATTGGGATTGGCAATGATTTCTTGGATATGACACCAAAGGCACAGGCAGCAACAAAAATAGACAAATTGGACTTCATGAAAATGAAAACATTTTTTGCATCAAAAGACAATATTAACTTAGTAAAAAGGCAACTAACAGAACAGAAAATATTTGCAAATCATATAACTGATAAAAGATTAATATTCAGAATATATAGAGAATTCCTAAAGCTCAACAACAAAGAAACAAAAAAACAACTTGATTTTAAAAAAGAGCAAAGGCACTATTTAAAATATCCAAGACATGGAAGCAACCAAAATGTCCATCAACAGATGAATGAATAAAGAAGATGTGGGGTGTGTGTGTGTGTGTGTGTGTGTATACACACAATGGAATATTAGTCATAAAAGACAGTGAAATAATGCCATTTGGAGCAATATGGATGGACCTAGAGATTATCATTATTGAGTGAAGTCAGTCAGAGAAAGACATCATATGATATCACTTATAAGTGGAATCTAAAAATATCATACAAATGAACTTATTTACAAGACAGAAATTGACTCACAGACATAGAAAACAAACTTATGGTTACCAAACAGAAAGGGGGGGGGATAAATTAGGAATTTGGGATTAACAGATACAACCACAGTATACAAAATAGATAAACAACAACAACCTACTGTATAACACAGGGAACTATATTAAATATCTTTTAATACCCTATAATGGAAAAGAATCTGAAAAAGCATACTTATATATGTATGTATGTATAGCTGAATCACTTTGCTATACACCTGAAACTAACACAATTTTGTAAATCAACTATACTTCAATTTTTAAAACAATGAGCAAAGGACCTGAATAGACATTTCTCTGAAGAAGATATACAAATGGCCAATAACTACATGAAAAGATGCCCAATATCACTAATCATTAGGGAAATACAAATCAAAATTACAAGATACCACCTCACAACACATTGGGATGGTTATCAAAACAAACACAGAAAACAACAAGTGCTGGTGATCTGGTGAGGCTGTGGAAAAATTGGCCCCTTGTATACTGCTGGTGGGAATGTAAAATGGTACAATCTCTATGGAAGACAGTTACTCAAAAAAATAAAAATTGAGTTACCATATGATCCAGCTATTCCACTTTTGGGCACGACCCAAAAGGATCGAAAGCAGGGACTTGAAGAAATATTTGTATATAAATATCTTTACAAGGAGTAGAACCCAACTGCTAATCAATATTTTAAATAGAATCCAAATACATGTAAAAGTAGAGGAAGCCATTCTGATTGAAGAGTGTGGCCAAAGTTCCACTTAGCCAGACTCCTACTACCTGCCTGAAGCAGCGAATACATTTTTCCTCCAGCCTTATTGAGGTATGATTGACAAACCCGAAAGCCTTATGTGGAATAATTTGAAGCCCACTGCTTGATGATGTCATCTCTCACTTTATAAAGAGGTCTCAGATTTATTCACATTCTGACCCAAATCACTTTCACTGACCCATTTTGCACTCTCTCTACACCCCAAACTTATGCCAATATGCATTTACAGGTATTCAAGACTTCAGAGGATCTGTAAACTCCCTCAAACTGAAATAAAGTGTGAATATGTACATGTAATTCTTATAGGAAGAGGGACTACTGGCTTTCATTGGATTCTGAAAGTGAACAATTACCCAAAAAGGGTTGAGCCCATTTCTGGCTCATCATACCCTGGCTTTAATTCATACAAAAAATCTTATACTCAGGGCCAATTTTACTGTTTTTTTCTTTTGCTTTCCTCCTTGACCATTATTCAAATTCTTCTGTAAATACCACACTCAGTCTAGCACAGTCTCTGGAACTTTGTATCTCAATGCGGATGGTGTCCTGTTACAGCCTTGGAAGCTAGACCCAAGTGTGGCCCATGCTGTCTTTGTTTTGTGTAATAAGCTTTAAAGTATACCACAGTTCAAAACTTAAATGTGTGTATGTGTATATATTTTACATCTTCATGGCTCTGTTGCCTGTATCTTTCAGGGAAAAGGGCATATGGGGGCCTTCAACTATATTTGTGGCTGGCCTGTGAATGAACACTGTTGGCTTACTCTTACCTTTTTGTATATCTTAAATATTCCTTTAAAATATCAATAAAAGTCACACAAAACTTAACCAAACAGTACCTTTCAATGTCCTAGAATATAGCCAATGCCTAATTCATGATGGGTGATCAGTAGTTATTTATTGAGTAAGTAGAACCTTACTCATAGTGGGTTTAGCTGTTATATCAGGTTGTTGTTATAGTTAGACGACAAAAAATGCATTGATCTTCAGTATAGCTGAATGTATACAATCAGTTGTGTTATAGTGGGGCTTTACATACCTATTGTGATTAAAAGTAATTAAATATATTGCCTATTGTTAGACTCCTTACTTTAGTCATATTTCATATAGTTTTCCTATCAGTAGGTAGGAAAGAAAAAGATTGCTTCTACCCTGAATCCTAAAAACAAAAGTAGAAATGATAAAACTAAATATAGTTTATATAAGTTTTCATTTATTTAGTCTGTCATTATAAGAGTGGTTAATGTTTCATTTTGTTGTGGATACAAAATTTAAATTTCTTACACTAATTTCATGTTACAATATTATCTTTTGTGTCAAATTTTGGTATTTGGTCCTATATACTACTAGTTCATTTTTCAAACATTTCTTCAGACTTTCATGTTTGTATCAGTGTACTCTATATTCAATTACTTTTTCAACTTCCATAAATTTTCTTCTCATTATTTTACTAATGTGATAAACTTAAACATAGATGTCTGAAGCACTAGCCATTATCTGAGGTTAATTAGCTCACATATAGCCCAGCGCTAATGTTTAGTAGCAAGACCAAGTTTCAAGTTGTGAAACAGCCTCCTTACGCATGGCCAGAGACTGTATTTCAGAACCCAGCATTTTCACAAATGTGTACACCTGAAGATAAGTCCTGTAAGAGAATATAATGGGCAAAGCAAATCCATCAAGGCTACCAGGCAGAGCAAATCCATCAAGTCAAGTTCACATGCTACTGATAGGGAGAAAGAAGTGTCAACTTGTTTTTTTTTTTTTTTTTTGCTTTATAACAAATTTAATCAGTTATACATATACATATGTTCCCATATCCCCTCCCTTTTGCGTCTCCCTCCCACCCTCCCTATCCCACCCCTCCAGGGGGTCACAAAGCACCGAGCTGATCTCCCTGTGCTATGCGGCTGCTTCTCACTAGCTATCTATGGGGAGGGGGAAGGGTAAGCTGTGACAAAGTGAAAGAGCGGCATGGACATATATACACTATCAACTTGTTTTTGAAAGAACAAAGTCAGATGGCATTTGATGACTAGACTGTTTCTCTTCAGCTTACTTTAACCAGATAATCTATATTCTTATTAAAATTTTACTAAAGCTTTGTTTCTTGCTGAGCACTACTTAGCAAGACTACTTAGTGCATAAAAATACAATTGATTCTTGTAGGCTGCCCATCACTAAATTTCAGACACATCTTGGCATCCAGGCTGACAACTTGGTGAAAGACAGGAACATGCCAGGTGGCCTTTATTTATACTTACCTATATGGGGCTGGAGCAGGAGTAGGTAATGGTATTGCCTGAATACTTTTTAAAACTTAGTTTCTAAAATAATAATCTAGTAATTTTATGCCACAGTTTTTCTTATTAACATTTCTCATCATTTATATAATACATTTACAAGATAGGATTGTTACTACCAGGCGTTGTGTAAATTCTAGTCTAAGTAAAATCAGTCTGAAGTACTATAAATTGCATTTGATTTCATATATATTACTTAAAAACATCTAGATAAAGGCTTTTCATCCTTAGTAAAGCCATTTTCTCCTTAAAAATGTTTTTTTTGATGATTATGATCTAGGATAGTAATTATTAAAAAATAGCTAGAAAACCTAATATTACCTTATTCTTAAGTACATGAAATACTATTAGAGTATGTTGGATCATTTCTACTTAGATAACCTCATAACTAAATTATTGCCATAATATAAGGACAGCCTTTAACTATAAAATTAAAAGCATAAGAAACAGAATATATAACAATTATAAAAAATACTTAAAATGCAGGGAATTTTCAAGTTACAAAATGACTGACTGTCTTCTAAATGGCTGTAAGATTTTTGACTTTAAAGCAAAATGACCTATTGATTCAATGCAATAAAATGACATTATTTTATTCACAGGTTAACCACTAAAACATTTAATTGAAAATATATGGCTTGGGACTTCCCTGGTGGGTCCAATGGTTAAGACTCCATGCTTCTACTGCAGGGGGCGCAGGTTCGATCCCCGGTTGGGGAACTAAGATCCCACATCCAGCATGCCACAGTGCAGCCAAAAAAAAAATTAAATTATATTTTAAAAAGAAAATATATGGCTTGCTTTCTTTACCTTCTTTGTTCCTACTTTTATACTGTTTTTATTTTGCTTGTTTGCTTTTGAAAGTGGTAAACACAATTATTATTCTTGTCAAGTAAGATTAAGGTCATTTTTTTTCATCCACAAAAGAAAAGATGAAGAAAAGTTCTCAAAGTAAAGGAACAACTGCTGGAAAGGAAAGCAAACTAGATTTTAAAAGATGTTCAGAACTTCTCACAAAGAAAAGACCAGGCTCAAATGGCTTCAATGGGCTTCTTTAAATATTCTATCAACTACATAAGGAAGGAAAAACACCAGTTCTTCACAAACTCTTCAAAAAAACAGAAGAAGAAAGAACACAACCCAACTCATTCTATAAGGCTGGCACCACTCTGATGCCGAAAGTAAATGAAGACTTCACAAGATAAGAAAACTACCGACCAATACCACTTATGGATATAGATGCAAAAAACTAAAAACAAAACAAAACATAAACAAACTGAATCCAGCAACATATAAAAAGGATTATACATCATGACCAAGTGGGATGTATCCCAGGAATGTAAGGTTTGTTTAACATCCAAAAATCAACTAGTGTAATACACCATATCAATAGAATAAAGTACAAAGACCACAGGATCATCTCAATTGATACAGATAAAGCATTAGACAAAATTCAACATTCTTTTATAACAGAAACACTTAACAAACAGGAACAGAAGGAAACATCCTGAACTTGATATTGGATATTTATGAAAAACCACAGCTAACACCATACTTATTGGTGAAAGACTGAATGTTTCACCCTAAAATCAGAAAAAAGACAGGATGTCTGTTCTCACCATACCTATTTAACATAGTACTAGAGGGCTTCCCTGGTGGCGCAGTGGTTGAGAGTCCGCCTGCCGATGCAGGGGACACGGGTTTGTACCCCGGTCCGGGAAGAGCCCACATGCTGCGAAGCAGCTGGGCCTGTGAGCCATGGCCGCTAGCTTGTGCGTCCGGAGCCTGTGCTCCACAACAGGAGAGGCCACAACAGTGAGAGGCCCGTGTACCACAAAACAAACAAACAAACAAAAACAAACAAACAAACAAAAAACATAGTACTAGAAGCACGAGCCAGCACAATCTGGCAAGAAAATGAAATAAAGAGGATACAGATCAGAAAGAAAGAAGTAAAACTATCTCTATTTGCAGATATGATTGTATATATAGAAAATCCTAAGGAATTTAAGGAAAATCCTAAAAAACTAATAAACTACCTCAGCAATGTTTCAAGGTACGAGGTCAATATACAAAAATCGGTTGTATTTCTATACATTAGCAGTGTACACTCTGAAAATTAACAAAATTCCACTTACAATATCATCAAAAAGAATTAAATATTTAGGAATAAATTTAACAAAAGCAGCACAAGACTTGTACTCTGAAGACTACAAAACACTATTGAAATAAATTAAAGAAGACTAAATAAATGGAAATACATCCTATGTTCATGGATCAGAAAATACAGTATTGTTAAGATGGCAATACTCCCCAAACTGATCTACAGATTCAGTGCAGTCCCTGTCAAAGTCTCACTGGCCTTTTTTGCAGAAATTGGAAAATTGATCCTAAAATTAATATAGAAATTCCAGGGACCCAGGATAGCCTTAACAATCTTGAAAAAGAACAAAACCGGAGGACTCATACGCCCTGATTTCAAAACCTGCTATAAAGCTATAGCAATCAAGGCTGTGTAGTGTTGGCATAAAGATAAACACAGAGGTCAATGGAACAGAATTGAGGGTTCAGAAATAAACCCTTATATCTATGGCCAATTTATTTTTGATAAGTAATTCAATGGGGAAAGAGGAGTCTTTTCAACAAATGGTGGACAATTGGATATCCATACGCAAAAGAATCAAGTTGCACCTTACCACACACCATAAACAAAATTTAACTCAAAATAAATCAAAGACCTAAATATAAGAGCTAAAACCATAAAAATTCTATTAGAAAATATAGGTGTAAATCTTCATTATCTTGAACTAAGCAGTGAATTTTTAGAGAACACCAAAATCACAAGTAACCAAATAGAAAAATAGATAAACTGAACTTAATTAAAAAGTTTTGTGCTTCAAATGATATCAAGAAAGTGAAAAAAGACAATCCACAGAATGGGAGAAAATATTTGCAAATTATATATCTGATAAGAAATTTGTACCCAGAATACATAAATAACTCTTACAACTCAATAATATAAAGACAAATCTAAATTTTAAAACGGGCACAGGATCAGAATAGACCTTTCTCCAAAGAAGATATGAAAATGACCAATAAGCACATGAAAAGATGCTCAATCTCATTGGACATCAAGGAAATGCAAAATCAAAACCACAGTGAAATACCATTTTACCAGTAGGAGGCTTATAATACAAAAAAGGGACAATAACAGGTATGGGTAATAACGTGGAGAAATTGGAACTCAAGAAAATGTCTAAATTATGTACCCCATCTGCAGTGACAAAAATATGTTTTAAGGACTTCCCTGGTGGCGCAGTAGTTAAGCATCCACCTGCCAATGCAGGGGACACAGGTTCGAGCCCTGGTCTGGGAAGATCCCACATAACCACGGAGCAACTAACCCCATGTGCCACAACTACTGAAGCCTGTGCGCCTAGAGCCCATGCTCTGCAACAAAGAGAAGCTACCGCAGTGAGAAGCCCACGCACCACAACAAAGAGTAGCCTCCGCTCGCCGCAACTAGAGAAAGCCTGTGCACAGCAACGAAGACCCAACGCAGCCAAAAATAAATAAATTTACTAAAAAAAATTTGAACATAAACCTTTTTTATATCCAATCAGTAATTATAGTTACAACTAAAGTTAATGTAAGTCATTATTTTAATTAAAAATTTTAAAGTAAAAGATAAAATATTCAGATAACAAATTTGAGTTAATACAGTAGGAAATGTCATTCAGGAAAATAAGATTGAGGTTTTAAAAATGCTCACAACATATTGAAGTGAAAAAACAAACAAACCTGAAACAGAAAACAGCAATAATGGCTCATATTTCCTATACACTTGCTATGGGGGCAGATATTTGTTAAGTCATATATATATAAAATCTCATTTAATCCTTCCTAAAAACAACTTATGATCTGTTAAATCGTCCCCATTTAACAGATAAAGAAACTGAGGCTTAGAAACTTGCCCAGTTCTCATAATTAAAAATATGTGAAGTTAGACTTAAACTCAAGTCTCTCGGATTCCAAAGCTTATGTTTTCAACCATTATGCTATACAGCTATCAAAATTATAAATCTCAGAATAATAGAGGTATGATGTGTTTGTATATTTACATGTTTTAAAATATGCACATATATAGACTTAAACACACAGGAATATGCAAAATCTTAATGGTGGTGAACTATGGGGGTTGATTCCTTTGTGATTTTCTGTGGGTCCAGAATTTCCTACACTGAAGGTGTACTATTTTTGTAATAGAAAAATAAATAAATAAAGGCTTTCTTCAGTAAACAAATTAGGCAAAACAAAGAAAAAATACATATAAATGTGTTTTCTCAACATTTAAGCTTCACTCTAGAATAATAAATCCACTTATGGATTTATTGAACATTAGCTTTGATTAATGAACATAAACTTAACCCTCCCACACACACAAAAAAGCCTGTGTGCAAATTCAGTCCTAGCTAGTAAGACTCAGCAATTATTGTTAACACCCACTTACTAAAAAAAGCTTTTGTATTATTTGGTGACTTCTCTACATTTTCAACAGTCATGAACAAGAATAATTCCAATTCAAACTACAGTATAGCGTATTGCATTAATTTTCCTATTTCTATCATGTGAGCTCTCAAGATTGTACTTTGAGATGATAATGCTTTAAATTTATTACTGCCAATAATAACTGCAAGTTTTCAAAATTAAAATCTAGTTTATTCTTAAGCATATTGATTTCATTATGCCCACCCTTAGTAAAATTTTTAAAAAATGTATAAAGAGATAAAGCAGCATATATTTTAAGATATATTAGATAAAAATCACCCTTTTCCTGAAAGTTAACTTCCCCAAGGGAAGTAGTTCATTTCCAAATCTTCTAACACCTTTTCAAGTAAATTCTCATTACTGCAAAGAGATTGCTTCAAATACAGAAAAGCCTTTTTATTTTCCCTTGACAAGATCACACTGCTGCGTGCATAAAATCCATGATTAAAAAGGCAAATGAGTTCAATATTCTAACACATTAACTCCAATTCTACCAATTACATTTCTTCTCTCTATTACAAGTCTAATTTAATTGCCAAGATTTGGAAAATTCTAATTCTTTTTAAAAAACACTTGCAGTTCATTTTCACTGCTAAGAAACAATAATTTACACTAACATCATTACTTCACAAATACCCACTATTCACTAAGAAAAATATTTGGCTAAATATAATTTATTTTGTTATGTGGTCATATAATAAACACTAAAATACTTTGGCTTGGATTTTATGTTGTTACAAAATTTTCTTAATAGCTGTTTAAACCAAAATTAGGAAAACTAAGGCACTCGCTCAGATGGCACTTCTCAGGTAAGGCCTATCCTGCCCCATGTATTTAAAATTGCAACCATGGGGCTTCCCTGGTGGCGCAGTGGTCCGCCTGCCGATGCGGGAAACGCAGGTTCGTGCCCCCGTCTGGGAGGATCCCACATGCCGCGGAGCGGCTGGGCCCGTGGGCCATGGCTGCTGGGCCTGCGCGTCCGGAGCCTGTGCTCCGCAACGGGAGAGGCCACAGCAGTGAGGGGCCCGCGTACCGCAAAAAACAACAAACAAACAAAAATTGCAACCATGCCTCCCACTGCACCCCCAACACATGCACCCTTACCCTGGGCCAGGCACTATTTATTCTCTTTCTCTCCTTAGCACTTATCACCAGCTAACATACCATATGACTGACTTGTCTTTGACTTCTTGTGAAGTTTTGTCCATTTTGCTCCCAGCTGCTCCCCCAGTACCTAGAACAGTGCCTGTGACTTAGAGGTGCTGTTGAGTGAATAATTTTACCACTAGGTTAACGGTGGAAGCTGTTGCTTTTCTCTGAGTCACATATTGGTGACTTACACAAGTTGTGGGAAATGCAATGTTTAATTTTGTAACTAGAGTAAATCCTCATTTTTCACCCTGCTTAGAGCAGGAAAACACTTTCTCCAGTAGCCTCAACTGAGACATATTAATGCTTCCATGGTTGAAGAGAAGCCTATGTCCCTAAGACAGTAGCTCAGAACCTGAAAATACAAAACAAGCCCAGGAAGAGAGAATTCATAGGTCTGGAATTTTACAGGGAAAAGGGTCAGGGTGCTGCTTTTTCTTTTTGATATTCTTTGAGTCTCAAATGACTCTTCTTACTCAGTTATTAATCATAAATCATATCAACATTCTTCCTCATTGTGCTTACTATACCTGCTTTACATGTATTACTTTATTTAATCTTCATAACAACCCTATGAGATAGATAATATTAACCACCCCAACTTACAGATAGAGACACTGAGATTTAAGTATTTTCCCCAAACATCTGGTGGGTGGCAGAGGTCTCTGGCATTTAAAGTTTGCATTCTTAAACACTATGCAATACTGCTCCCCCCACTCATCATGACAAATTACATAGTCATGAATTACAAGAATTCACAGATCCCAACATCACTATTATTACCTGACTAATCCTGATCATGTTATCCTAAGCACAGACCAAATACAAAAAGGGGAGACAATTTCTGTGGATATGGAATAAGTTCTAGTAATTTGAAATTATTAACAATTTCTCTTGATTGACTTGTCATGTCAAAGTAATTTCAGGCTACAAAGCAGCTAAGCCAATAATCAACAGGGAAAAAGTAAAACTAACAAACAAAACCCCCAGAAGTTAACAACAATGACAACAAAAAAAACTGCATAAAGTGTCATTAACCTACTAGAAGTTCTTCCTAATTGAAATGGTCATTCATTATGGAATTTGCATATATGGAAAAAAGAAATATTATTTTGTAAAAGAAGTCTTTTCACATATCCCCCCAAAAGGCCTACCTCTGACAGATTTGAAAAGCAATGAATTAAATACTAAAACAAAATGACTTTCTGAAAACTACAGGAAAAGAGAAATGTATTATGAAGCGAGTTTAATTTTACTTCTTGTCCTAAGCCTGAAATGAGATTTGTGATATCAAGGCACAATCTCATATGTACATTACGCCTACTGCCTTAGGATTTAGCACTTTCAAAAGATGTTACTTTAAACTCCCAAAACACAAAGATAAACTTTCAAAAATTATTTTTCCTACATGTATTCTATAATTGTTTAAGCTCAACACGTCTGTTTTCTTATCAGAAATTAATATGATTAAAGTAAGAATTCATTAGTATACTATGCTCAAAAAGGAAGCTAACACCCTTTCAAATCACAAACTTAGGGGGCTTCCCTGGTGGTGCAGTGGTTAAGAATCTGCCTGCCAATGCAGGGGACACGGGTTCGAGCCCTGGTCTGGGAAGATCCCACATGCTGCGGAGCAACTAAGCCCACGTGCCACAACTACTGACCCTGTGCTCTAGAGCCCACGAGCCACAACTACTGAAGCCCATGCGCCTAGAGCCCGTGCTCTGCAACAAGAGAAGCCACTGCAATGAGAAGCCCACAGGCACCGGAACGAACTGTAGCCCCTGCTTGCCGAAACTAGAGAAAGCCCTAGCGCAGCACCAAAGACCCAATGCAGGCAAAAATAAATAAATAAAAATTTTTAAAGAATCACGAACTTACACCTACTTAGTAAATCCCATTGGTAGCAGGCACTATTAAGAGAGCCCTGATCTGCTACAACTTTCCAAGTTAACATGCTTAACACATTTAAAAGTCACAGCTGATGGGAAAGTTTCCATCCTAACTGGGTACATTTCTTTATCATTTGGAATATGCACCACTTAGGTAATTAAAAACTAAATAAAAAATATTTTAAAGGAAAAAAAAAGCTGAATAGGCTCTAGAGATCTGCTGTACAACATTATGCCTATAGATAATACTGTATAGTACACTTGAAAATCTGTTAAGAGGGTAGATCTCCTGTTAAATGTTCTTACCACAATAAAATACTTTAAAAAATAAAAAAGTCACAGCTGTTGTTTGAAAACGAATACAGTAACTACTTTTAAAAATCTTTTCAAACATGAAATTAAGAAAAAGGTATCATGCCCTCTAAGAATTAAAACCTTTCCAAAACTGGTTGGTCTCATAAGCACAAATTTAAAGTTTCATACATTTAAAATTGTGGATTTATTTTTAAGTCCATCATTTATGCAAATAGAAAGCACTAACAGAAAGCAACAAAATGTGTGCATTTTCGTAGCCCTAATTTTCTAGCAAAAACCATACACAACTTAGTCATTTGACAGACATCAATAATTCCATTCACTGGAAAATGGTTGATGCCCCTAGACGTTTTTAACAAACTTCTGCCTTCCACATGTTGTCACTGTAAATAAGTTACCATTACTATACTGATCTATAGTTACACCTTAAACGACTTCAAATGTGTAGGAGCAGGCTTCCCTCGTGGCGCAGTGGTTGAGAGTCCGCCTGCCAATGCAGGGGACACGGTGTTCGTACCCCGGTCCGGGAAGATCCCACATGCCGCGGAGCGGCTGGGCCCGTGAGCCATGGCCACTGAGCCTGCGCGTCCGGAGCCTGTGCTCCGCAACGGGAGGGGCCACAACAGTGAGAGGCCCGCATACCGCAAAAAAAAAAAAAAAAAAAAATGTGTGGGAGTTACTCTTTTGAAGTACCCCACGTAGTAAAACTTTTCAAGTTCTTTTACCTCACTTTACAGTGCTTTTGTATCCTCAAATGTCTTCAGGCTATCAGATCTATATTACTCTCTAGGAATGTCCCAACTTTACTACCACCTGCTACTGCTAAAATATCTGTGGTAGGGAAACAATTAAAACAGTCTCATTTGGGTTTTGTACCAAAAAAAAAAAAAATGTAAATTGCCTCAGAAAGAGAACTTTTGAAAGGTACTGCATAAGGACTTGGTGTGTGTAGAGAGCATGTGACATCTACGTTAGCAAACCAGGAAACCCTTTCTTAAATCTTTTGAGATTTTAGCCATGTTCCAACGTTCATGAAGAAATGACTACTGAATGAGTGAACTGTTCCTGTATCTGTGTTTGGAGTGGAAAAGCATCTGGCACAAAATCTGGAACACAGTAGAGCCTCAATTACTGTAAGTATGTATCATGTATACGTACGTGTGCATGTGTGTGTTTCACAGACACAAAAGGGGCCTGAAGGATGCGTATAAAGCTAAGTAGATTACAAAGGGCATTAGGAATAAAAAGGACTGTGCCTGTTGTTTCACCTCCTGTATGAATTTTTTTAGGTCAGGCTTGAATTATGTAATGTATAATTTATATCCAAGTTTGTATATCCAAAAAAACAGTGCAAGCACAACAGATCATTTCCACACTGTGTACTTTGGATGACTGTCCTCATTGCATACCTGTCAGTCACATGTGGCTGAGTTCTATCTTACTGAACAGCTCAGAAGCAGCTCCTACCTGTGAAAGCTGTACAGCATACTAACCACTGCTTCTTCCTCCTTCATGTCCATAGCTCAGTAGCATGGTTTCAAATCATGCTTCAGAGTACACCAATAAATCTTTTACTTTCCTGCTTGCAGTTGTCCCTTTTGTTTCATGACATACTCTCTCTTAAGAAGACCCTGGCACATATGGCGCCAGTGGAGTTGCAGACTGTACAACCTTTGTGATTGGCTGGCTGCATTCCTGTACCTCACCAGTGACTTTATTTTTTCCATTTAGTATTAAGTTCCAAAGGAGAAACTGTCTAAAAAGTTGAATCTGTAGTGGGTTCAAGTCTATGGCCATTAAGGTCAGACAATGCCACTCTTCTGTAGACTTCTGGATTTTTTTAAAGAGATGATTGACTTCCAGGCAGCATACAGCTTGACTTCTTTGATTCAGTTTTCACTTCTCTATCCCGTGCATCACTGTGTTGCGCATGTAGAACTGGGTTAACTTTAGGGTGTGTAAAAGTGATGAAAATCTTACCTATGTACAGTACATGTTTTAAATTGGTACATGACCTGGGTCTTACTTAGGCTTTTATTATCAGCCAATATCCCTACAATCATTCAACAAAGTAGTTTACAAAGAACTCAGATGCCAAGCATTGCTGAGTTGGGTAAGTGCCCCATCCCTACCCCCAAATTACAGCAAAGTCTCTTGTCAAGGTTTCTTATTAAAATGTTAAATGTAGTCAAGCAAGTCCTAAAACTGAGCCTACCTTCAATGATGCTTTATGCTGTTTTTGATATATGAATTAAATAGGAAACCAACTTTCGTATAACTGCCTTAGAATCTCCGTGAAGTTTTCTGGGTAGCCAATGTGCATCTGCCCAGGATTCACTTACTGATCAACTACTGAAACATCACAAGCTAATATTAGTCACCATAAATACTTACTGGGATGATTTTTGGTAAAGGAAAGAAATGACTGAAAGCCAGGAGTGCTGGATGCTAGTTCTAGTTTTTCACTGAATTTAGGTGGTAAGTTATTTCACCTCCTAGGACCTTAATTTCCTCTTTCATAAAATGTGAGATTTGAGCTAGATGTCCTATAAATCCCTTTTAGCCCTAACAACCCACTTTTTAAAACATGTTAAATATTCTGCCAATAATATGTTATTTTTTGCAGAATCCACAGTATGCCATAAATAGCATCTCATTAATATTCACAGTATTCATGAGAAAACAAAAAGACATTTATCTTTATATGTAATATTTGAGTCATGAACTGGGACAGCAACTTGTAAAGGGTCACAAAACTGTAGTATGAGGGACTTCCCTGGCAGTCTAGTGGTTAAGACTCTGCTTCCACTGGAGGGTGCGAGGGTTCGATCCTTGGTCGGGGAACTGAGATCCCATATGCCTTGGGGTTCAGCCAAAACAAAACTGTAGTATGAAAACAATTATTCTAATTTCTTGATAGTGACTGTAGAATTGTATTCACTACACTATCTTTATAGCTGTTTTGTTATACTTAGAAGCAATGTGTTTTAACCCTTCCCACACCAATCAGCCATCTCTAATGTACTCAAACCTACCCTGCTCAATTTCTTACTGCTTGAAGTCTCCACAGCATTCTCCTTCTCCTTTAATCCTACCAGAATAATTATCAGTGATACCTTCTCATCTGTTTCCTACATACATATCTTAGATTTCCAGGTACAGTATTTGTCTCATTTTCTGCATAATTTCTATTAATTTTCTATATAAATGTCAACTACATACAGAAAGATGTGTCACACCATCTCTACATTCATCAATATAAAAGGCTTGGAGCTTGTACCTTTATATGTATACATACCCAACACTTCAAAGTATCAAGTAGTTGAAAAGGATGCCAGAGATTCTATGTACTGTGTGCTATGATGGTTTTGGAATTTTCCTCTCTTTGTGGCTTTTCTCACATTCCCTTCTAGGACTCCCAAGCTCTTCAGCCTTGGAAACAATGAATGAAATTGGTCTTCCAAGTTCTCCAAAGACGTTGGCTTGAACACTCCTTCTGCATTTTTCCACTCCTGGCTTCCTTGAGAATATCCTGCCTTAGCTGTGGTCTGTCACTAACCTGTCTGACCAGAACCTCAACCAAATCTATTTGCTCTCACCTCCCCGCACAAATTTTCAGACTTGTCCCTAAAACGGGCAGCCACAGAGACACATCTACCACTAATTCAACGTGTACAAGTGAGAGGCCACACTCTACTCCTTGTATCCAGGTAAGTGGAGGTGCAAATTCTAGTCTCCAACCAATGCCAGCAAATAGCAGAGGTGAGAAAAGTGCTGCTGACCTAATACTTCGTACTCTTTGTTTCACAGTCTGAGACTTTACCTATCCCCGAGAAGAATTAAAGGACAACTGGAGAAATCGTACAATTTCCTTATACTTGTAAAAACTGCCATGAGTCTCAGACCTCAAAGGGCTAATCAGTCAGTGTGCTTCTGTGGCCACACACAGTTTGTTAAAATACTTAAACTCTTCTGCGTCATTTAGCATATAGTACCCTGAGCTCCCTCCTAATTCACAGTCCAACCCCTTCTCCAGACCCTCCCCGCCACCTCCCACTGACCATCCAGTAACAGGTTAAGGAATGGCACCCAAAAGGACCCATAGGTTTCCTCTCTAGCTCAGTAACCAGTCTCAATTATGACTGGTTGGTGCATATGCAGTTAACTCCCCCAAAATCGTGCCTTTTGAACACTGCCATTGGCTCTCTTCAGGGACTCCCAAGGGCTAGCCTGTGCTTTTCCTGCCTTTCCTACCCCTGGGAAACTCAAATGGGTCTTGACAAGGAACAGACCTGCCATTAGCCACCTCAGCAATCAGCCAGCCAGCTCCTGTTCCTTCATGTCCCCTCTGCCAGAGCTGGCCTGGAACACAGTGGCAGATGAGCTATCAGTGGTGTGGGTGGCAATGACACCCCAGCAAGCAAACATCTGGTGGGGCTCTTCTGAGCCCTTGACCAAAAGGCTGCAACCACTCACACATCGATTCCCCAGAGTTGCCCTCATCTGGTTACTTGTGGGAACTGTAGCTTCCGCAGGGTTTTGACTGAGACAGCTAGGAAGACAGCAAATGTGCCAGCTAGCTGACTGGTCCACCACACCATTACATAATTTGCACATTACCCCTGCAAAAAGGCGTATGCAACCAGGCTACCTCTGCTTTTTGACCACCTTTCTGACATATCTGAGACTCAGCCCTGGTGAGGAAGACAACGACACTTGTTGACTGTGCCAAGGGGTGGGTCTGACATGCCACTAAATTCCTCAAATTCTGACTGCACATTCAAGAGCCGTTCTGCAATGACCTCTCGCCTCAGAGTGTATTTCTAAGGACAACAACTCTTGAATTTATTAGCTACCTTAAGAATATGGGTTCTAACCTGATAGTGCCTTCTCACTCTTCTTGCCCAAGACTTGGACAGGCCAGCCCAACTTAAAGTAGGCAGGGTTAAGTAAGGGTGTGGTGAGGAGTCCATACAAATTGAAGTGGACTCGTGTTTATTACAGACAGACAGGCCCTTTTTTAATCAAGAAAAAAAAAAAGCTTGACTAAATAACATACTTGGTGACCTTACATCCCTGTCGGATGGATGTATTCACTTCCAGAATGCAGTTCAGGTCTTCCATAATACAGAAAGAAAAATGCAACATGAGTTTAGGAGAACCCGTATTTGTCCCTGATAAATGCTGGTGCTTTTAGTAGGGGAACAAAAAGAAAAACAGAAAAACAAGGAAAACTGGCTCTATCAGAACAAGGGTAGCTTCATGCACTAACAGTGCAGAAGGGCTAACCATTCCACTCATCTTTCATTTTAGTCAATTCAGAGAGGCTCCCTTGCTCCAAAGTTTTTAGTTTCTTACAACCTATATAACGGACGGCTAAAATGACCCAGCCGATTCTGTCACATGATCTGGAAAACCAGGCAATAACAAAGCTCACTCTACCCTGAGAGATGTTCCACCCAATCTTTGTAACCTTCTGGTCACCACTGAAACTAAAACAAATAATCAAATACTATAAATCAAGAGATGGTTAAACATAAACTACACTTGACCAACACCAGGGTCACTCCAGAGTGACTCCCAAAGAGCAGAACGCTGTGGGGAGACACGGAGGAGACTACACTAGGGTGGACAGGGGCGCTTACCAGTAGAGTAAGCCCCACCAGTAAGCTTTATGCCTCTGCCTAGCTGTTGTCCAGTTAGGCAACCTTAGGTCACTATTCAACAAACACCACAAAATGTTTGATGGCCTTCCAACTAACTGATAAAAGATGTCCAAAGATGTTTCCTTCTTTCTATTACTACTCTCATTGTCAAGACTGTTCCATTCCAAACAATGCTACTCAAAAGTGTTATCCATACTGATTCCAGTCCATGAGTGGTTTGCAACCAGTCTGCAACAGAGTACAGAAACTAAGTAACTTTTATAGGAATCTGAGAATAATTTTTATATCTGTTGAATTTAATTATAAAATATTTGACTTACATTAAATGTTTTCTAGTAATTCACTTATTATATGTTACTAAAGTATCAGACTGCAGCACACTGGAAAATTTTTAAAAACTCATCTTTCACCACAAACAGTTTGAAAAACACCTATTAAAACAAATATAACTACGTCATACTTCTGCTAAAATCTCTTTTGGGATCCCCATTCTCTGCAAGATAAAGTCTTAGTTCATTAACATTGTGTTTTCAGAGTCTCCTGGGCCCTTCTCTACAGTAGGGCTTCCTAACTAGTGTGCTTGGCAAAGCCTCAAACAGGTGACAGATTAAGACTACGAAATGGAGCCTGTGGCAGGTGGAATTCCTGAGCTCCAGGACCAGAAGCCTTGGGAAGAGCAGCCTGGTCCATTTACTCCAGCAAATTCTACAGATTCTGTTTTCTGTGTGTGTCATAATGTGGACAAGACTGAGAAATGCTGGTGTCTGGAGTTATCTCCCATTACACTATACACCAAATTTTATGCTCCTCCAACAATGAAAAGCCTGCTTTCCCACCCACATCCAAATTTGTATTTCCATCCCAGACCTCTCCCATGAACTCTGAACACACTACATATTCTGCATCTCCATTCAGATATCCAGAATGCACCTTTAACTTAACATGTCCAAAACTAAACACCTGTTTTCCTTTCTAAATGTGCTCCTCCTACAATACATTGTATCTTAGTAAACTGTAACTCCATCTTTCTCTCTCATACTCATTATCGGATCTATTCAGCAAATCCTGCCAGCTCTAGCTTCAACCAATTCTCACTACCTCTACCTTTATCCCCTGGTTGAGGTCACAGTCACCTCTCACTTGTATTATTCCAAGAGCCATCTAATTAGTCCCTGCTTCCATTCTTGTCTCTCTAAAGTGATTCTCAAGACAGCAGTCAGAACTGACTTGTGCATCTTAAAACCCAAGTCAGATCATGTCATCCCTTACTCTAAACTCTCCAACAGCTTCCCATCTCAAGCAGAGTAAAGGCCTATATTCCTTCAATAATTTACAAGGCCCATATTATCTGGTTCCTTCTTTCTCTTTGACTCTCCCTGCTCTCTGCCCTTTGCTCACTTAGCTCCAGGCAAACGGACATCCTACTATTCCTTAACCACACCAAGCCCAGGATCCTTGGTCTGGAATGCTCCATCCTCACTTCTCTGCTAATCCACTCTCTCACTTTCTTCAAGTCTCTGCTCAAATGCTATCTTACCAGTTAGGCCTTTATTGATCACTTCAGGTAAAGTGGTACCCGTTCCACTAAGCCCCACCCTCCCTGTCCCATTTATGCTGCTTAAATTTGTCCATAGCACTTATCATCTGACCTACTAGATACCTGTTTATTGATTTAGTCTGCTTCCCTACCCTGACGCCAGGAGGGCAGAGGTTTTTTGTCTTACACACTGATCTATCACCTAAAACAATGCCTGGCACATAGTAAGCACTCATGAAACACTGCTGAGTGAATATATACATGCATGAATAAATCCATTACTGTTTCCTGCCTCTGGGACTTTGACCATTCAGTTACTACTGCCTACAGGCCTTTTCCCCATACTATTTCTCCCCTACTAAATCCCACTTTTCCCTGAACCTCGTCCTCCACATTTCACTTACTGACTACCAATCTAGTAAATGAACGGTGGAAAAGTAACGCCACTGCTACACATTCATGCAGAAAACAGTTTACTGCCTCTTCTCACTACTGGTTCGTATTTCTCAACCACATTCCTCCAATCAGAAAACACCATTCCATTCCTAGTAACGACAGCTTACACCTGCTGTTTTCTCACTGCACTGAGTACTTCTACTATGTATCTGTGTAGATTGTCCCAAGAGTCAAGATTCATCTGATGTCCTTAGGAAGAACATAAATCATTCTGATATACACTAGGCAAGACAATTCAGAAAGAAAGCCCTATTTATTTTCCATGCTTTCCATGTTCTCATGATTGCCAAAGGCTAGAAGACTTCTTCATGGGCCTATTCAAATCAATACTATCAAGTCTCAATTCCAATTTATACCCATCAGGTATTTCACACTATTCTTGGCCTCCAAGAACTCCAGTCCTCTACTTTATACTTTGGCCAAGCCCTGACAACCTAAGATAAAGAGCCACAGTAAATTGTGGGAATTTTCCCAAGCCTACTCTCTCCCCTCCCAATCCCGACCTCCCACGCCTCCACTTCTACACCTTTCAAGAACAATCAAGATAAAACTTTTGTTCAAGGTAGGAAAGGCAAACAGGAAGCTTTTAGTACAATATTGTACCTTAAAATCAGTCCATCCCCCACCAAGAAATGATACAGTGTAACAACCAGTAAAGCAAGCCTCTAGTATTTCCATACCACTCATGGCAATGGCCTAGTATCATCCCTGTATGTACCCAACCTTATTTACTCAGTTCCATTTCAGATCCTGGCCCCTGTCTCCCAGTTTACTATGTTTTTCTTTTATATCTGTGGACCGAATATATTGTTTCCTCAGCAGAGTCTCTGGTGTTTTCTGAGACTTTTAGTTAAGACCTACTATGGCTCTTTTTAACCACCCTGGGCAAGATGCTCACCTGAATTTGTCCTGGAGACCTACTATGGGCTCTGTGCCTTCAGCAGGTCTAATGCAGCTCCTGTAAGGGGAGAATTCATATGACCAAACACCATTTCTTGAACCTTCCACATTACTTCCACACCACAGCAATTTATCAACACCTTACTTAGGAAGTCTCAACAGCCAATTATTTAACCAATTAAAACCTGATTGCTGCTTTTTCTCCTTATTTCCTTTCTCCATTGACTGCTATCTATACTGCCTCCAGAGAACCTCACTCTTCTATAGTTAAGTTGTTTCTAAATATAGTAATTTCTTCTATGTCACTGTAAGAGTCAAAAATAATCTAAGAAGTGATTCAAGAAGAATGCTGTTATTAAAAATTTAGAACACTATCACTTAAAATAATAAACAGGGCTTCCCTGGTGGCGCAGTGGTTATGAATCCGCCTGTCAATGCAGGGGACACGGGTTCGGGCGCTGGTCCGGAAAGACCCCACATGCTCCGGAGCAAATAAGCCCGTGTGCCACAACTACTGAGCCTGCGTTCTAGAGCCCACGAGCCACAACTACTGAAGCCCGCACACCTAGAGCCCATGCTCCGCAACAAGAGAAGCCACCGCAATGAGAAGCCCGCGAACCACAACGAACAGTAGCCCCCGCTCGCCACAACTAGAGAAAGCCTGCGCGCAGCAACGAAGACCCAACACAGCCAAAATTAAATAAAAATAAATTTATTAAAATAAAACAATAGGGCTTCCCTGGTGGCGCAGTGGTTGAGAGTCTGCCTGCCGACGCAGGGGACGCGGGTTCGTGCCCCGGTCCGGGAGGGTCCCACATGCCGTGGAGCGGCTGGGCCCGTGGGCCATGGCCGCTGAGCCTGCGCGTCTGGAGCCTGTGCTCCGCAACGGGAGAGGCCACAACAGTGAGAGGCCCGCGTACCGCAAAAAAATAAATAAATAAATAAATAAATAAATAAAATAATAAACAGATGAGACACTAGTAATTATACTTTAAAATATTACAGACTACTTCTCTGACCCTCCACCATACGCCTTCTTCCCCTTTTTCTACTGAATCTTTTTTTTGTGTGTGTGTGTGATACGCGGGCCTCTCACTGTTGTGGCCTCTCCCGTTGCGGAGCACAGGCTCCGGACGCGCAGGCTCAGCGGCCACGGCTCACGGACCCAGCTGCTCCGCGGCATGTGGGATCCTCCCGGAGCGGGGCACGAACCTGCGTCCCCTGCATCGGCAGGCGGACGCTCAACCACTGCGCCACCAGGGAAGCCCACTACTGAATCTTTTGACAACTCTGTCACTTCCCTAACTACTACAAAAATAGAAGGCTGACATCTACTCAAACTGATGTTCCCATCTTGAATGACTCATTTCATAGAAGCCTAGGGTGCAATTAACTAACAGTGTCACAGGTAAGCTGATATCATACTGTCACATGAACATTACATAGAAGGTCATGATGAAAAACAAGAGGAAAACTGTTTTCGTGAAAACCACGAGTGGTGTGGAAAGGCTCCTTACTTTTATTACACCTGACGTTAAAACAAAAAAAAATGTTTTTTCTTTTAAAGAAATAGGTTCCTGTGGTCTGCTCTGTGAAACTAATCATACCAAATTTGTCAGTAAAAATGAGAGTATCAAATTGGCTTGATCGTACCAACAGCCCATACCACACAGGTGAAAAAACAGTGCCAGTATTCATGACAAAAAAGCACATGCATTATCACAAATTGTTTTGAGATATTACACAGCTTAATTCCTGACTGCTTATGCTAATTAGGAATATGAGTATCTTTGATAAATTTAATAACCAAAAAATCAAACTTTATCCTTCTAGATCTCTCCTAGCATTTCTAACTAGTATAAAAATCAACCAGTTGGTGTTTCCTTCTCTGCCCATCCCTAGTGTATAAAGAGGTGAAATCATCAAAAGGCAGACAAAATAACAGAATTTCAAGGCTAACACATGAGTTACTTCAGCTGAAATTCTAACCTACTCAGCTCATTTAATCCATCCAATAACCCTGTTATAGGCTGAGAAGGTATTCTCATTTAATTACAGGGAAAAGTTTCAGAAAATTAAGTGACTTGCCCAAGTTGCAGTCAGAACTACAACTTTTCTTCAAATTCTGGAATTTAAAATTCTGTGCTCTAGGGACTTCCCTGGTGGCGCAGTGGATAAGACTCTGCACTCCAATGCAGGGGGACCGGGTTCGATCCCTGGTCAGGGAACCAGATCCCACATGCATGCCGTAACTAAGAGTTCGTGTGCCACAACTAAGGAGCCCACCTTCTGGAACCAAGACCCGGCGCAACCAAAAAATAACAATAAAAAAAATAAAATAACACTCTGTGCTCTACTAAAAGTGGTTTCTGCTCTTCATGACAATCTGAGGTACCTCAAAGGTATAGTCTGAAACACGGAACTCGGTTGCGCTGTGAACAACTCACAGTGTCAGGCGACCCACTATACATTTCTTTATGAAACACATTCCATTTTCAGAAAGTTTTGAATTAAAAATTAAGAACCACTGATCCAATCAAATGCCCTCATTTTACACATAAATGAACTGCAGAAGAGAGAAGGAAATGGCTCACAAGTCCCTCTTAACTAGCTAGTATAATAGCTGTGTATTAGTTTGCTAGGGCTGTGACAAAGTACAGACTGGGTGGCTAAAACAAGTTTATTTTCTCACAATTCTAGAAGTCTGAGGTCAAGGTGTCTGCAGGGTTGGTTTCTTCTAAGGCCTCTCTCCTTGGCTGGTAGATGGTCTTCTTCCGCCAGTGTCTTCATAGGTCTTCCCTTTGTGTATGTCTGTGTCCTAATCTTCTCTTCTTATAAGGACACCAGTCATATTGGATTAGAGCCCATCCATATGATCTTAATTACCTCTTTAAAGGTGCTACCTTCAAATACAGTTACATTCTGAGGTACTGAGGGTTAGGACCTCAACATACGAATTTTGAGGGGACATAATTCAGCCCATTAACGCTCCACTCTCCTGCGCCCCCAATTAATGTCCTTCTTACATGCAAAATACATTCACCCCATTCCAACAGCCCGCAAAGTCTTAACCCATTCTAGCATCAAGTCCAAAAATCTTATCTAAATACCATTTAAACCAGGTATGGGTGAACTTGAGATATGATTCATCCTGAGGCAAAATTCCTCTCCAGCTGTGAACCTGTGACTCTAGACAACTTACCTGCTTTCAAAATATAATGGTGGGACAGGCATTCCCATTCCAAAAGGGAAAAATCAGAAAGAAGGGATGACGGGTCCCAAGCAAGTCTACAATAAGGCAAATTCCATTACATTTTAAGGCTGAAGAATAATCTTTAATAATAAAGAATAATCTTTGGCTCCATGCTGTGTTCTCTGGGCCCACTGGGCCAGAGGCCCTGCCTTCCAGGCTGACCAAGGTGGTAGCCCCACTCCCTCAGGCTTGGGGCTCTGATCCCATGGTGGCAATGGCAACCCTGCCAACCTCTGAACTGCCTTCAGGGTCCTTCTATTCTTCTCTTGGAGGACAACATGTGCTCACAGCCAGGTCTCACCACAGGTGGCTCTAGTGCCTTGTCGTGTGGAATCTCAGAAGTCTGACAGCATTCCTTCACTTCGTCCTGTCCGTCTCTTTCAGTCCAAGCTGGCAGTGTTGCTGCTGTCATATCCCCATCTCTGGTCTTGCTGAGTGTTAGCTTTTAACGAATCCATAAGTCACATGCCCGCACGCCCTTTAGCAAATGGTTGTCTAGCAACTGCCTTGATGTTGTCTCCAGAACACACTTTCTAATTTTTTGCAACATGCATAGGCCGAGAATCGCCAAATCTTCAAGTTTCTGGTTCCATTTTGCTTAACGACTCTTTCTTCAATTATCTCTGCCCTCTTGCATTTTACTATAAGCAGCAAGGAGAAACCAGGTCATGCCTTTAACATTTTGCCTAGGAATCTCAAATATCCAAATTTATCACTTACCAGTTCTATTTTCCACAAACCTCTGAAACACAATTGAGCCAAGTATTTTGCCACTTTATAACATGACTGCCTTCCCTCCAGTTTCCAATATCCTCATTTCCATCTGAGACCTTACCAGAAGCACCCTTTTCACATTTCTACCAAACTCTGTTCATGATCATATAGGTCTATCTCTAAAGTAACAGAAGCCTTATTGACCGCCCCAGAACCCTCACCAGAATCACCTTTAACGTCCATATTTCTACCTACAATCGCTGAAGGCAACCTTGGCTTTTTCTAACATGAAGCTCAAATCTCTTCCAGCCTCTACCATACCCAGTTCTAAAGCCACTTCTTCATTTTTAGGTATTTGTTAGAGTAGCATCCCACTTCCCAGTACCAAAATCTGTGTTAGTTTGCCAAAGCTACAAAGTATCACATTCTGGGTGGCTTAAACAACAGAAATTAACTTTCTCACAATTCTGGAGGTTAGAAGTCCAATATCAAGATGTCAGCAGGGTAGGTTTCTTCAAAAGCCTCTCTCCTTGGCTTGTAGATGGCTGTCTTCATCCAGTGTTGTCACAAGGTCTTCCCTTTTTGTGTGTGTCCTAATCACCTCTTCTTGTAAGGACACCATCATATTGGGTTAGGGTTCAATCACATGACCTCATTTTACCTTAATTACCTCTTTAAAGGTCCTATATGCCAACAATAGTCACATCATAAACACTGGGGGTTAGGATTTCAACACATGAAATTTTGAGGTAACACAATTCAGCCCAGAACAAGCTGAGACTACCCATATTCACTTGTTGTATGAATACTGAATACTGCTCTTTTTCATTGTGCTGATGACCATACAATGGTAACAACCTCTGACACATGGTGTTTAAAAATGAAGGGAGGGGAAATAATCATACACTCATACAAATTAATAAAGAAAAAGTTCGAGAGCATATAATATATATTTTGGACCTCACCAAGCCTGCTATGTCCAAAAATTTGGGTTTCCTTGAAGAGCTCAAATCTGAAGGATCAGTATGGAAGGGGTGTGTGCACACAGAACTTTCCAGGAAGAAAGAACAAGTAGCACATTCAAGGAACTGAGAGGTGGCCAGTAAGGCTGGAAAACAGAAAGTAGGAAGAGTAACAAAACATGAGGTTGAATACGAAAGAAGGGGCCACATCAACCACATTACAGCTTTTGGTCTTTATTCTAACAGCAATGGGAAGCACCTGAAAGGTTTTATGCATGATCATATTTTCCTTTTACAAAGGTCACTCTGGAAAGGAGGGTGCACTGAGGGCTTCTAATTTGCTGGTAATGTTTTACTTCTTGAGCAGGATTCTGGTTACATGGATATGTTCACTTCATGAATGTTTGTTGAGCTATATACACTTATAATTTAAGTACTCTTTAATCTTGTTAGATTGTGGAGAAAAAGGGCTAGAACAGAGCAAGTACTGATATGGGGACCCCAGTCTCAGGAAGAAATGATAATTCAAACTAGAAAGATGGCAGTCAAAAATGGAGAGAGTCAAGAGATAATTAAGTGGCAAAATTCAAAGACCCCAGTTGATGGACAATATGAAGGGGGAAAGGAGGCATCAAAGAAGACTCTCAAGTATCTGGTGTGCAAAAATAGATAGATGGTAGATCCATTTGCTATGCAAAAAAAATCCTGGAGTTCCATAGACAGGAGAGAAGACCACAGGTTCAACTTTTCAGGCTTAAAAGTAGAAAAGTCAGGTAGGCAGTTAAGTAAATAGGCTGGAGAGCAGAGGACAGGTTTAAGAAGAAAACACATTTGGGGAGTAATACTATTAATAGAAGCAATGGGTATAAAATCATTCAGTCCATATTTTTTAGCTCCTACAGTATTACAGGCACTACTTTAGGTTCTGTGGATAGAGCTAAGAACAAAATAAACAGGTTCTCATGGAACTTATATTCTAGTTAAGAGACTCCTAACAAATCAGTATTAAAAAAGATAACTACTAATAGCTACTATGATGAAAGCAAAACAGGACAATGTAACAGAGTGACAGGGGTGGGGTTACTTTTAGATTGGAATAGTCAGGGAAGATTCTCTGTGGAGGTGACAATGTGAGGTGAAACCTGTATGTTGAGAACTATGCTAGGCATAGAAGAACAGAAAAAATACAGAGCAAAAAAAACAGCTAGCACTTAAAGCAAGAATAAGCTTAGCATATCTGAAGAACAGACAAAAAGACCAGTATAGATGAAATGTAGTAAATGAAGAGAGTGGTACAAGACAGGGAAGAAGCCAAGGGCCAGATCACGTATAGTTTAGTTAAGCAGGGAGGGATGTAATTTTTAAAAAATAAATTTATTTAATTATTTTTTGGCTGCGTGGGGTCTTTGTTGCTGTGCGCAGGCTTTCTCTAGTTGTGGCGAGCGGGGTCTGCTCTTAGTTGCAGTGCATGGGCTTCTAATTGCGGTGGCTTCTCTTGTTGCAGAGCACGGGCTCTAGGCACGCGGGCTTCAGTAGTTGTGGCACATAGGCTCAGCAGTTGTGGCTCGCGGGCTCTAAAGCGCAGGCTCAGTAGTTGTGGCGCACGGGCTTAGCTGCTCCGCATCATGTGGGATCTTCCCGGACCAGGGCTCAAACCCGTAACCCCTGCATTGGCAGGCGGATTCTTAACCACTGTGCCACCAGGGAAGTCCCTGGGAGGGATGTAATTTATGGTAAAAAAAATATATATATTTTAATTATAGCTTTCTCTAGTTATTCTGTGGATAAAATTATAGGGTGGCAAAGATAAAAGTGGGGAGACTACTACGTCCAAGTGAGAAATGATGAAATCTCATGGGGAAAATTAAGAGTAAGAATAGAAGTGTTAAAGCAAAAAATAAGGAAATAAGCTCTAAATGACCCTAAAAGAAATAGAAAATCAAAAGTCTCAAGGTTGCTTCTAGTATTTAATTTTCTGATCATAAACAACAATTCTAATAAGGACTACTAGTGAGGTTCACAAACCTCAAACAAGTCTCTGATGGTGTTAGCTACAACAAGTTAAATGGATGAGCCTTCCTCTCTGCCTGGACACTCTCTCTCCTAGCAAGTATCAAACACAACTAATTCACACTCTATATTTCCATGTTTCCTAAATTACGAACTGCCCTATAAAGTTGCTCTATTTAGATGAATGGGTCCTTAATTTCAAGAGGTTGTTGACTATTCTCAGGAGAAGACTAGGACTAATATTCAACAAATATTTATGGGCTCATTAAAGGACAAAGCTCCAAAGACAAGACAAGGAAGACCATGCTCTCATGGCCCTTAAGGGTACAAGATAATCTTTCTTAATGTAATACCTGGGCTCTACTAGGCTTTACACAGCAAAGGGAAGATGGGGAGGGAGAAACATCACTTTTGAGATCACTAGTCTTCTAGCTTTAACAATTTCTTTCCTAACATTCCCCAGAATTAAAATTTTTTTTCTCACTACTTTTTAATTCAAAATGTCTAGCCCAGGCCTCCTAACACATTTCCTATAAATACTTCAATTTACTTATATTCAAAATGAAATATTTTAACCACATCTTTGCCAGTGTTACATTATACACTATTCCAATAATCTCAATCCCATAATGTACTGCTTTCCAGTTTCGTGAACCAAAATCTATCTTAATCTATTCATGAAACCAATGTTATTTCTTCCCCATTCTAACAAAAATTCCACCCCTGATTTCACATTTAGAAACAATAATGAAAAAAGCCACAAACTAGGAATTTTAATTTCTCAAGGAATTAAGAAAAACCAAACAAGATCCAGCCCTTCTATTTTTTAAGTTAACTAAAACAAAATAAGGCAAATAGTCAACAGTAAGAATTCTTCATTCTGTACTTAAAGGTTTTCCTTGCAGAATCTAATTAATTCAATATTTTATTTATACAGCAAACTTAACTGGCTCCTTTACTGTTCTTTAATTTTAGAAAATTAATTTAAACAACATAAAAGAAAAAGGATGCTATTACAAAAGGAAAAAATCCTTAATTCTTCAGAAAATCAGAAAACTGACGTAATTTCCATAACAGCTACTGCTAGCACAAGTAATAAGTGGACATTAAAAGAAAAATACACTAAGACCACTTACAAATAGTGTTGATATGTTTAGGAAATACTGCCTCAAAATTAATCATCAAAACAAACAGCTTACATAATTTAACAATCCATTTATTGAATACTACACATTTCAAGTGCTAATCAAAATCAGGAGATATTAAAATAAAAGGTAAACATTAAAGCACAACAGCAAATGTAAAACTTCAATTGAAAAGATATTGCTGAAATATGATTATCAATTATCAATGTATATTTTGTAGAAAACATTTATACAGTAAATGACATCCTAGCTTTCAATCTTGACTTAAACATTCTAAATAAATGGCCACTTACAGATTTCTTCACTCAGCTTCACTGGTAAGTCAACATACCTCTCTCTAACCCTATAAATTCAAAGGTACCATAAAGATGCACTCAACTCTCCACTGGAATTTCTTTCCTACCTTGAAGAAAAAACCACCCGAAATTAATAATAATAACTTAACCAAAGATAAAATGTGGTTTAAAAGATAAAATGGGATATGGTGAGGAACATGTCTGAACTATATTCAAATCCCAGTTAACATTGTTCCCTAGAGATATTATGTTCTTAGGATAAATTGCTTAAACTGTGTAAGTTTTTGTTTCCTCTTTATAAAAAATTTGAGACTGTACAGTTGTTATAAAAAATCAGAAACTGTAATAATCACATTTAGAATAGGGCCTGGCATTGACAGGCATTAACTAAATGGCAGCTACTTAAATATGTATTATTAAATTAAGGCCTGTTGCTGTTAAATTCCTATTCCTCATTGTAGCAGCACTGGAGAAATGAAGAATCACTTGTAAAAGCTGAACTCAAATTAGCTATCAGCTTTCCTTCAAAAGCATTCAGTTCTTTAAGAATGGCAGATTAGAGAATCATGACATAACAGTGAATTCCATAACAGTGAATTTCCAACTACTATTTATCAACCAGTCTATCAGCATGAGGCTTGAGTATTGTAATTTTTTCTCAAATACATACATCCAAGTACTACGCCATGTTTATGGGATTCCTAACCAATGAGTAACACTGACAGACTAAAAATCTATATAAATCTTTCCAAGTATTTTCATATCAAAGTTCTACCTATACCACAGGGTCAGGAAACTGCAAATCTGTGACCTGTAAGTTTAACATGATTAAATAAGGTTCATAAGGAAATATGAGCTCAGTGGAACACAGGAGGGAAAAAAGTTATAACCATTTTTGACAGTAACTTACCATCCCATCATCTTCATTAAAAATATTATGAAGTTAACACGAGGATAGCTGAACAGAAAATGCACATAGGAAAAAGAAAACATGTACAGGAAAAGACTGAAAGAAACAAGAATGCAACATGATTTCTAATACTATTAAGAAAGAATAAAAAAGAAAGAAGAATAAAAGAAGAGAAAGAACCCACAAACCTCCCCCAAATCAAACTTTTTCATTTTGATATACTAAAAAAACTGAAGAGTCCAGAATTACAACTGAAGAGACACTAGCAAAGCTGTGCGATTATTGTAATTACTAGTTGTAGGGTAAAACTTTAATTTTACATGTCGTATCTGAGAATACAGTTGAAACTGCAAAAAAAAAAAAATCTAAATAAAGTGTATTTTAATGGACTGTACTGAACTTGAACACAATTCTAACTATGAATGAACAGATTATTCTTATTTTTTTCCCCTTAGTTACCAATAAAGTTGAGAGGCAAAAAGCCCAATAGGTCATCTCATAATCTCTCAATCTTCCCATTAATTTACAAACAGTTCGATTTAAAAAATAATATGGAGGGGCTTTCCTGGTGGCGCAGTGGTTAAGAGTCCGCCTGCCGGTGCAGGGGACACGGGTTCATGCCCTGGTCCGGGAAGATCCCATATGCCATGGAACAGCTAGGCCCGTGAGCCACAGCTGCTGTGCCTGCGCGTCCGGAGCCTGTGCTCCGCAACGGGAGAGGCCACAACAGTGAAAGGCCCGCGTACCGCAAAAAAACCCAAAAAAACAATATGGAAATATTAACAACTAGACAACACTCCCTGATGAAGTCTTCAGTCATTCACCTACTTGTTAATGTGATTGTGTCTAGTTCTAAGATTAGGGGTCACAGTATGGCTGTGTTCATGCTAGATAAAATAGTCTATTTTCTATATACTTAAGACAGCTTATTGAAGTTAATGGACTCTGTACTGGGAAATGTATTATAATATGTAATAACTGCAATTTTCACACCTGGAATATGACAGGGTTATCATTCAGAGAACAAAATTTGTTAGGAGGAAAGGAAAGAAAAAGATTATTTCTAATTTAAGTGACTAAAATAAACTTCTATTAAAGATACCAAAAAGTCAAAACTCTCCAAACACAGTCCTAGCTTCAAAAATAACTATTTACTCTTGAGGTTCTCTCTTTTTTTTGTTTTTGTTTTTGTTTTTCGGTACGCGGGCCTCTCACTGTTGTGGTCTCTCCCGTTGCGGAGCACAGGCTCCGGACGCGCAGGCTCAGCGGCCATGGCTTACGGATCCAGCCGCTCCGCGGCATGTGGGATCTTCCCGGACCGGGGCACGAACCCGTGTCCCCAGCATCGGCAGGCGGACTCTCAACCACTGCGCCACCAGGGAAGCCCAAGGCTCTCTTTTCAGAGTTCTTTTTGCTACTCTTTCCCCTTGTTCCTGTGCATAATTTGACAGCAACAACGTATTAAGAATTTCCATAAGAGATACATTCAAAATTGAGTTTATACACATGTATATTCTATGACAAAAATTATGCCATTCAGTGCAGTCTACATAAAGATACTGAATGTAAAGTATAACCATTCTATTACAAGTTTTCTGATTTTAGATGCAAAAATCATAATTATAAACTTATCAAGGTTTGCTCTGAAATTTACAAACCATGCAAAATTGAAAATTTTTTAGACTTGAGACCTTGGCAATTTGAATCAACTGAATTATTTAAATGCTGCTTAGCAAAGTAAAAAAAAAGGAATAAAAAAGACACACAAGACAATCACCAAATTACTCCTCTTTCAGAATCTATTTCAACAAACTTAATACTACTTCCTGCAATCCTAAGGATATTTTAAGGAGAAAATCTGGCATACATACAGGGAAACCAATTGTTTTAATAATACCTTAATTCAAAAAATAAAAATTGGTATGCCAATCTTATTTAAATTGTAAAGAAAGACAACTATCACCAAAGAAGATACCCATTAATCCCTCTCCTTTCACAAAAATTACAGCAAACAATTATAATGAGAAAAAATTATGTATAAATTGTAATCTACAAAATTTAACTCTATAAACAGCTAACTGGATCTGCTGTTCTGCTGCCACCAAATGTTTATTCTGAATGCTCACTGTAACAAAACTAAGTAATACTTTGTTATGATTCCAGACTAAGAGGCATTACTCTATTTATATGGGTTGCAGACAAACACACACAAAAACACTCCAGCCCTAATAACTGAATTCTCAGTTATTGCATTCATGTTACAATACTACATAAAACTTCAATAAAGGCTAGTAAACCTACCTGGTCAAGGTATTGGGTTGGCCAAAAAGTTCGCTCGGGTTTCCGAAAGCTATCCCACAAAAACCTGAACAAACTTTTTGGCCAACCCAATATTAATATAATACATGAACAAATGCATTTCTTCAGAGAACACCACCAATTTTCTTTATAAATACTTAGAAAACCAGGCTCAGAAAATCAGACATTTCTACAATAACAAAAACTCAATTATGGTCAAAATAAATATTTTATATCCTTTGAAATCATGAACTCTTTCAAAACTTACCAATATATAAAACTGGAAAATTTCGTAACCTATATTAATTAGGCAAGAGATAAGCAAACTTCAAATAGTTAAATCCACCCTACAATACCACCAACAAAATACAACCCAATCTTTTGTAAACAATCTTATTTTAAAACGGACATTAAAATATTAAGAAGCTAACATTTTTTTTCAGAAAGGTGAATACTGAAAGATTATCAATTTAAAAAGCAGTATCAAAAGTTCAACTTAATTACCACACAAATATTTTTATTAGCAGTATTATGACATAGAAAACTATAAATTTACTTATCAAAAAGGAGAAGTGATTTTTCATTTCTCCTATGAAAAAACAAGGCTATGAAAAAACAAGTTATGAAAACCTATGAAAAAACAAGTTAATCTTTCTGAACCAAACTAGAAGCTATCAATATATTCTGTTTAACTAAAATGTTCACCTTAGTTGAACATGATGAGTAATGCCCATTTTATTCTTTGTGATGGAGACCAACTCAGAATGGCAGGTAGCAGCTGGGGGAACTATTCCATTAAGAATATACCTAAATTTAAAAAAAGAATATATCTGAATAGAAGAAAAAATTTTGATGAAAAATCCTTACTTGGTAAATTTCATATTTTTACAGATTTTTAACATCAAGCAATGACTTATAATAGTGATTCTGGTATCTTTTATTGCATATTCATTTCTCTATTCTGTTATTGTTCAAAAAATACAAATAAAATTAGCCACAATGCTTGGGGGAACTTTTAATTTACTTTGTCTTAAAAAAAAAAAAAAATTAGGGACTTCCCTGGTGATCCACTGGTTAAGACTCCATGCTTCCAAGGCAGGGGGCACAGGTTCAACCCCTGATCAGGGAACTGAGATCCCACATGCTGCACAGTGTGGCAAAAAAAGAAAAAAAAAAGTCTTCCAGAATGTTCATTTCCCTGCCTCAATAAGCATTTATAATTTTTAAAAATAATCAGCAATGATTAACAATCTCTGCATGATTATTTACTATGCAGAAGTACTAGGGGATAAGTTGAATCTGTAATAAAATCTGGACATTTATTTTAGACTTACTATCATGAACATGTTTCCTCATAATCTGTATCTTCTAAAGGCAATTCTCTACATCCTCGAAATAAACTGGCTACTGTTCAAATACTATAGATTTACAGTACTATTATTTCTGAGTAAAGTTTTATAAGGACAAAGGGAAAGGGACACACAGTATATACCTACCAGTTGTTTCACCTGTCCCAAAATTAAATCCTTTACTATTTCAAAATGTCAATTTACATAATAAAATGCTGGGAAAAGCAAGCCCAAATACTAAGAAGTACTACTCTGAAACAAAAAAATATATGAAAATAGTGAATAATGGAAATGTGTGTATGTATTGATATAAATAAATATATATACACTGACACACAAACATGAGTTAGCATATTGCTACTACATCATATTTAGTTAGGATGAACAAATATATACAAACATACATATGGGTTACACAAAATAAAGCATGGTAATACCCACTTAAATGTAAACAGCACTGTTAGTACAAATAAATAGAAATCATATTCTTATCTCACTAAAGGTATGCAATAAAGACCTTGCTGAGTACTAATATTTAGCTTTGAGTCTTGCAACTTAGTATCACTTAATAATTTAATATTAGTTAAAAAGTAATATAAAGATGTGAGAGAACATTTACAGCTGAAAAAACACCAAAGATTTTAAAACAACATCGGAAGAAAGATTATGGGATTCACTACTTTGCTCTACACCTGTAACTACCACATCATTGTTAATTAACTATACTCTGACATAAAATAAAAATTAAAGAAAAAAAAAGAAAGATTATGGGATTTGGAATGGGCTGGTTTAGGAGAAAGAAAACTTAAAGGACATAAACTATTATCATGTAAAACAAAAAAAATTTTTGAAAGTAGTTGTAATTAGCTCAGTTTTTTCCTAAAAATGGGTAAATCATAGCAAAGTTAGGATGAATTGCAAGATCTCTGAAATGAATCCCATCTCAATTTTAAAATTTTAAGTGATAGAACACAATCTAACAAAAACTATCCAGTGAGATACACAGTTGTCTCTACAGAAAAACTAAAACCTGGAGAAGTAAAATATCCTATGGGACAAATCTCCCTACAACTAATGCTAAGGAACTGTCTAAAATATTTTTTATATTAGAATTACACTGTGTTAATTTAAATAGAGAAAAGTGATATACTATCAAAACAGCCTGAAGAGCTTTTGCAAACTATATAGTGACTGCCCTGTTTATGCATTCCAGAATCAGGGGCATGGGGAGATAGGAGATGGCTTAAGAAGAAGGGTGATGAAAACGTATATTACGGAGAAAACACCCCAGGTGACTGATACACTTACTGTGTGGTATTTGATAGAGAATTTTGTTTTAAATAAGGGATATGCTAGTTATAGCTTAGAAATACTTTTTCACACAGATGAGTTTGCAGAAACATTTTACCTGTATAATGAATAGAGGAATCAACTAAGGTGCCTATAACAAGTTAGTATTTCTTATATATTTAAGATAGTCAAGGAAAAATACTAAAGTTTATGAAAAGTTTAATTTTGGTATGAACTATAAAACTGTCTGACATTATCTACAAAAGATAAAATTAGTTTAAAATTCAATTATAGAAAAACATTCTGGTTCCTAACCACTCTACTCAGGTATCTTCGTAATAAACAAAGGTATTACAACAAAAGATTATAAAAACATTTAAAATACAATTTTATATAATTTTTATTTACACTTTAAACAACTTGCTGGGAACATCTTTTGTGAGGCAAAGTAGTCTTTTTTTAAATTTGAAACTACTTAAACTTCAAGACAGGCTCATTAATTTTTTTTTCAAGGGCACGCAACAAATGTGTTAGCTGAAAATAACCAACTTAATGATTATTTGTAACACAGACTTCATTATGTGAGCCTAGAGAGCCTCCCCACCTCTGTCTCCCCTGTGAAGGAGGTCTTTGTGTGCTTTTGTGTGGTGGTTCCACTGAATTCATTACAATAGAGATGGACACTTGATATTCATAACGATCCAACATCTGAGCAATCTTCTTTCGAGAAACACCATGTTTATTCCTCCTACCAAAAAAGAAAAGGATTTTAATTCTTTTTTCTTTTAGAATATATAGGCTTAGAGATTAAACTGTTTTAGAGTAACAGAGTACAGATTTTAAATTACATTTTGCAAATAAATACCAGAAGATACACCTCACATTAAAAAAAAAAAGGCTCTCTCAGGTTTAAACAATATCTTAAAAAGGCTTAAAGATACCATAGATCACAGCAAAGTGTTAACTGAATACACCTTCACACAGAACTACTGATTCACTGAACCACTGGGTTAATCTTCCCTTCTTTTTAAAAAACAAAGTAAAAAATTATAAGATACTGTTTTGAAAATTATAGAAGAATTGAGTGGGCTTCCAGGACTGACAAAAATCAATATAAAATACATATCACTTTTAAAAGTTATTTTAGCATACTTGCATTACTAAAAAAAATTTATTATTGATACCAAACTATATTATTAGAGATACAATTTGTACGTATCTCACAAATGTAATGTTGAGTGAAAGAAACTAGATATAATGAATATATACTGTATAATTCTATTTATATAAAGTTTGAGAAAAAATTAAACCATGATGCTAAAGCAAAGGATATTAAAAAAAAAAAAGCTTTAAGGAAAAGAAAGTAAGTAATTACCAGGGAATTATGGAATTGTTACTGGGAAAAGGAACTCACAAAACTTCTAAAGTGTTGGTAATGCTCTCATGACACGGGGTAATGGTTAAATGAGTATCTGTTTTATAAGAAATTTGTTAAACTACATATTTATATTGTATGTACTTTTCTGTGAGTTTAATTATAACAAAAAGTGGTTTAAAAATTATTCTTGATCCTCAAAGAAATTTTTACAATGTATTTTACACTTGTAGTTTTCCGTAACTTGATTTGGACATGGCAAAACACACAGAACATATTTTATATTTAATGTTATAGTTCTAGATTTACTAAAACTAACTCATTTTTCCAGAAAAAAAGACATAAAAGAAATGTTTAGTTTTCAAAACTACTGATGTTTAGGTTAAAGATGAGAAGAGAAAGCAAGAGAGAGAAAAAATAGAAGATCGAAAAATAAAAAAGAGAGAGAAAAAGAGAGATCTGAGGTCAAGGTTGAAATTGGCCAAGCTATAGAAATCCACAAGAAGTCAAAATTGATGATTCAATCAATTCTTTACCAAAAAAAGCTGTCAAACTATACTAGATATCAGTTAAACTTACTTTATTTTGTAAAGTTAATTTATATTAAGAATTGTAATACATTTCAACAGTCTCAAATGTAAATAAAGCCTAACTGTATAACAATTTCATTAATTCATTTATTCAGCATAACCCAAATATCTTTGGTTTTTAAACTCTCTCTTCTACCTGAGGTGCAATATACACAGAGGCAGGTAAACAATACCAGATATTAATAATATTTATCAGTTTAACTCTTCATAACTTTGATTTGGCATGCAAGTCAGAAAGGGAAAGAAAGGTAACCAAAGGAATAAAAATTCAAAGGTACAAAAGGAATGAAAGGCAAGGGGGAAGAGTTAAATTAGTTGAACACCATACACAGAATAACAGTTTTAAGCTAGAAGAGGGCAAACTGAGGTGGAAGGAAAAAATGGTTCTAAAAAGAGAGGTGATGGTCATACAACTCTGTGAATATACTGAAAACCAATGAATTGTACACTCTTAATGGGTAAATTGTAAGGTATGTGAATTACATCTTAAAGTTGTTACCAAAAGGGGGTTGTGTCCAAGTGAAAATGAAGAAAGAGAAACCAGTCAGTCAGGAAAAGTAGAGGAAAGGGATGAAGATAAAGACAAATGGAAGAGCAGGGCTGAATGTAATACAAGTCCACAATCTCTCACCACAAATCCTGAAATCTAAAATGCTCTGAAAATTCAGTTTTCTGTTGACTCATGTAGCAGCAAAGTCTAACCATGCTTGTACTCATTTGACAGCATGATCTACTCAGAATTAACATTAAACAATGTAGAATCTTTCCTTTCTACTTAGACTGACCATTCATGATCTGCTGCAGATATATTAAGATGCTGCCCCAAACTCTGCTAGGAGTGTTACAATTAGGTATATGCACTATATACTTCCTTTCTAAAATTAAAAAAAAAAAAAATCTGAATTCCAAAACACATTGATTCCCAGAATCTTGGGTATGGGATAATGGATCTGTAGCAGTAAAGATGGGAAAAGGGGGGAGATAAAAGCACCAGGTGAAAGGGTGATGGGATCTAAAATGGGAAGGAGATGAAGTTGGAAAGGCAATGCAGAGAAGTGGCCTAGCTAAAAAGCAGAGGGAAAAGTCCTAACTTTTCTCTCAGAGTTTTCCGGATCTCCATTAGCGTTCAACAAATTGGGAAACAATGCAGAAATTCACATAAGAAAAAATAACAAACACACTTAACAACGAATACTTAATGAAACTTAACAGTGCAAAGATCCTCAAACACCTTGCATTTAAGTCAATGTTCCTCTTAACAGAAAGTGAGTAGTAGTAGTCCCTATTCACAGGTACCAAAGATATAACAAGCAAAAGCTAGTAAAGAAATTGACCATGTAAAGGAGAAAAAAAAAGAAAAAAAAGATAAGGGATTACAAATTTTTTGAGTGCCTTACTTTTCTAATTCTTCAGGATCAAATTTCCACCAAGTTTCAGGTTCATGAAACTCTACTCTGTATCCTTTTCCTATGGCCTACACAAAAGAAAGGAAGAAAACAAAAACCCAGGGAATACGTCTTAAAGTAAAAAGATGGCAGACAGATATAAATTTCACTTAGACAATACTTCTAAATTTGCTCAACCAAGAAAAGTTTTACTTTTAAAATAATACAGTTTATAAAAATTTTAAGACCACTTAATGGACAAATTCCAATTACTATCCTCAAGTCCAGGCAAAACTAACAAGATAAACATATTGCTTAATAAGCACCATTCCCAATTTTTAAAAAACTAAGCAAATGAACACACCTCTTCAGAGAACAAGGACAAGTGTTTTAATAATAAAGATCAATGTAACCAAAATTTCGTAATATGAAAAAATTGATAATATAAAAACTCTCATATCTCATATTTACCATTTCCACATATGGTTTCATTTCCCAAGCTTGTGTATTAGTGTTGTCTATTATAACTGGAGATCTCCCCTGATTGATAGCTTGTTTTGCTGAAATAAAAAATAAATTTAAAAAACAAAAGCAAAAAACAGAACTATTAGATAAAAATACACAAAATAAAATTTAAACATTCATTAAGAAATTTCCTACATCCCTGTACTTAAAACCAAAACCGTGTAATCTTTTGAATTAGAGCCATGAAAATAAAAGCATTCTGCTATATTAAATGGAATTAAGAGACATAAACACATGCAATGTATATTCTCCAGACCAGATGCTGGTTTTGACAAACTAGCTGTAAAGGACATTTTGGGGTAAATATTTTGTTGAACTTAACAGCTAATAAAGACTTCAGTCTAGAGCTTTCATTTACAGAAAATGTAGGAACAAGTTACATTTGAATATGGTCTGAGTATGAAAAGAGGAAAACATTTATTGACATGGGAAGATGGAGACTGTTAAAAGAAAATGGCAATTTATAAGATAACATGTAAGTCTGATCTTATTTTGGTCAAAATATAAAGATGTGGGAAGAGTTACTAAGACACCAAAAGTTGTCTTCTATAGGTGGTGGGAATATATGCATTTTATGCTTATCTTTATTTTCCAATGTTCTATAATTACAAATAATGCTTTTGAAGTAAGACAGACTTAAGTTAAAAAAAAAAAAGTGCTATGGATTTATCATTACTTATATACCAAGTAGCTAAATACCACAGTTCAACTGACTGGATATTTCTTAGGGCTATGATTCTGAAATTGGGAGTTGAGCTAGAATGGAACTATTCCAAACTGTATCTCCCTCTCCCTATGCCATCTCTTCCCACATAAGGTGAGAATTACTGCCACTGTGAGCCACTCATAATGGCAGGAATGTGTGTACCTCTTAAGTGTAAACAGGCAAGGTAATTAAGAACCCACTATAAAATTTAAAAGGCTGAGGCAAAATCCAATGATATGTAAGTTTTGCTGGGATTTAGACTTCAAACCACTAAGTCCTACACAATGAAAACACATAGATGTCGAAGGGCAGGCAGCATTCTAAAGGTTAGTTAAGTAGTACTGACTATGGTGGAGTATCTATTTCGGAGAAGATGTCTCTAAATACTAAATTTAGAATCTAAGTCATAAATAGGGTACCAAGATACTATCAACTCCCACTGCTCCATCCCCAAACAATGATCAAAACTTTCATTTTTAAAAAAAGTATTAATTTTCCTAATCTCTGACAGGCTTACACCTCCAAGGAGTTATGTTCTACAAGAGGAGCTTATTAACCAAATAAATCTCTGATTTGCAGGAATGGGGAGATTATTCTCTTTCCATGAATAATCATCACCCAATACCACATTCCAGTGCACTCCAGAATAGAACACCTAAGTAAACAATGTTTGACTACTCAAATAAAGAGTCATTTTCTTAAACAAATTAACCATCATACGCTAAGAAAGAGAATAATGACACCTTGGAGATATTTTTAACTTATAAGCAGTTAAAGATCAATTTAGATTCCTCTAATAAACATGAGGCAGATACATATTACCAGAATAATGCCCGGCACTTAAAAGTATTCAATAAATGTTTGTAAAAAAGAGAAATTTTGCCCTAAATTAAATGTAATGCTCATAATTTTCAAAATGTCTAATGACTGCTAGTTATCATTGCTTTGAAAAAGGTTAAAAATTACCTTGAAAAAGCCCCTATTTATTATACTAATAAAACCAGTAGTTTATCTACACACCAATATGTTCAGCAAGTAGAAGTCACATGGCACGAACATTTTAATGAAATATTCTAAACTAGTATTGCAAAAAGAAAACAATGTTTCACAGAAACAAACTTCCCAGTTCACCAAAGGTATACTGGCTCATTCCACTTAATCACCTACTTCTACTCCCCTTAACTCTGGGCCAAAAACTCCAAGCATTTTTTGGAACTGTAACATCATCATTATTTGATTTGGGCAGTAATGCTGCAGCATTTTAAAAAATCAAAAGGAATTAATAGCTTAAAATATTATGCTACTCTCTTTAAATTTATGCTACTCTCTAATATATTTGGAGAAATCCTAGAACCAATACTAGGAAATAATCAAACTTATCTGACATTTAAACTTTTTACTCAAAAACATTCTCAATGAAATTCCTTACTCTGAAAATTGACAATTAAAAAAGAAAAGCATTTATCCTGTTTTTCCTGTATATACTGTACTTTAGGGTAACCTTAGTTGCTAGTTCTAGGCAAGAGGAAGTTCTTCATTACAGAAGAATTCTAGCTACTAAACACAGAAGGAATGAAAGTCCTAGAAAATCACCATTTTGCAACCTTTAATGAAATAACAATTCATTGTTGAATAAAACAGGGATTAGACTGGCCCTTTGAAGCTACTGATCTTACCATCACTAAAAATGGGACAACCATTTACTTACCAAAAAAAAAAAAAAAGGTTGAATCTAATAAATCCTACAAGTCAAATGATTACCACAAGGAAGCAAACCGACAACTATAGGCTATGGGACACTCTACAGAACCACCAACCAAGTTTCTGCAATAAGTTAATGGTACTAGGGCAAAAAGAGGGAAAACTGCTATAGATTAACTTAATTAAAAGAATCATAAAGCCAAATGTACTACAAAGACCTTGTTTAGATCCTGATTAAAACAACTGTAAAGGGCTTCCCTGGTGGCGCAGTGGTTGAGAGTCCGCCTGCCGATGCAGGGGACACGGGTTCGTGCCCCGGTCTGGGAAGATCCCACATGCCGCGGAGCGGCTGGGCCCATGAGCCATGGCCGCTGAGCCTGCACGTCCGGAGCCTGCGCTCCGCAACTGGAGAGGCCACAACACTGAGAGGCCCGCGTACCGCAAAAAAAAAAAAAAAAACAACTGTAAAGAAATACTTAAGACAATAGGGGAAATCTGATTATAGACTATATTACATGATGTCAAGAAATTGGGTTTTATTTTGTTTTTTAGGTGTGATAATGGCACTGCAATTAAGTAAGAAGATTTACTTGAAATGTATGAAGTATGATGTCTAGAATTTGCTTTAAAAAATACTTCAGCAAATTAAAAAAGGAGGGTGGAGTGAAAGCAAAAGGGTTGAAGCAAATATAGCAATATCTTGATAAGTGATAATAATTCTGAGTGATGGGTGTGTGGGCTTCAATATAATCTCTCTACTCTAGGTTTAAATAATGTTTCATCATCAATGCATTTTTAATTTCTTTTAAAAAAGAAATTAGATTATAGTATAAGCATGTACTTAAATAGTTCTAGATCAATAGTTTTCAATACTGACTGCAACATTAGAATATATGGATAACTTTCAAAAAAATAATGATGTTTAGATCCACCCCAAATCAACTAAACCAGAATCTCTGAGGCTAAGACTCAGGCATAACTTTTTTTAAAAAGGTCCCCAAGTGATTCAAATGTGCAGCCAAGGTTAAGGAAGAACTACTATTCCAAAATGAAAAGAAAGTGACCCATGTACCTCTAAAAAATGTATTAAGTAAATTTTTTGTAGAGTGACATCAATGAAAAAAACTTTTAATATTCACGGGCATTAATATCAAGCCTTAGGAAACATCAGCATTACTCAAGGAAATAACTTTTGGGAATACATAACAAATGTATCAAGAGTTTACTGAATTTTTTCATGAGGTATAAAATAAAGTCTATCAAAATATCCTATACCTCTATTGTACCAGCTTATGTACACTATTTACAGTTTAAAAAATATTCTAACCACATTCTCTGATTTTCACAACCTCAATCAAGTAGGGCAAGTATAGTTATCACTGCTTCTAATAGATGAAAAACTGGGTCTCAAAGCTCTTTCAATGGCTTGTCAAAGTCATCCAGCTGGTAAAAGTAAAAAGTTGAGAATAAAAATTCAGGTATTCTGACTCCTAGTCAAATATTCTATCCCGGGAGACTTGGCCCAAAACAAACCTCTGTTCTGGTTCCAGTCATGGGCATCACCAAGTTGATTAACATTATACCTGTACCCATCTTGATGGTGAAAATAGTCATCAGTGCTGAACACAATGCCATCACGACTCTGACCAAGCAGAATTCTGTTAATGAAAGAAATCATAAAGGTGCCATTTACAATATAAAATCTATAACCGTCAGAAATAAGCCACAAAGGAAAGGTTATTAAATGAATTTCTGGTACATACTTATAAGTATATTGCAGATAGACTAGCACAGGAGCTGAACCTTAAAAAAGCTTTCAGACTTCAAACATCACTTCACACTTAAATCTATATAGTAATAGCCAGTAATAAAAGCTTTTTAAAGTGGCTTTTGTATTGCAACTTTTAAAAACACTCTTCAATCCCAAAATGATGTCAACTATTATCCATGATTTAACTTTATGAATTTGTATTTGGTGTCTAAAATTGCCTAAATTTAGTGCAACAGGTAACCTAAAAGACAAGTAAGCCTAAGCAAGCAATTTACCTGAGGAAAACTATATTTGACTGAAGACAGCTTCGATAAACTCATTCCTATGAAGCACAAACATCTATGAGCTGAAAGTGGAACTTAAGGTTTAATGCTGTGAAACCACCTATGGTCCTCCAGAGTAAAATCAAATTTAACATTTTTAAGAGATTAAATTACTATGGGGGCTTCCCTGGTGGCGCAGTGGTTAAGAGTCCGCCTGCCGATGCAGGGGACACGGGTTCGTGCCCCGGTCCGGGAAGATCCCACATGCCGTGGAGTGGCTGGGCCCGTGAGCCATGGCCGTTGAGCCTGCGCGTCCGGAGCCTGTGCTCCGCAACAGGAGAGGTCACAACAGTGAGAGGCCCACATACCGCAAAAAACAAAACAAAACAAAACAAAAAATTACTAAATGAAATTAATTCCTAAACGCTAAAGAATACGCTCTCAGAACAAGTCAGTGGTAATCAAGCTTTGTTCTCACAATATGATACCATCTTTAATTTCTAAGCACAGAGAGATTGACAAGTGTTCAGAGTGTCAGAGAGTTCCCATAACCAGTGACTCATGAAAGAGATTGGAGGTGTGCTGAGAAAAGGGAAAAGACAGTAAGAATAATTGGATCCAACAATAACAAAAATATTTTGTTATTTATCTCCCCTCCCTCAACCATTAGGCAATTGGCTATCATTCTATTGGGGATGGCCAAAAAGTTCGTTTGGGGTTTTTCCATAAGATATTGTAAGATGTTACGGAAAAAATCCAGATGAACTTTTTGGCCAGCCCAATATAATTTCTTTTTGAGAGGGGGAAGGGAGTAGAAGGTGGTAGAAGGGATGATACTGTCCTGGGATGATTCAAGAATACTTCCTAATAAAAAGTAATAGGAAGGGGCTTCCCTGGTGGCGCAGTGGTTGAGAGTCCGCCTGCCGATGCAGGGGACGCGGGTTCGTGCCCTGGTCCGGGAGGATCCCGCATGCCGCGGAGCGGCTGGGCCCGTGAGCCATGGCCGCTGGGCCTGCGCGTCTGGAGCCTGTGCTCCGCAACGGGAGAGGCCACAACAGTGAGAGGCCCGCGTACCGCCAAAAAAAAAAAAAAAAAAAAAAAAGTAATAGTAAGGATTTCAACTATTAAGATAACAAACATCTCTCCTTTCCTCAGGTTATAATAAAATTGTATATATTTTACAATAAAAATAAAATCACATATATAAAAGTTTAAAAATTTAATATACATTTTCACTCATAGAATTATGGTTCAAATTACTTCAAACAAACCAAATTAAAGTAAATGGTTTAAATTATTTGTTTGCTTGTTTGAGAGGCTGGAGTTGGATTTCTTTTTTAAGCAGCCATAAATTTCCCAAAATATACCATCTAACACATTTGGCATCTTACCTGCTTATAAGAGATAACCCAGAATATAAAAATGCCATAATATTAGTATTCCAAACCAAAGCTCAATCACCTAAAAAGATCTTGATCATCATCAACTATACGATACCTAGTTACACTCATCAATACCAGAAACCTGATACCATCTTTCCTAAATACCTTATGCTTCTTTTCTTTTTTCTCCTGTTCTATTACTTTATTAGGTGATCTGTCAGATGTTAATAACAACATACTACAAGAGCACAGGAGCTTTTGTATCCAAGGAATGTTTAACCTCTTCCAAATAAAAAAAAAAGTGGGGAGGGAAGGGACAGTAAATCAATTTACATCATTAAACCAAGTCAACATCAAACACGAGTAAATCTCAATGAAGAATATCTTAAATACAGAAATCATAATTAAAGCAAGTAATTTTAGCTTGGAGAGGTTTTTTTCCTCCCAGACTGCTCACACATCTTTTCAAAATCCCCTGAATTATCTCCAAAATACCTGTATCAATCTAGATACATCTGATGTCATACCAACCGCTTGAACCAAAAATAAATTATTTAAGAATATTAGTATTTTCAAAATTCTTATAGTCAGATTCTATCAGAACCCTCACAAGTTAAGACAGGTACTAAAATGGATTCTCAGAACATCAAATTTTACAACTCTGAAAAACCAAGTATCTAATAAAAAATTCAGATGTGGTCCCACTGGCCACTTGATTTGTATTTTTTCAAAATCGCTATCTTTTTTGAGGACCTAGTATGTGCCAAGCATCTTATATATATACATCTATGACCGCATCGAATTCTCACAACAACCTTGCCAATATGGTATTAAATAAATCCAGAAAAGAAAATAATTTCAGAAATCAGGCCACCAGAATTACATAAATAGTGGTGGGAGAGCCCAAACCAAGGGCTTACAAGATCCCTGCCTCCTGGAATTCACGCCCTTATATAATCCCCTCTCCTTGAGTGTGGGTTTGAGTCAGCAACTAGCTTCCAACTAACCGGATATGAAATTTCATTTCCAAGATTAGATTATGGGCGGGCAGGAAGTGGCTCGCTTTCTCTCTTCACATTGTGAACAGGGGAGAGGTCCAAGTGGCAAAGAACTGAAGGGACTCTCCAGCCTACAGACAGCAAGGAACTGAGGCTTTCAATCCAACAGCTCACAAGGAACTGAGTCTTGTCAACAAGACTTGTGAGAGATATTCCATGCAGATCCTCCCCAAGACAAGCTTTCCATCCAAAACACAGCCCTAGCCAACATCTTGATCATAGCATTGTTAGAGACCTTGAACCAGAAGCACCCAGATTCCTGTCCTTCAGAAACTGTGAGAAAATAAATGTCTGTTACTTTAACAACTCAGCTTTAGGGTAATTTGTTACACAGCCATAGAAAACTAATGCACTCTGTGCTTATAACTTTCACTAAGTAAGAACAAGTGAATCGTATTCTTTAAACCTCATTTTGAGAACCTTATTCCCCCAAATGGTCTACTACAGAGTTAATTTTCATATTTTATTTTATTAAATTTCTAAGAACCATATATATTTTTGTAATATATCATGTACATTTAAAAATAGAAGTGATTGGCTTCCCTGGTGGTGCAGTGGTTAAGAATCTGCCTGCCAGTGCAGGAGACACGGGTTCAAGCCCTGGTCCGGGAATATCCCACATGCCACGGAGCAGCTAAGCCCGTGCACCACAACTACTGAGCCTGTGCTCTAGAGCCCGCGAGGCAGAACTACTGAGCCCGTGTGCCACAACTACTGAAGCCCGCGTGCCTGAAGCCCATGCTCTGCAACCAGAGAAGCCACAACAATGAGAAGCCCGCACACCGCAACGAAGAGTAGCCCCCACTCGCCGCCAGCTAGAGAAAAGCCCACGTGCAGCAACAAAGCCCCAAAGCAGCCAAAAATAAATAAATTTTAAAAAAAATAGAAGTGATTTTCCCAAATAATTCTGAGTAAAACTGACACTTCATGAACCGTTTACCTCCTGACGTACTGAGTGGCCTTGCATACCCCCCTGGTCCAGCTATCAATAAATAAAAAAATAATGCTGTCTTGTGTAGCTTATGCTACATGCAAAGAGTGGTAAAAGCAAATCCTACATGAGTTCAGGAGGAGGATTACTGAGGGGTGAGATGAGAAACCAAAACCTCAGAAGTGGAGGCATTTAAGAGAACCTCTGAACAAGCAGAATCCTGAGAACAATGAACGGACAAGTATTATGTCTCCTGCAATAGACGACAGGGTACTAGTCCAAGTGCAGAAGGATATGAAGATAGGTAAGGACTATTAAGGAAGAAAGGGACTTAAATATTATCCCAAAAGAATTTGAAATTTATCTAACCCCCTATAACTCATTACCAAATAGCAGATAACGCCCCAAATCAGTTCAACTCTGACCCTCCAAATCTTTATTCCTTTTTTCAAAGCTCATTTGGAAAGCAAAATCCTACACGAAACCATTCCTCACTAGAGAATATGTGGCTTTATAACCAATCCCAAACAACCATTTCTACTTCATTCAAAAAAAGTACTGACCTAAAGAGAGACTCCTGCTTCTTTAACCAAGCTACTCAAAGTCAGGAGTCAGGTACAGGGCTACACATGTGATAGATATTAAAGTGAAGGATTAGATAAGAAACACACTACCATCTTCATCCCCAGTTTGATCTCTTAGCAGTTTTTGTAACTTCTCCCAAGTCCTTTAACCTAAACTCATTCTTTTTATTAGCCTGTACTCCTTCTAAAAAATGAAAAGACTATAATTCATCTCACAACACTGTTACATATGGAAGTACTCTCTCTAAGTTGTAAATGATAACATAAATGGTAGTTGCGACTATAACTTCCATTCTTATTATACCTAATTCCTCAAATAAAGAAATATACATATTATATATAATCACCTCTGTCATCTCGCAGTACAATTATGTCTCCTTGAAATTTTACTGAATTATCACCACACTTTATTCACTTTCAGTTTCAACATACTCCAATATGTTGTTCCAAACCTAATCATTCTTTCTTACATTTATTCTGTACCAGAAGCCCTCGCTAGGAGATCTCTTCATCCAATTACCAAATTTCAACTTTTCTTTTCTCTGATATTATATTCTAAATCTAGAAGAATGCCCATGCTTGTAAGACAACTTCACTCTTAATTTCTATTCTTTCTAAAGAAGCACTGAAATTTCATTTTCTCTACAAAATCTCCACTGCAAAAGAATCAAAATACATAGACTTAAATTCAAATTCATTTACAAAATCACAGCTTACAATCTAGCTTGAAATGTCTGCATCATAATTTAATCTTTCTCCAATTTCCTGCTTCTGAAGAAATTTTGTTTAGGTGGTTCAGAGTGTCTTACAAATAAACATAAAACATTTACAAAATGGTTCCTTGGACTTTGTTTTTTTTCCTCCTTCGATTTTTTTATCCTCACCCAAAGACATCAAATAAATTTTCTTTTTCTCCTTATCTAGCATAAATCTTGAATCATCCTACATAAACTACAAAGAATTTGTATTGTTTTTCTTTATGCTATTTTTCACAACTGCACAAATGTACTGGAATGCATCAATATTCTGTTTTTAAAATGTAAACAAAAACAGGAATTTTAAACATTTCGGCACACGATAAAACATCATCAGTTCTAATTCCATTAATTCAGATACTGCTCATTTCAAACTCCTTAAAGAAACCAAAAAAGGTTCTCTCTGTCAATAATGGTATGAACACAGCACAGTTCTTAAGACACACTCAAAATTCCCTTCCTTGGGTTATCTCATTTGCTTCTCACAATAATTCCAGAAAAATAAGTATTACTCATTTTATTAACAGCGAAGTCTGTCCAAGGTCACAAAGTGAAGTAACTGAGTCAAAGCCCAAGTCTTCTACCCAAGAATTCAACTCCTCCTGAATAGCTGACTTAAAAGGGAAGGCCAGCACAGTTCTCAAATAGCATTTGCTTTCGTCACCGTCCTAATTTTACATGGTGAATCTATATTTAAAGCCCTTAGCAGAATCTTAACATAAATATATATGCCAATTCTCTTTTCCTCTATCAGAAAACATCTTTTAAAATATTTACCATCAGATGCCATTCTCAAGTATAACAAATTAAAGAATTTTTACTAGAAACATAAAAGCATTTGCCACTGATTACAACTAGCATTTATGATTTTTAAGCAATAAATTACCAAGTATTCACTTGGTATCCTTTACTTACCGAGACAATGTTGTTTTCCCAGAACCAGGCAAACCTCTTAAAAGAATAAGTAACTTCTGCAATTTTTTTAACTTTTCCTCTTGAAAATGCTGGTTCATAAACCTGTCAGTTCCATTATGCTTGTCCACAGAAGGATCTTTCCAGCATCCTTCACTGGTTTCACAGAAACCATTATTCGCATATACATCTTGCACAGTGTAGCCATTTCTAGAGGGATGGTCACTACTGGTAATGTCACGACAGTCAGTATATCCATTGTTCTGATCAAAAGTCAAACAATTCCAGTTAACATGACAACTATTTACATAATATCCATTTTGCATTTGAAAGCCATCTTGGGCATGGAAAATATTTGATGATGGATTTGGTGGAACGTTGAATCTTTGAATATTTAAGTGATGGTTAAAACTGGAAAGATGAGGGTCTTGTGGTACTATAAAAGAATGCACTGATTGCCACTCAGGCCTGAAGGAAGCAAATGAATTGTCACAAAAGGTAGGTATTACTTGTCGATTATAAGGATATTTACCTGGCTCATTCCCCACGCACTGCTGATAACCCCAATGTGACTGAAGGGCACTGGTAAGATCTCTTTTCTTTTCTTCTTCGGATTTTAACAGATTACTATGGCCCTGATAATATGGAATGAGTTGTTCCTCAGAGGGTTCAGGTTCCTTACAACTGCTTTCTGAATCACCTTTTTCATTTTCAAGCTCTTCAATTTCTTTGTAAAACTGGAATAATTCATTGTCAATCTCTGATTTTTTAGAATTAAATTTCTGTTTCTTTTCTCGTTCTCCTTTCCCATCTATACCACTGATAGTGTCTGCTTGATTCCTCCTTCTATTACATTTCTTTTTCTCAGGGGGTTTGTAAATGGGTCCTATAAATGCTTTACTTGTGCTATATATCGCATCATCTGTGGATACCAATGGACGACGTGTATACTGTAAAACTTGTGAATCAACAGAATTAATAACACCCGGTCTATTACCAAGCATCTCATCATGCACAGGTTTCAGCAAATTTGTAGTTTTGGTTTTGTCCTCCTGAGGATAACTATGTCCTCTGACATCAGTGATGGTCACAGGGACCCAATCATTTCCAGTTTTCTCTTGCTTTCTGTGAAAATGAGCATTACCATGATGGGAGAAAACATATGCCTCTTCAGTAGACTTCAATTTCTTATAGCATGGTTCACTTATTCGTTCTTCCCCACGTCCCATGGACTTAGCTTCAATTTCACCATAAGGCATCTGAGGAGCAAATAAATCACAGAATTAACAGCTAACATTTAAAAAAATCTAAACAAAAGTTTCCTCAGAAACAACAGGAAATAAACTTAATTTGATATAAGCATTTAATAACATTTTCCCAAAATGCAAAAATTGTAAAATTGTAACTTTATAGCCACTTATTATTGGTATGACATTATGATTTAAAGGAGGGGTCTCACTGAAGGTAAACAAACATCCTTTTTTAAAAAAGATATATCTCATCTTTAATCTAAACGATGTATTTCTGAATTTAGAGGATGTAAGCAAGAATGTAAGCAAGCTCGGAAAGCTGAATCAGTAATATATACTTTGATGATACAGACATACAATTGTGTATTAAAAGGGAGAGTAAGGACTTCCCTGGTGGCGCAGTGGTTAAGAATTCACCTGACAGGGCTTCCCTGGTGGTGCAGTGGTTGAGAGTCCGCCTGCCGAAACAGGGGACACGGGTTCGTGTCCCGCTCTGGGAGGACCCCACATGCCACGGAGCGGCTGGGCCCGTGAGCCATGGCCGCTGAGCCTGCGCGTCCAGAGCCTGTGCTCCACAACGGGAGAGGCCACAGCAGTGAGAGGCCCGCGTACCGCAAAAAAAAAAAAAGAATTCACCTGCCAATGCAGGGGACACGGGTTCGAGCCCTGGTCCAGGAAGATCCCACATGCCGCGGAGCAACGAAGCCCCTGAGCCATAAGCCCCTGCGCCACAACTACTGAAGCCCGCGCGCCTAGAGCCTGTGCTCCGCAACAAGAGAAGCCACCGCAATGAGAAGCCCGCGCACCACAACGAAGAGTAGCCCCCGCTCGCCACAACTAGAGAAAGCTCTAGCGCAGCAACAAACACCCAACGCAGCCAAACATAAATAAATAAATAAATTTATAATAAAAAATAAATTAAAAAAAATAAAAGGGAGAGTAAGTCTGCCAACCAAAGTGACACATATCCAAACTGGTTATGATAAATTGCATCATAAACGTCTTCCTGTTTAAAATTACTAGGTCCTTAGCAAACCTCAGACAACCACATCTCATTAGCAATCAAACGTCAAATTAACTGCAATGTCAGTCTTTATGGGCCCTACTCTTACGAGTAGTGTAAAAGTGGTTTCCAAGTGGGTGTATTACGTTAATTTTAAAGAAAAAAATAATAACTTCAGTTGTACTGCGAATGACGGAAATATGTCATATTATGTTTAAAAAATAAATCCGGCAACTCCCCAAACCAAAGCCCTCATCTTTTCCAGATGGTTTGTCTATCTCGAAGATAAATTCTGCTTCCCTTGAAATTTTGGGGGGGACCCTCAAGAGTACAATTCAAAAGCCTGTGTTAGTCAATACTTCATTCCGCCCGCTCTCTGGTCTCCCCTTCTCGAACACGAGAGCAAAAGGAAAGGGCAAAGCGACGAACCAGAACGACACAGGTAGGCCCTAGAGAGGCCGAAGGAAGATACACCTGTAGAGAACGCCGTCCTCCCGGAAACAGCCCCGTCCCAGGCCGCCTCTCACCTTCTCATTTCCTCATTAGAAACGGCAGAAAAGTCCCAAGGAAGAGAAAGGAGGTTGCGTTAAGAGAGAGGCCTATACACGACCTGAACCCTAAGGCCTCCTGACCTCCAAAGAGGGCAGCCCGGGCAAAAGCTCGTCACCCAATTTCTCTATCCCAACGGAGACACGTTCATGTTCTGTCTAGGAATTCCAAAGAGCTCCGAGGCCGAAAGGTTTACTCCCGGCTTCTACGTTTACGGCTAAACGAAAAGGTTCAGGCAAGCGCAGGGGAGAACCCGAGTCGCTAATGGAAGAAGGAAGAAACCGGAAAACGTCAACACCACAACCCCACCTCGCCGAAAATGGGATGTCTACTCACCTTACAACACAGTTCTGCATTGACCTTTACCACTCAATAAAGAAGGTGAAAGAAGCACGGAGACACGGCCCAAAGCAGAGACCGAGAGGGACTAAAAGCCCGGCCCTCAGGAGCGGAGCAACAAGCCTGCTCTCCGTACGCAAGATGGCGGCCACCTCACGCTTGCCCCGGCAGGAAATACAGATTCTCGCCAGGCATTGTGGGAACTGAAGTCCGGAGTTCACACCCAGCCTGGAAACTTCAGCCTCTCCCAGAATCCATTGCTTGACACACGCGCTAAGGGCCACGAACGTAGACCGGAACTAGTTCTTAGGTTGGAGCCGGGAGGTTGTTTAGGAATAGCAGCTTCGGCTAGGAAAGGTGGCGACCTGCCGTTTAGGGCTACCCCTGAAGGAAGAGAGACTGTGAGTGCCTGGCTCCGCAAATAGAGGCATAAGGTGCTCTCAGTGCATGTTTTTAAGGCCTTTTGGGAGACAAAGTCTTTTTAAAGGGGAGTTAACATTTGGTCTCATCAACTAGGGTTGCCGACGTTTCTATGAAATGCCAGTGAGTATTGCAGGCTCAGGTTTTTCTATCGAAGAAGAGAATCGCTGCAGCAGAGCCTTGATAACAGAGAAAAGTACTTATGAGAAAAATCACTTCTTGTCACAGCTGTCTTTTGTTTAGGGAAGTAAAGACCGTTTACTGAGCTTTCCCTTTAAAGTCGATTTGTGAAAAGCGCTTCTATAGAACAGCGCTTGGTAAAAATAAGTGCTTTGTAAGTGTTAAATGAGAAGTAACTACAAACTGAACAACTGGCAATCCTCAGTTCAGGGCCCCTTCCCTCCTCCCACCACCTTCCCACTCTCTCTAGACCCGCGCCTTCACATGCATTCTTTCCTATCCCTGAAAGGGAAACTGCTAATCTCTTCATATGTATTTAAGTAAACCCGTTGCAATAGCGTTTTAATTTATAAATATAATAGTTAAAACCACAGTCTGGAATATTTACATTTGATTACTTAACAGCCTTACGACCAAGAGGGCTCACCAAAAGCAATCCATCCCCTTACAGTGAAAGACTCGTCCTCAAATACAATTTCTCTCATTGACCTTTATTTGATCTTTCCTCGTGATTAGATTCAAATTATGCATCATCGGTGGAAACAACCACATAAGTGAAATTGTGTCCTTCCTCGGGATATTACATCCGGAGGCACAGGATGTCTGTCTGTCCATTATAAGGTGATATTAATTTTTATCACCGGATCAAGGTGTTGCCCAGTTTCTCTGCTGTTTGTTTTCCCCCTTGCAACTCATAAGCAATCTGTGAAAAGATACTTTGAGACCAAGCAAATGTCTTGTTCCCAATCAAACTCTAAGGTTTTGCCTCCATTGATGATCCTTACTGCAATTGATCTTTGCAATGATAGTTACAAAATGTTGATTTTTTCCCCCTAACTCCTTCAAGCCCTCCCCATTTTATTAGTCCTGATGCTACTATAAAGTAAAGCCCTCCTTACTTATTTACTATCAGTATGAATTTATGAATTTTTTTTGTTCAAGGCGTTATAATCCATTGCTGTTCTTATTTATTTATTTGTTTGTTTATTAATAGACTATTTTTAGGACAGTTTTAGGTTCAGAGAAAAATTGAGTAGATAGTACAGAGTTCCCATGTATCCCCCTCACCCCACATACAGTTGCCCCTATTATTAACCTCTTACAGTATTATGGTACATTGTTACAATTAATGAACCGATATTGATACAGTAATATTATGTACAGTCCATGTTTTTCAGATTTCCTTACTTCTTACCTAATGTCCTTTCTGTTCCAGGATTCCATCCAGGATACAATATTATATGGAGTTGTCATTTCTCCTTAGACTCCTCTTGACTGTGATAGTTCCTCAGACTCTACTTGGTTTTGATGACTTTGGCAATTTTGAGGAAAACTGGTCAGGTACCATGTGGGATGCTCTTCTGTTGGAATTTATGTATACTTTTCTCATGATTAGACTGGGGTTATGGGTTTTTGAGGGGAAGGCCACAGAGGTAAAGTGTCATTTTCATCACATTGTAACAAGTGTCCATACTACCAACATAATGTATGACTGTCTATGTTGCACTTGATCATTAAAGTCGTGTTTATCAGGTTTCTCCACTGTAAAGTTACTCTGCCCCCCCGCCTGCCCCCCTTCCATTCTGTACTCCTTGGAAGGAAGTCACTGTGCCCAGCACACATTTCTGTAGTGCTCTCCCTTCATTAGGGTGTTTACATAATTTGTTTGGAATTCTTCTGCATGGGGGATTTGTCTCTTCTCTCCCACCCTCATTTACTTTGATGCTCAAATTATCCGAGATTTGGCCAGCTTCAGGTTGGCTCCTTTTGACCTACACATTGAGCACTTCCTTATCTTGTGGCACAACAAGATTTTCCAGACTTGTCCTGTACATTCATTACTCCGACCCTAGAATCAACAATTTCTCCAAAGGTCTTGGTACCTTTTGTCTTTTTCTTGGAGAATGATATTTAGAAGCTAAGACCTTGGCACTAAGAGTGCTTAGTGATACTGGGGTATTATTGCTTTCAGGCCATCTCAGTAGACAGAGGTGAGGGAGAGGGGAATAGATTTTTTTTTCATTTAAGAAATCATGGATGTTGATACTTACAATTCCAGTCGAATTCCACAGTGTTCTTTGTTGCCTTCCCCATTTCATATTTGTGTCTGCCTTCTTCAACAGTGAGAATCTTGTTTCCTCTTGTTGCACATTTACGTATTTGCCTGATCCTGCATAAAACAGTTTCAGAATTGCTACATTCACGTAATTACCCATAAAACAGTTTCAGAATTTATACATTCACATAATTACATAAGCAAGTCTACTAAAAAGGTAGTTTTTCTTCCCCAGACTGAGGGTTGAAAATCGAAGTACTAGGTGCAAGAATGACTTGGATTACTTCTCTCGCCCTACCCTATCCCTCTTCAGTGGTTTTAAGTTAGTCATTTGAAATACACTTGAGTTCATTTGTTTCTATTTCCAGTTTTAGTTTATTTTTCCTTCCATTATTGATAATTTCATTTTACTTTTGGAATATGTAGAATAATATGCTTGCCAACGTATAAACCATACAAAAAGATATATTCAGAAGAATATCACTCTCCTCCCTATCTCTCTTATTTTTAAATTGATTGATTTTTTATTTATTTATGTTTGGCTGCAGTGGGTCTTCGTTGCAGCACAGGCTTTCTCTAGTTGCAGCGCAGGCTTTCTCTAGTTGCGGCAAGCGGGGGCTACCGCAGACCAGGGATCAAACCCGTGTCCCCTGCATTAGAAGGCGGATTCCCAAACACTGCGCCACCAGGGAAGTCCCTCTTGCCTACTTCTTGAACACTTTTTCCTGCCACCTTTTTTTATGTTACAATTTTATTGTTTCTGATGTATCCTTCCTATGTTTCTTTTTGCAAAAATAAGTAGATATATGTATGTTTTCTTACTTCTCTTTTCTTCCTCCAAAGTGAACATACCATATATGCTGTTTTGCATTTTGGTTTTTTCAGTTAACAGTATCTTCTGGAGATCACTTTGCATCAACTTATTGAGATCTTCTTCATTCTTTTTTTATAGCTGAATAGTACTCCATGGTGTGGATGTACCATAGTTTATTCACTTAAAATCTGATGCTTAGATATTTAGGTAGCAACCAATATTGTGCAATCATAAATAATGCTACAATAAATAACCTTCTGTTTTGATATTTTAGGAGGTCTATCTTTAGAGTAAAGATAGAATTGCTAGGTCAAAGGGTAAATCCATATGTACTACATATTGTCAAATTGTCTTCCACAGAGGTTGTATCATTTTGCATTCCCACCAGCAATATATGATAGTGTCAGTTTACCTGAACTGTTGCCAATGTAATGAATGAGAAATGGTATGTCAGTGTAGTTTTAATGTATACTTCTCTTAACTTGAGTGGGGACAATTTTTGTATCTTTTTTGTGGATTGTCTGTCTTTGGCTCATGTTCTATTGGAATTTTTAAATCTTTTTTTTTACTCAATTAAAAACCGTCTTTATATATTAGGGATATTAGCCCTATATCTGGCATATTGCTTGCAATATTCTCTCCTAATTTATGTCTTTTTTTTTTTTTTTTTACTGTGCTTGGGTTTTTTTTCCCGTGTAAAAGTTTTTTATTTTTATTTTTTGGGGGGTAAAACTCATCATTCCTTTATTGCACCTGGACTTTAAGTCATAGCCACAAAGCATAACACAGGGTTAAGAGGAATTCATTCAAACATCTCTGATCAATTTGGAGTTTATTCGTATATATGGTATAAGAAATTAATTTCCATTTTTTTCTCCAACATGATTTATTAAACAGTCCATCTTTGCTCCAGTGGTTTGCGGTATCACTTTTATAGTATATTAAATGTACACATGAGCCTAGGTTTTCTGTTTTATTCAATTGGTCTTTCTGTCTATTCACATACCAGAACTACTCTATTTAAATTGTATCTTTCTATGCTCATCCACCCCCCTCTCAAATAGCTCTTTTTAGTAATATCCTAGATATTCTTGTCTCTGTTTTTTCATGTAAACTTTAGTATCAACTTACCTAGCTCTAAAAAAAACTTTTGGGTGTTTTTAAAACTGGGATTGCACTATATTCATAAATTAACTTAAAGGAGAACTGACATATAGGTAATGTTGACACATCATAACTGAGAAAGGATATCTTTCAATTTGTTCAAATCAAGTTTTGAGTCAGGAATATTTTATAGTTTCCTTCACATAGGTTTTGAACATTTCTTGTTAAATTTATTTCTAAGTATTTTTATCTTTTTTATTACAATTATCAATGAGATTTTTCTCTTTCATGAGCTCTTCTAACTGGTTATTATTTGTATAAGTTCAGGCTGTTGTTTTTCATATTAACTTAGTATCCTGCTGTCTTACTGAATTATTTTGTTGTTTTAGTTTTAGCATTGCTTGTCTAGAATTCAACAAGTGTACCATCATGTCATCTGAAAAGAGAGGTCATTTTTTTCTTTTTCTTTTTCAACTCTTATACCTCTAATTGATTTCTCTTGCCTAACTGCACTGACTAATACTTCCAGCACAATATAGTTATGCAGATAGTGATAATCCTTGCCTTGTTCCTGACTTTGGTGGAAATATCTTAGTGTTTCTCCATTAAATAATAGCCTGGCTTTAGGATATATATATATATATATATATATATATATATATATATATATATATATATACACACACACACACACACACATTTATACACACATATATGTCCTAATATATATATATCTTAGATTAATATATATATATTAATATATATTCTCATATGTATTTTCTAATATATATACAGTCTAATATATATCCATATATTCATATTAGATAAATATATATATTCATATTAGATGTTAGGATATATACACACATAAGCATACATTGGAGATATTATGGATATGGTTCTAGACCACTGCAGTAAAGTGAATATCACAATAAGGCAAGTCACACAAATTTTTTGGTTTCCCACTGCATATAAAAGTTCTGTTTAGGGCTTCTCTGGTGACGCAGTGGTTAAGAATCCACCTGTCAATGCAGGAGACATGGGTTTAAGCCCTGGTCCAGGAAGATCCCACATGCTGTGGAGCAGCTAAGCCCATGCACCACAACTACTGAAGCCCACGTGCCTAGAGCCCACGCTCCGCAACAAAGAGAAGCCCCTGCAATGAGAAGCCCCTGCACCGCAGCGAAGAGTAGCCCATGCTCGCGACAACTACAGAATGCCTGCACATGCAACGAAGACCCAACACAGACAAAAATTAATTAATTAATTAATTAAAAGAAAGGAAAAAAAAGAATCTGCCTGCCAATGCAGGGGACACGGGTTCGAGCCCTGGTCCGGGAAGATCCCACGTGCCATGGAGCAACTAAGCCTGTGCACCACAACTAGTGAGTCTGTGCTCTAGAGCCCGCAAGCCACAACTACTAAGCCCGCGTGCCACAACTACTGAAGCCTGCATGCGTAGAATCCGTGCTCCGCAACAAGAGAAGCCACCGCAGTGAGAAGCCTGCACACTGCAACGAAGAGTAGCCCCCACTCACCACAACTAGAGAAAAACTGTGCGCAGCAACGAAGACCCAATACAGCCAAAAATAAATAAATTTATTTTTTAAAGTTATGTTTATACTATAATGCCATCTATTGTGCACAATAACATATGTTTAAAAACTAATGTACATACCTTATTTTTAAAAATGCTTTATTGCTAAAAAATGCTAACCATCATGTGAGCCTTTAGTGAGTAGTAATCTTTTTACTAGTGGAGTGGATTCTTGTCTCACTGTTGATGGCTGCTGACTAATCAGGTTTATAGTTGCTGAAGGTTGGAGCCTCTGTGGCAATTTCTTAAAGTAAGACAGCAATGAAGTTTGCCACAGGGATTGGCCCTTCCTCTCACAAACGATTTTTCTGTAATCATTTGATAGCATTTTACCCATAGTAGAACTTTTTACAAAACTGGAGTTAATCTTCGCAAACCCTACCACAGCTTTATCAACTAAATTTATGTAATATTCTAAATCTCTTGTTGTCATTTCAACAATCTTCACAGCATCTTCACCAGGAGTAGATTCCATCCCAAGAAATCACTTTCTTTGCTCATCCATAAGAAGCAAGTCCTCATCATTTCAAGTTTTATCAAGAGATTGTAGCAATTCAGTCACATCTTCAGGTTCCATTTCTAGTTTTAGTTCCCTTACTATTTCCACCACATCTGCAGTTACTTCCTCCACTGAAGTCTTGAAATCATCCATGAGGGGATGGAATCATCTTCTTCCAAACGCCTGTTAATGTTATTTTGACCTCTTCCAGTGAATCGTAAATGTTCTAATGATACATAGAATGATGAATCTTTTCCAGAAGGTTTTCCATTTACTTTACTCGGATCCATCAGAGTAATCACTGTCTACAGCACCTGTAGCCTTACAAAATGAATTTCTTAAATAATAAGACTTGAAAGTCAAAATTACTCCTTCATTCATGGGATGCAGATTGGATGTTGTGTTAGCAGGCAGAAACAATCTCGTGTACATCTCCATCAGAGCACTTGGGTGACCAGGTGCATTGTCAATGAGCAGTAATATTTTCAAAGTAACCTTTTTTTCTGAGCAGTAAGTCTCAGCAGTAGGCTTAAAATATTGATTAAACCATGTTGTCAGCAGATGTGTTGTCATTCAGGCTTTTTTTTTTGTTCCATTTATAGAGCATAGGTAGAGTTGATTTAGCATAATTCTTAAGGGGTAGGATTTTTGGAATGGCAAATGAACATTGGCTTCAATTTAAAGTCACCAGCTGCATTAGTCCCTAACAAAGTTAGCCTGTCCTTTGAAGCTTTGAAGCCAGGCATTAACTTCTCTCTAGCTGTGAAAGTCCTGGATGGCATCTTCTAGTATAAGGCTGTTTCATCTACATTGAAAATCTGTTGTTTAGTGTAGTCACCTTCATGAATGATCTTAGCTAGATGGTCTAGATAACTTTCTGTAACTTACACATCAGCATTTACTGCTTCACCTTGCTCTCTTATGTTACGGAGACAGCTTCTTTCCTTAAACCTCCTGAACCAACCTCTGCTCGCTTCAAACTTTTCTTCTGCAGCTTCCTCACCTCTCTCAGCCCTCAGAGAGTTGAAGAGTTAGGGCCTTGCTCTGGAGTAGGCTTTGGCTTAAGGGAATGCTGTGGCTGGTTTGATCTTCTATCCAGACCACTAAAACTTTCTCCGTATCAGCAATAGGGATGTTTCACTTTCTTATCATTCGTGTGTTTACTGAAGTAGCACTTTTAATTTCCTTCCATACTTTGCCTGTGCGTTCACAACTTGGCTAACTGTCTCAAGAGGCCTAGCTTTTGGCCTATCCTGGCTTTCTTTCTTTCTTTTTTTTTTTTTTCGCGGTACGCGGGCCTCTCACTGCTGTGGCCTCTTCCGTTGTGGAGCACAGGCTCCGGATGCGCAGGCTCAGCGGCCATGGCTCACGAGCCCAGCCGCTCCGCGGCATGTGGGATCTTCCTGGACCGGGGCATGAACCCGTGCCCCCTGCATCGGCAGGCGAACTCTCAACCACTGCGCCACCAGGGAAGCCCTCTTTCTTTCTTTTTTAAAGATTTATTTATTTATTCATTTTTTTAATTTCGGCTGCATCGGGTCTTAGTTGCAGCAGGTGATATCTTTGTTGAGGCATGCGGGATCTTTCGTTGTGGTGCACAGGCTTTTCTCTAGTTGTGGTATGCAGGTTTTCTCTTCTCTAGTTGTGGTGCGCAGGCTCCAGGGTACGTGGGCTCTGTAGTCGGTGGCACGCAGGCTCTCTAGTTGAGGCACGTGAGCTCAGGGTTGTGGCATGCAGGCTTAGTTGCCCCACGGCATGTGGGATCTTAGTTCCCTCACCAGGGATGGAACCCGCGTACCCTGCATTGCAAGGAGGATTCTTTACCACTGGACTGCCAGGGAAGTCCCTAGGCTTTCCTTTTAAATTTTTTAAAAATTAAAAAAATGTTTTTTTAAATAAATTTATTTCTTTATTTCTGGCTGCATTTGGTCTTCGTTGCTGCGCCCGGGCTTCTCATTGGTGTCTTCTCATTGCAGAGCACGGGCTCTAGGTGCACAGTCTTCGATAGTTGTGGCTCACGGGCTCCAGAGCGCAGGCTCAGTAGTTGTGGCGCACGGGCTTAGCTGCTCCGCGGCATGTGGGATCTTCCTGGACCAGGGCTTGAACCTGTGTCCCCTGCATTGGTAGGCGGATTCTTAACCACAGCGCCACCAGGGAAGCCCCCCAAAAAATGTTTTTAAAATTGAAGTATAGTTGATTTACCATGCTGTGCCAATCTCTGCTGTACAGCAGAGTGTCTCAGTTATACACATAGAGACATTCTTTTTGGCCTTCCCAGCTTTCAACATGCCTTCCTCACTAAGCTTAATGATTTCTAGCTTTAGATTTAAAGTGAGAGACGTGCGACTGTTCCTTTCATTTGAACACTTCGAGGCCAATGCAGGGTTGTTAATTGGCCTAATTTCAATATTGTTGTGTCTCAGAAAATAGGGCTGCCCCAGGAGTGGGGCAGATGGAGGAGCAGCCTGCTGGTGGAGCAGTCAGGACAGGCACAACATTTATCGATTAAGTTAGCCATCTTATATGGGTGCAGTTCGTGGGCACCCCGAAACAGTTACAATGGTAACATCAAAGATCACTGATTACAGATCACCATAACAAATATAATAATTACAAAAAAGTTTTAATTATTGTGAGAATTACCAAAATGTGACACAGAGACACAAAGTGAGCAAACACTGTTGGAAAAATGGCACCAATAGACTTGCTAGATGCAGGGTTGCTATAAACCATCAATTTGTAAAAAACACAGTATCTGTGTGAAGTGCAATAAAATAAGGTATGCCTGCATCATATATATTCAAGTTAGAAAGTATCCATCCTTTCCCATTTTCTCAGGAATTTTTATTAGGAATGAGCGTTGAATTCTGTTAAAGTGTTTTTCCGCAACTAGACGTATTAATATGGGGAATTATATTAATATTTCCTAATGTTGAACCATACTTTCAAACTTGGTATAAATCCCACTTGGTTATAATACATTTTTTTCTTAATGTAGTACTGGAGATTGTTCACTATATTTTATTTAGGATTTTTTCATTGTTTTTTTTTTTTTTGCAGTACGCAGGCCTCTCACTGTTGTGGCCTCTCCCATTGCAGAGCACAGGCTCCGGATGCGCAGGCCCAGTGGCCATGGCTCACGGGCCCAGCCGCTCCGCGGCATGTGGGATCTTCCTAGACCAGGGCACGAACCCGTGTCCCCTGCATCGGCAGGCAGACTCTCAACCACTACGCCACCAGGGAAGGCCCTTTCATTGGTTTTTGTTAGTGATGTTGGTTTGTAATTTTTTGGTCATATCTTAATCAGGTTTATGTGTCGAAGATCAGTCACTGATGGAGAAATTAGAAACAAAATAGTTGAGTCCCGCTTTGCCAGTCTCCAATCTTCTTTCTCTAAACATCCTTAACAAGTCATATTTTTCTCTTCTCACGTTTTTTGTTCATGTTACTATGTTTAACCTTTCCATCCCTGGCTGTTACAAGCTGAAAATTGATAGGATCATTTTCTCCTGGTTTCTCAACACTTTCTGGTGATATTTACACTGGTTAACTTGGCTGTACCTTTATAGTTAGGCCCATGCCTTCGGTGCATATCGTTTTTTCCAGCCTCTGTTCCATCCTGATAGATAGATCTTAGGAATGGACCCATGCCAGTTTAGCCATTCACAATTACTAAGCTCTTTTTTGCCAAAAGTAGCCACCAATTTCTAGAGATAGAAAAGGGTTATAATGTATCTCTTTGCCACAACTTTTCTACCAAGTTGTAAAGAAAGAAAATCCCAGACTAACTTCTGACACATATACAGATATTTATTAGCAAACTGCCACAAAACAAAGTAACAACAATTATAAACCTATTTTGTAAATTCAGTGAAGTCCCAACTTTGTCCTTTAAATGTGCCAACACAACTTGCATGAAGAGTTCATTGAAAACAACGATAGAGGTAAGTTGTTACTTTATAGATGAAAGATAATAGGAATCCTCCGAATTAGTGACTGAACACAAACTTTTTCAGAATAAAACTTTATACCAGTTCAAAGGATACCCTGCTAATGCAAGGGTGAGGATTGTTTCTATATTTCAACACACCTATCTCTCTATATATTTACATATACATCTTAAACACCACTAATTTCATCAACAAAAATCCATTTCTAGCATCAAGTATGCTAATTCGCAAAACTCTGGCATTGATCAGAGGTGAATAGAGCTAAAGTGGATATAGGAGTCATCTCTAGAATGTAACCGTTTTATTAAATGTTAGCTAACCATCTCTAAGATATATATTCCTGAATAGGGTACAGGGAACCCTTATGGTGTAGATTTAAACTAGCACACACACAATGATATCACATTATTTATGCTGAAGTATTTGAAAATAAACTATAGATCATTTACAGCAGGTCACAAGCCAAGCCCCATGTTCATTTGTCCTGCCTGTCTGATTTGTACTGCCCTGCTCCCAAAATGATGACCCTAGGAGGCATTTTGTAAATAAGAAAATAATATATTTGTTTCTTATGGTGCTTAATGCACTTGTCCCTGAAGGTAACAGTGTGAGTAAATCCTAAACAGAGAAGCAAGGGAGAAAGTTTTTCCCTAGCAGGGGTGATAGCAAGGAAGCTGGTAAGGACACAGGTAATGAGGCCAAGGCAGGGGCCAGCTAGTTTCTCCAGTTGGGCCAGGCCTTGATCCACCCACCATTACATCTTCTAACCCGTACGGTCTCCAGCAGTGGTTGTTATTATCCCCACCTTCTGTCAGTCTTCACAGAAAAACCAAAACTTACAATGGATATGGCATTCCAGACTTCACACAAATAAAATGATACTAAAAATTGGAAGAAGAAATAAGCAGTTATTTTCAATGAACCCTAAGGAAGCTTCTCTTAAAACTATCTTGCTACAAAGCCACATGAGTTTTTATCCTATTCATAAAGAAAATCTGCATTTGGTAATTTTTATATCTAGAACAAGACATTTCAGGGTTTTGGGTGAAAGAATTAACTTGTGCAGTAAAATACTTTATAGTTTTATTTCATGGAATATAATTAATTTGCACAATTTTTATTGATTCTCTACATGAAGCCTTTTATGCTAGTAATTGAGCTGCAGAAATAACATCTTTCTTGACTGTTTAGTGCCAAAGTCATTGGAAATTATACCTTGTAGGCAATCTTTCAGAAGAACTAGTCAATATATTTGCTTTTTAAAAAATATGCAGCTTCAATAAAACCTCGTATGTGACTTTTATGGTTTCACTAATTTCCCGTCAGTGATACGATCTATTGATTTTTCCATTATAAATATTTGTAGTTATCGTGCAGAAAAACTTATTTTAAAAAACGATGACATTTCATTGCATAAAGATGATTTTTTTAGAACCTAGAAATGCAGAAGCTGAATTTATTTTTAGCTCAATCATTGTCTAAGATTGCTGAGAGGAGAGTGATTGATGGATGTTTCAGTAGTGTTTTTCCTATTTAAATTTTTTCCATCTTATTAAAGTGATTTTTATCACAAAAATATGGAAATATAGAAAGGATAGAGAAGTTACATTGCTTGGAGCTACCCATAGACACCAACTCTGACTAGATTAAGCAGAAGGGAATTTATGGGAACGATAGCAGATATCAGATGACAGTCTACGGGCAATGTCTTTTGCCTGGTTGTGTCAGGACCTGTTTCCACCCTTCTGCTTGTGAAGAATCTGGTGAAGTGTTCTAGAAAGCAGCACCAAGCCTACATACTGTTACCTCCTCAGCACATCCACATCTCTGCATCCACCAGGGTCTTCCCCCAGCCCATCCCACAGTGCTGGACCATTTTATAATCCTTTAACACCAAGTGACGTTTTCTTGTGACAGATTTGATTTTCATGTGAAAGTGTTCTTGCTGCCTCCTTTACTCCATGTTCATTATTCATACACTATAACCCGAGAACCTTCCTTTTATAATAATTTAAACATCCTAGTAAATAGTCAAGCTTTTAGTAAAATTGTTACGGATAGCATATTACCTAAAATTCATAGTGCCTAGCAGTCTTATGTGCATTTGCCCAGATGTATTACTATGGAGATTTTTAGTGCTGTGGCAATAAATAATACTTTATTTCAAAACCCTCAGCTTTTGTGCAGTGATTTTCATTCATAAATGATAGGTTCTCAACCCAGAGAGCTTAAAAATAACCAATATAGTACTAGTGCTTACTCTGTACCAGATACTATTCTAAATACATTACTTAATTGATTCATTGAATCTTTTGAGCAGTCCTATGAAGTAGATGCTATTATTTTTACAAGCCAAGGAACTGAGCTTCTGAAGGGTTTTGTGTTTTTTTTGTTTTTGTTTGTTTGTTTGTTTGTTTTTGTGATATGCGGGCCTCTCACTGTTGTGGCCTCTCCTGTTGCGGAGCACAGGCTCAGCGACCATGGCTTACGGGCCCAGCCGCTCCGCGGCATGTGGGATCTTCCTGGACCGGGGCACAAACCCATGTCCCCTGCATCGGCAGGCAGACTCTCAACCACTGCGCCACCAGGGAAGCCCTGAAGGGTTTTGTAGCTATAACTTGCTCAAGGTCATAGCGCTAGTAAGAGGTAGAGCCAGAATTTGAAACTATGCAACCTGCCTTCAGGGCCCACATAACTATGTTGGCTCTAAAAGCAGAAGTATGGGGCTTCCCTGGTGGCGCAGTGGTTGAGAATCTGCCTGCTAATGCAGGGGACATGGGTTCGAGCCCTGGTCTGGGAGGATCCCACATGCCGCGGAGCAACTAGGCCCGTGAGCCACGTGCGCGTCTGGAGCCTATGCTCCGCAACAAGAGGCCGCGACAGTGAGAGGCCCGCGCACCGGGATGAAGAGTGGCCCCCGCTTGCCACAACTAGAGAAAGCCCTCGCACAGAAACGAAGATGCAACACAGCAAAAATAAATAAATAAAAACTCCTACCCCCAACATCTTCTTTAAAAAAAAAAAAAAAAGCAGAAGTATGTCTTGTAGAGAATATGTAAATTTAACTTTAGGAGGATTTCACTGGGTTCATGTAAAAATTATTATAAAATTTTTGTTTGATCACTATAAAACGATGCTATAAAATGTACTTGAGCTTGCAAAAAATGTACATAATATACATTCACTGTAACAGGACAAAAATACAGAGGTATATAAAGGAAAAGCTAATCATTCCCCACCAGCCCTCATTCCACCCGAATCCTCTGAGGTAACCAATGTTAACGTCGTGCAATGTCTCCTTCCACATCATTCATTGTGTTTGTACAAATATATACACACATATATGGGGTTTCCTCCTTGATTCTTCTTTTCTTTCTGCTCCTTTTCACAAAATGGGATCGTCCCGTACACATGCTCTTGCAGCTTGCTTTTTTCCAGTCCTTTGGTGGGAAACATTTCACTTTGGTAGTGAACCAGTTGCTCTCTGGAAATTCCCTCTTCTGATACCTGTTGGGCAGAAGGACCTGTGGAGAGAAATGAATCCTGCCCACCTAACAGTCTGGGTCTGCAAGTGGAAATAGGACAGGGCTGAGATAATCCTGTGGCCATTGCAGAAGGGACACTGTAACGGCACACATCAAGTGACGTCACTGTGGTGCTGTGTAACTGAAACCTCCGGAGTGGTCCCTTTGGTAATTCTGTTTCCCTTATAATTATTAATAGGAAAATCCATAAAACCAAAGGCACTTTTGTATTTGTCTGGGAGGAAGGGGGAACTGGGGTGTCTCCCTTTCTGATGCCGAGGGATAGAGTGGGACGGTTGGCACTGGCTGACACTACTGTCCTTGGCAGGGCTCAAAGGGAGCCTGGGACAGACCAGTGGCAGCCAAGCGGTCAGAGATTTAACTGCAGAAGCAGAAAGCTCATGGGCAGGACTGGTTACATAGTTTGTGGGGCCCAGCACAAAATGAAAATGCAGGGCCCCTTGTTAAAGAATTATTAAGCATTTCAAGGTGGTGACAACAGAGCATTAAATCAAGTGCTGGCCCTTCTGAGCACAGGTCCCTGTGCTCCTGTGCAGGCCCCGTGTCCATGAAGCCAGCCCTGTTTATGGGGTCCAACAGTGGGAGGAAGGAAACTTTCATTAGCTTACCTTTCAGTCAAATAATAATACTTTATTTTTCATTTTCACTAAAGATTATTTTTTTCTTTTAAAATTCTCATTCTAATGACAGTGAAGGGAAGATGTGAAATTTTTACTCTTAAGTGTAATTTATAACACATGCAAGAAGGTAAAGCCCCCTCTGAAGCATTATGTCTTATCGCCAGAGGTTGGAGGGGACTACACTCTGTGAACATCAAGTACGGTGAAACATCAGAAGAGAGATCGTGCCATTGATTTGAGTACAGTGAAATCCCAAGATTTTCAAGATTGGGCAACCTTCTTGGTTCCCTTATTCAGAAAAGTTAATGGAGGACCAGAACAATTAGAAGCAGAAAAATGTTGTCTATCATCTCTGCTGGCACTTTTACATGAAATTATCTTCAAGTTTAATCCCATTTTTTTCATTTAATTTCTTTCAAGGAATTTTATTTCTATCCAAGAACCTGAAAATGTCTATTTCTTCTGTTACTAGATCTCCCGGTCACTATCACTTTTTTATTGTGGTAAAATAAAATGGTAATACTGATCATTTTGTCATGTATAAGTACAAGTTAGCTAAACCATCACTTTTTAAGTCTTGGGATCTCTTCCTGAGGGAATAAGTCACAGAATTTTGATTAAGTCTGCCATCCAGGCAATGATAAAATCAATCGTCTGTCTCATGTGGAACAGGTTATGCCTTTGAGAATGGTAAGGCCATGACAGTCAGGTGAGGCAAAGCAGCTGGTACCATAGAGATGGAGCCTTCTCAAAGCCCTAAAATCCCTACTACTGGGCCCCCCATCTTTCTTTTCATTTATTTATTTATTTATTTGTTTTTAATTAATTATTATTTTTTTTTTTTGCAGTACGCGGGCCTCTCACTGTTGTGGCCTCTCCTGTTGTGGAGCACAGGCTCCGGAAGCACAGGCTCAGCGGCCATGGCTCATGGGCCCAGCTGCTCCGCGGCATGTGGGATCTTCCCGGACCGGGGTACGAACCTGTGTCCCCTGCATTGGCAGGCGAACTCTCAACCACTGCGCCACCAGGGAAGCCCTCTTTTTATTTTTATTGCGAGCTGACCTAAGCAAATTTAGTAATACCTAACTCTTAGCTTCTTTTTTCATAGGTAACAGTTGTCTTCAATGGTCAGTCAATAAAGGGTTACCTGCTCCCCCATAACTTTGAAAGCACGTTTCTGTCTCACTTACAGACATTTGCTAACAAATATTTTTGTTTAGACAGTGGTCACAGAAGAATTCATAGAGCTTTTTCTGTAATTTTGTTCTTTGTTCTTTTAGTACTCTGACCACCACCTTGCATGAAAGATTCCTTTGAAGCAGATACAATAGTGTTTCAGAGGCAAAATTCTGTTGCTCTTTGTAGTTGGCACTAGACAACAAGAAATCCTCGTGACCTATGACTGAATACCATCCCAGAGGGTGCACACTCCAGGTCTCACTTTACTCTCATTGCTAGTGCATATAAATGTGGGGAGTGTTTCCAAGATACTTGTTTGAATATTTTTAATCCCACCAGTAAGAATCCATTTCTAACATCCTTCATGATATTTACAAGCCACTAACTATGAAAACTCATTTCTCACATTAGTTAGCAAAGTAGTATTGATGGAGGTATGAAGAGCCAGCAGTGTGGTGGGAACCACCCTTTTTGGTGTAAGGCTATTTGACTCCCTCCCCGTTGTCATATGAATGATCAGATTGCTAGCTGCACCTAGAATGTTACTTGAACACATTTATATCACAGTGTCTGTGTGAACTATTTTAAAGTAAATGACAGGCATCATAACAATCTCATAGCCGTGCTTTAAGAAAACATCCTCACTTCTTACTCACATTGAACAGTGCTGTGATCTGGCTTCCACCTCCCACTGTGCCATGAAAACCTTCTCTAATACCTCCTGTAAGCTCTTCATCCCCAGCTCCATGGATTCTGTTTTGTCTTTCTCTCCTTGTGGCATTCGACATCGTTGACCTCGACCTTATTTTTGATACTTTCCCCTCCTCTCTCTGTTCCTTTTGTGCAGACTCCTCTTCCTTCCCGCTTGTCCATTATCAGTGATCTTGAAGATTTTGACCTCAGCCTTTGACTTTTCTGTTAGTCCACATATTCTCTTTGACCGAGTTCCTCCAAGTCTAATGCTTCCCCTAGTTTTCTTCCTTACTGAAAACCTCCAGTATCTTCATCTCTGCCCCTCTTGTGAATGCAGCCAAATATATCTATTCAGCATTACCATTTGGAGATCTTCCAGGCAAATCGTATGCGCCATGTACAAAATTGAATTCACCATGATCTATCCTCCATGACAGGGCCCATTCCTCTTGCTAGTTTTGCTACTCAAATTTAATGACACTATATGTACATATATATATATATTCCCTACTGAGTTTGTTTCTTTGGAGAACCCTGACAAATACATATGTACTATGATGCAGGGAGTTTAGGGTGTTATGGAAGCCTGTACAAGGGACACTTAACTGAGATATGAGTGGTTGGAGAAGGCAATATCTCAATCGAGGTTGTTGAATAGACTTCATCTCAAGGGACTACTGGAATTAGTCGGTAGTGGCTGTTTAGTGCGCTGGTCTTTCAAAGGACTCCAAGCCACATCAAGGCTTAGGGGAAAATATGAGGCTGATCTGGTTAGCAGGCACTGGATCATTAAGGATCTTGTAATGATTCTAAGTGGGACTTTATCCTGAAGGCAGTCAGATATTACTATTGCCAGGAAGTCATTCAGTCAGATTTTCATTTTGGAATTTACTCAATGTAGAGAAAAATGATAAAGTTCTGTTGTGAAAGTTATAAAACGTTTCACAAATGAGGAAACATGAAAGTCAAAAAGGTTGAATATATTTCCCAAGATCATATAGCTACTAAGCCTGGAGTCCAGTTTCTAACCCAGCTTTGTCTAGTCTGTTGTTCACAAATATAGTACACAAATATTACCACAGTCATCTTTAATATCCCATAGTCATTCACATTCATTCATTTGTGTAATATATATGAAGTGCTCTTTGGGTTAACAGTTGAGAATGCGAATATAAATTATGGTTATCTTCAAGGAACTCATGTTCTAGTAATGGATATAAATATATAATTAATAAATAACAAAATGCAGGGTAATTAGAGTGAGAATAAAGTTGTACTAGGCAGGGATTGTGGAGAGCATAGTTAAAGGACCACCTAACTCTCCCTGGGCATTATGATGGGCTTCTCAGAGAAGGGGGCAGTTGAGTTGAGTCTTAAAGGATGTCTGGGAGTTTTTCTAGAGGAGAAAAGCACAAAACATTCAAAGTAGTGAAGGCAAGAGAAAGGACCTTGCATGTAATTCTATATGGCCAGAGCCGCATAGCATAGACCGTGTATTGTATTAGAACAGTAAGCCAGGGTAAGAATCACAGAAAACTCGATAAAACATACAGAGGGGAGGCTTCCCTGGTGGCGCAGTGGTTGAGAGTCCGCCTGCTGATGCAGGGGACATGGGTTCGTGCCCCGGTCCGGGAAGATCCCGCATGCCACGGAACGGCTAGGCCCGTGAGCCATGGCCGCTGAGCCTGTGCATCCGGAGCCTGTGCTCCACAACGGGAGAGGCCACAGCAGTGAGAGGCCTGCATACCTCAAAAACAAACAAACAAACAAACGAACAAAAAACATACAGAGGAGTTTGGGCTTTGACCGGTAGGGGAAGGAAGCAGGGAAATGGGCAAGATTAGAACTGCTTTTTTTAACTTTGTGAGGATTTGGTTATAAAGGAGATGGGGCTGGAAAGGGGAGGCTGTTGCATTGATGATGGTAGGAGGTAAAGACATAGAAATGCGGATCTTGGGTAAAATAATTTATGTATTTGACTCTCCCCCTGGTGCCTAGCCTCTGACTCACTCTTGTCTCCTTTCCACTGGCAGTCAGTTTATCTCTCTTTTTTCAGCAACTGATAAGCTGTTTGCTAACTTAAACTTAGCCTCCGCATCCCCAGCATCCCCTCTACTTCAAGCTCTGCATTTTCAAAGGAAATGCCTTTGAAATGCTAGCAGTGCCTTCAGCAGCCTGGTCAAGTCATAAAAAAGAACTGCAGCGTCTTTGCCAAGGAGTTGAATGAATGAAGACTTTCCATACCATCTTTGAAAGGTTACCAACTCCTGTTCTTTACCATGTTTACAAAATATTGTAAATAATGATAACAATGTGTGAATCTTAGCTTATTTTAAGAGGTTTCTTATAGCACATAAAATTACTTACCGATAGAATTTAATAATATCTTCAATGTATTAGGTGACTACAACACCCCAAAAATAGTATCTGGGGCTTCACATGTAATATTTTGTATTATCACAACATCTCTGAAAGATGGCTGATAATATTATTTAGATTTTACAGATGATTAAATTGAGTATTTGAAAGGTTAAGTAACTTGCCCAAAGTTCACAGTGTGGGGTTGGGATCTAACTTAGGTTCATGGGATATCAAAATCCACTCTCTCTACACAACCCTATCATGCCTTTGTATGTAGATGTGTATGTCCTCATGTACTTTAAGTAGGTCTTTTCACTTTGAGGTGCTAACTCATCTTTTTAATTAGGCCTCTTTCTAATTTATTTCAGGCTATCTCTAGACATTAGACTTAATTCACTAGCCACTCTTTAATGAAAAGAAATAATATGATCATTTAAAATACTTATGGTACTTTATAACATTGTACTAAGCAAAAACCCAAGCTAACTGGTGTATGAATTAAGATACCCAGTGATGTCATTATCTCTAATTTTGTTTTTATAAAATTGCATTAATACTGCTATGTGTGCGTGTTGATATACATGACTAGTAAAGTAAAAATTGGAACAATCTTTCTGGAGGGCAGTTTGGCAATATGTATCAAAAAATTTAAATCTATACATTTAAAAACATACTTTTCTAGACTATTTTAAATATATACAAAAGTGGACAGAAGAGCATAATGAAGTATCGTGTTCATCATCCAACTTCAACAATTATCAACTTGGGGTCAATCTGGTTACATATATACTCCATCCACTTTCCCCGTGTCTGTATTATGTTGAAGCAAATCCTAGATATCATATTATTTCTTTTTTCTAAAGAAAATCATTTGATGTCATTGTTATTTATTTGTAGTTATATTTTTTATATTGAAGTGTAATATACATACACATGGCTGCTCATCAAATTTTTTAATAAAGATCATTTTTAGAGAAGTTTTAGCTTCACAGCAAAATTGAGAGAAGTTATAGAGATTTCCCATATGATCTTTGCCCTTACACATGCATAGCTTCCCCAGTTATCAGCATCCCCCACCAGAGTGGTGCATTGATTACAATTGATGAGCTTACATTGACACATGATAATCACCCAAAGTCTGTAGTTTACATTAGGGTTCACTCATGGTGTTGTACACTCTGGATTTGGACAAATGAATGTTGACATATATCCATTCTTACAGTATTGTAAGAGTATTTTCACTGCCCTAAAAATCCTCTATGCTCCACCTGTTCCTCCTCCCTACTCACCCCAACCACTGGTAACCACTGATCTTTTCACTGTCACCATAGTTCTGCCTTTTCCAGAATGTCATGTAGTTGGAATCATATAGTATGTAGCATTTTCAGAATGGCTTCTTTCACTTAGTAATAAGCACTTAAGGTTCCACAATATCTTTTCATGAGTTGATAGATGGTTTCTTTTTAGCATTGGATAATAATCCATCATCTGGATGTACCACAGTTCATTTATCCATTTAGCTACTGATAGACATCTTGATTGCCTCCTAGTTTTGGCAATTATGAATAAAACTGCTATAAATGTTTGTGTTCAGGTTTTCACGTGGTCCTAAGTTTTCAGCTCCCTTGGGTAAATCCAAGGAGTGTGATTGCTAGATCATATGGCAAGAATATGTTTAGTCTTGTAAGGGACTACCAAACTGTCTTCCGAAGTAGCCATACCATTTTTGCATTCCTACCAGCAATAAGTGAGAGTTCCCATTGCTCTGCAACCTTGTCAGCATTTGGTATTGTCAGCATTTTGGATTTTGGCTTTTGTAATAAGTGTGTAGTGGTATCTCATTGTTTTAATTTGCACTTCCTTAATGACATATGATGTGGAGTATCTTTTCATATGCTTATTTGCCATCTGTATACCTTATCTGGTGGGGTGTCTGTTAAATTCTTTGGCCCATTTTTTAGTCAGGTGCTGCTCACCAAATTTTCACAAATTAAACATACTGGGTAATTAATACGTAGATCAAGAAACAGAATACTTCATATCAGTTAAAAATTTTAACATAACCATTATACCGAAAAATTAAGCAATAATGTTAAATATCCAGTGTTCTAATTTCCAAATGTCTCATAAATGTCATAATTTTTTTTATAGTTTATTTTCTTGAATCAGAATGCAAGTTGGTCCACATATTGCAATTGTTTGATTGGTTAACCTCTTCTAGTGTTTAGGTTCCCTTTCCATCTCTCATTTATTCCCCCTTGGAGGGAGTTATTTATTTATTTATTTATTTATTTATTTATTTATGGCTGTGTTGGGTCTTTGTTGCTGTGCGCGGGCTTTCTCTAGTTGCAGTGAGCAGGGGCTACTCTTCGTTGCAGTGCGCGGGCTTCTCATTGCGGTGGCCTTTCTTGTTGTGGAGCATGGGCTCTAGGCGTGCAGGCTTCAGAAGTTGTGGCACACAGGCTTCAGTAGTTGTGGCTCATGGGCTCTACAGCACAGGCTCAGTAGTTGTGGTGTACGGGCTTAGTTGCTCCGCGCCATGTGGGATCTTTCCGGACCAGGGCTCAAACCCGTGTCCCCTGCATTGGCAGATGGATTCTTTTTTTTTTTTTTATACTTGAAAGAAACTTGTTTGTATTAACCTTTTTGGAAACTGCTAAAATTAACATTAAGAAAGATTTAGTTTATATTACACAGAAAGGAAAAAACAAATTTGGAACTAAAAACTGTTTCATGCATTTAACTTTAATTTAAAAAGTTTACATGTTATTTTTTAGGTTATATATGAATAAGACAGATGCTACTTTTGAGCTCTGGATGTTCAAAGAAAATGGCTGGTAATCTACTTAGCCGAGGACAATAAGTTTTACTTTATGCTCAGAAAATAATCAGGAAGACATTTTTACCATTTTACCCAAACAGCAGGTTAAACTTCAAACTAATCTTTCTCTTTTAGCAAAACCACATATAAAAGTGAATGAATATAAAATCTTAATATAATTCCCTAGATTTGAAGAGCATCTTTCTTCCAGGAGCTTAAAGCAATTTGCTTTATGTTCTTATTCAGTCTAGAAACCCTTCTGTGACGAAGATATGCATTACATGATAGACAAATATGTATTTTTGCCCTCATTCTATGAATAGGAGAGTTAATACTTGCTAGATTAAGGCTGATTGGCTCAACACTACAAAACTAAATCCAGGTCTCCTGACTTCCTGGCCAAATCTCTTTCCAAAGACTTTATTTACACTTTAAGCATTGCAGATATCCTCTTTTCTCCCACTTGATTTCAGTGAATGACGTTGACTCCTTGTCAGGTCAGGCAGATGCCATGCTGTCTTCTAAAAACTAGATTCTTTCTCACTTCCATATTTCTATCCATGTGAAATGCTCTTTCTCCCTTTGATGTATTCAGATCCTTCCTTCAGGTCCCACCTCATTTAAAAATTATCCTCTGACTAAAGAGGCTCAACTTTTGTTGCTTCAACCAAAAGAATGACTACATTTAACCAATGTGTTTAACCAACCATAATCATGATTCTGGTATGGTAACAATATCAGCATATTTCAGAAGAAAGTACACCATTAGGTTATCTTCTTTGAGCACAGGGACCATGTCTTAGTCATTTCTGTTTATTCAGTCCCTACATAGGGCCAGAAATACAGTAGACGGCAGGTGGATTCTTAACCACTGCACCACCAGGGAAGTCCGGAATTTATTTTATTTTTATTTTTATTGAAGTGTAATTGTCATACATCATTATATTAGTTTCAGGTGAACAACATAATGATTCTATATTTGTATATATTGCAAGATGACCACCACGATAAATTTAGTTAGCATCTGTCACCATGCATAGTCACAGAATTTTTTTTCTTGTGATGAGAACTTTTAAGATTTACTCTCAGCAACTTTCAAATATGCAATACAGTATTACCAACTATACATTACATATGTGTGACTTATTTTACAACTGGGAGTTTGTACCCCTTACCCCCTTTACCATTTCACCCACCCCCTCAACCCCTACCACTGGCAGCCACCAATCTGTTCTTTGTGTTTAGGAGCTTGGTTTTTTGTTTGTCTGTTTTGTTTTGTTTTTTTAGATTCCATGTAAAAGTGAGACCATGTGGTATTTGTCTTTTTCTCTCTGACTTATTTCACTTAGCATAATGCTCTCAAGGTCCATCTATGTTGTTGCAAGTGGCAAGATTTCATTATTTTTATGTCAGAATAATATTCCATTGTATATATATGAACCACATTTTGTTTACCCATTCCTCTGTCGATGGGCACTGAGGTTGCTTCCATATCTTGGCTGTTGTAAATAGTGCTGCTGTGAACATTGGGGTGCAGATATCCTTTCAAGTTAGTGGTTTTGTTTTCTTTGGCTAAATACTCAGGAATGGAATTGGTGGATCATATGGTAGTTCTGCTTTTAATTTTTTGAGGAAGCTCCACACTTTTTTCCATAGCAGCTGCACCAATTTACATTCCTACCAACAGTGCAAAAGGATTCCCTTTTCTCCACATCCCTGCCAACATGTTATTTTTAATATTTCTTATATCCATTCTAACAAGTGTGAGGTGATATCTCATTGTGTTTTTTTTTGTTGTTGTTGTTGTTTATTTTTGGCTGTGTTGGGTCTTCATTTCTTTGCGAGGGCTTTCTCTAGTTGTGGCGAGCGGGGGCCACTCTTCATCGCGGTGCGTGGGCCTCTCACTGTCGCGGCCTCTCTTGTTGTGGAGCACAAGCTTCAGATGCGCAGGCTCAGTAGTTGTGGCTCACAGGCCTAGTTGCTCTGCGGCATGTGGGATCTTCCCAGACCAGGGCTCGAACCCGTGACCCCTGCATTAGCAGGCAGATTCTCAACCACTGCACCACCAGGGAAGCCCTCTCATTGTGTTTTTGATTTGCAGTTCCTTGATCATTTGGGATGTTAGGCATCTTTTCATGTACCCGTTGCCTATCTGTATGTCTTCTTTGGAAAAATGTCTATTCAGAATTTCTGCCCATTTTAAAATCAGATTTAAAAATTTTTTACTATTGAGATGTCTGAGTTCTTTACATATTTTGGATATTAATCCCTTATCAGATATATGATTTGCAAATATTTTTTCCCATTCAGTAGGTTGCCTTTTCATTTTGTTAATGGTTTTCTTTTTTTTTTTTTTGCGGTACGCAGGCCTCTCACTGTTGTGGCCTCTCCCGTTGTGGAGCACAGGCTCTGGACGCGCAGGCTCAGCGGCCATGGCTCACAGGCCCAGCCGCTCTGCGGCATGTGGGATCTTCCCGGACCGGGGCACGAACCCATGTCCCCTGCATCGGCAGGCGGACTCTCAACCACTGCGCCACCAGGGAAGCCCAATGGTTTTCTTTGCTGTGCAGAAACTTTTTGGTTTGTTGTAGTCCCATTTGTTTATTTTTGCTTTTGTTTCCTTTGGTTTTGGTGTGACCCTTGGAATTTATTTAAGAAACCATGTCATGTCCCTCCATTTTTCTTGTAAATTGGTACTTGCATCTAGAGACTTGATCAGATTCAGGTTGGATTATTACGGAAATATTACTGCGTTGGTGCTGCTTTGTTCTTCCATCAGGGAGCATCTAATGTTCAGTTGTCTTTCTGTGTAATGTTAGCAGGTATTTATGTTCAATGTCTGGATCTATTATTTTCATTCAGGTTTTAAAAAAAAGATGATATTCTAATTCCATCATTCCTTCTTCATTTATTAGCTGGGCTACTTCTGTTCACAGAAAACTATTTGATTATTTACTGCTACAGTTTGTGTAGAACAAGGATGGATTCTTTCTCTTTATTTGCCGGATCTCAAAATAGATCTCTCCAACAGTGACTAAGTGTTTCTATTTTAAAAATATATTATTTTGGGCCTCCCTGGTGGCGCAGTGGTTGAGAGTCTGCCTGCCGATGCGGGGGACGCGGGTTCGTGCCCCGGTCTGGGGGGGTCCCGCATGCCGCGGGGTGGCTGGGCCCGTGGGCCGAGGCCGCTGGGCCTGCGCGTCTGGACCTGTGCTCCGCGATGGGAGAGGCTGCGGTGGTGAGAGGCCTGCGTACCGCAAAAAAAAAAAAAAAAAAAAAAATATATATATATATATAATTAACACAACACTGTAAATCAACTATACTCCAATAAAAATTAATTTAAAACATAAATTTAAAAAAATATATGAACGCATGGATTTAAACATATTTTATGTTAGGATTCATTATTGAACTGTTCAACAATAGAGGTTCATTAAATAAATTATGGGGGCTTCCCTGGTTGTGCAGTGGTTAAGAATCCACCTGCCAATGCAGGGGACACGGGTTCGAGCCCTGGGCCGGGAAGATCCCACATGCTGCAGAGCAACTAAGCCCGTGCACCACAACTACCGAGCCTGCGCTCTACAGCCCGTGCTCTGCAACAAGAGAAGCCACTGCAATGAGAAGCCCACGCACCGCAAGGAAGAGTAGCCCCCGCTCACCGCAACTAGAGAAAGCCTGTGCATAGCAATGAAGACCCAATGCAGTCAAAAATAAATAAATAAATAAATAAAATAAATAAAATTATGGTATAGCTACACAGGAAATAGTAGTATATAGTCCTAAAAATAATGATATATGTGTATTTATTCACCTAAAAGTTATTCATGATATTTTATTTAAGTCATTTTTAGTGTTAAATACATAATCATGGTACCAAAGGGAACACGGTGAAATATTGCTCTTCCACCATGGTTCCCAAGCCACTCAGATTCCCTCCTAGAGGTCCACTAAGTTTGTGTATCCTTGTACAGATCTTCCTCGACTTACAGTGGGGTTACATCCTGATAAACCCATCATAAGTTGAAAATATCGTAAGTCAAAAATGCATTTAATACACCTAACCTACCCAACATCACAGCTTAGCTTAGTCTACCTTAAATGTGCTCAGAACACCTAATGTTAGCCTACAGTTGAGCAAAATAATGTAACGCAAGGGTTATTTGATAACAAAATGTTGACTATCTCATGTAATTTATTGAATACTGTACTGAAAATGAAAAACAGAATGGTTCTATGGGTCCAGAATGGCTGTAAGTATACTCGTTATTTACCCACATGATCGTATGGCTCTGGCTTGCTTCCACTGCTCAGCATCCCTAGAGAGAGTGTTGTACCTCATATCACTAGCCTGGGAAAAGATGCAAACTCAAAATCATAAGTTGAACCATCTTAAGTCAGGGAGTGTCTGTATTTTCTTCCACATATTTTAGAGCTGATAGTTCAGCTGCTGTGCATTGCTGTGGCTGTATCAGTTATTAAAATAACAAAATACTTCTATAAGGCTGTTACATGGTTGCTTTCCTGACCCCTTGAGGACTCTTCTTCCTTCTTGGGCACTCCGGCCCCTCCCTGTCACCCTGCAGACCTTGCCCACTATCCATCAACTTAAGGGTGAATGCCTGGCACAGCAGGGAGAATACAGCATCCTGCTTAAGTTACAGGCTGTAGCCATTCTGATAGGTCCTTGCCTGTCCTGTACAGTGGCAAATATTTTATATATTAACCCCGGAGATTTCCTTTTTATTTTTTTTAATGTACCAAATAAGCATAATTAATGTAATCTCTCTCTCATTCTCACTCTCCCTATTTTTTTAATTTTTAATTTAATTTAATTTTTTTATACAGCAGGTTCTTATTAGTCATCAATTTTATACAAATCAGTGTATACATGACAATCCCAATCGCCCAATTCATCACACCACCATCCCCACACCCCCGCGGCTTTCCCCCTTTGGTGTCCATACGTTTGTTCTCTACATCTGTATCTCAACTTCTGCCCTGCAAACTGGTTCATCTGTACCATTTTTCTAGGTTCCACATACATGCGTTAATATATGATATTTGTTTTTCTCTTTCCGACTTACTTCACTCTGTATGACAGTCCCTAAATACATCCACATCTCAACAAATGACCCAATTTTGTTCCCTTTTATGGCTGGGTAATATTCCATTGTATATATGTACCACAATTTCTTTATCCATTCATCTGTTGATGGGCATTTAGGTTGCTTCCATGACCTGGCTATTGAAAATAGTGCTGCAGTGAACATTGGGGTGCATGTGTTTTTTTTTTTTTGCATGTGTCTTTTTGAATTATGGTTTTCTCTGGGTATAGCCCAGGGGTGGGATTGCTGGATCATATGGTAATTCTATTTTAGTTTTTTAAGGAACCTCCATACTGTTCTCCATAGTGGCTGTATCAATTTACGTTCCCACCAACAGTGCAAGAGGGTTCCCTTTTCTCCACACCCTCTCCAGCATTTGTTGTTTGTACATTTTCTGATGATGCCCATTCTAACTGGTGTGAGGTGATAAGTCACTGTAGTTTTGATTTGCATTTCTCTAATAATTAGTGATGTTGAGCAGCTTTTCATGTGCTTCTTGGCCATCTATATGTCTTCTTTGGAGAAATGTCTATTTAGGTCTTCTGCCCATTTTTGGATTGCGTTGTTTGTTTCTTTAATATTGAGCTGCATGAGCTGTTTATATATTTTGGAGATCAATCCTTTGTCCATTGATTTGTTAGCAAATATTTTCCCCCATTCTGAGGGTTGTCTTTTCATCTTGTTTATGGTTTCCTTTGCTGTGCAAAAGCTTTGAAGTTTAATTTGGTCTCATTTGTTTATTTTTGTTTTTATTTCCATTACTCTAGGAGGTGGATCAAAAAAGATCTTGCTGTGATGTATGTCAAAGAGTGTTCTTCCTATGTTTTCCTCTAAGAGTTTTATAGTGTCCAGTCTTACATTTAGGTCTCGAATCCATTTTGAGTTTATTTTTGTGTATAGTGTTAGGGAGTGTTCTAATTTCATTCTTTTACATGTAGCTGTCCAGTTTTCCCAGCACCACTTACTGAAGAGACTGTCTTTTCTCCAATGTATATCCTAGCCTCCTTTGTCATAGATTAGTTGACCATAGATGTGTGGGTTTATCTCTGGGCTTTCTATCTTGTTCCATTGATCTATGTTTCAGTTTTTCTGCCAGTACTATATTGTCTTGATTACTGTGGCTTTGTAGTATAGTGTGAAGTCAGGGAGGCTGATTCCTCCAGCTCCGTTCTTTTCCCTCAAGACTGTTTTGGCTATTCGGGGTCTTTTGTGTCTCCACACAAATTTTAAGATTTTTTGTTCTAGTTCCGTAAAAAATGCCATTGGTAATTTGATAGGGATTGCATTGAATCTGTAGATTGCTTTGGGTACTATAGTCATTTTCACAATATTGATTCTTCTAATACAAGAACATGGTATATCTCTCCATCAGTTGGTATCATCTTTAATTTCTTTCATCAGTGTCTTATAGTTTTCTGCATACAGGTCTTTTGTGTCCGTAGGTAGGTTTATTCCTAGGTATTTTATTCTTTTTGTTGCAATGGTAAATGAGAGTGTTTCCTTAATTTCTCTTTCAGATTTTTCATCATTAGTGTATAGGAATGCAAGAGATTTCTGTGCATTAATTTTGTATCCTGCAACTTTACCAAATTCATTGATTAGCTCTAGTAGTTTTCTGGTGGCATTTTTAGGATTCTCTATGTATAGTATCATGTCATCTGCAAACAGTGACAGTTTTACTTCTTCTTTTCCAATTTGTCTTCCTTTTCTTTTTCTCTCTGATTGCCGTGGCTAGGACTTCCAAAACTGTGTTGAATAATAGTGGTGAGAGTGGACATCCTTGTCTTGTTCCTGATCTTAGAGGAAATGCTTTCAGTTTTTCACCATTGAGACTGATGCTTGCTGTGGGTTTGTCATTATGGCCTTTATTATGTTGAGGTAGGTTCCCTCTATGCCCACTTTCTGTAGAGTTTTTATCATAAATGGGTGTTGAATTTTGTCAAAAGCTTTTTCTGCATCTACTGAGATGATCATATGTTTTTTATTCTTCAATTTGTTAATATGGTGTGTCACATTGATTGACTTGCATATATATTGAAGAATCCTGGCATCCCTGGGATAAATCCCACTTGATCATGGTGTATGATCCTTTTAATGTGTTGCTGGATTCTGTTTGCTAGTATTTTTCTTGAGGATTTTTGCATCTATATTCATCAGTTATATTGGTCTGTAATTTTCTTTTTTTGTAGTATCTTTGTCTGGTTTTGGTATCAGGGTGATGGTGGCCTCATAGAATGAGTTTGGGAGTGTTTCTTCTTCTGCAGTTTTTTGGAAGAGTTTGAGAAGGATGGGTGTTAGCTCTTCTCTAAATGTTTGATAGACTTCATCTGTGAAGCCCTCTGGTCCTGGACTTTGTTTGTTGGAAGATTTTTAATCACAGTTTCAATTTCATTACTTGTGATTGGTCTGTTCATGCTTTCTATTACTTCCTGGTTCAGTCCTGGAAGGTTGTACCTTTCTAGGAATTTGTCCATTTCTTCCAGGTTGTCCAATTTTTTGGCATAGAGTTGCTTGTAGTAGTCTCTTAGGATGCTTTGTATTTCTGCGATGTCTGTTGTAACTTCTCCTTTTTCATTTCAAATTTTATTGATTTGAGTCCTCTCCCTCTTTTTCTTGATGAGTCTGGCTAATGGTTTATCAATTTTGTTTACCTTCTCAGAGAACCAGCTTTTAGTTTTATTGATCTTTGCTATTGTTTTCTTTGTTTCTATTTCATTATTTATGCTCTGACCTTTATGATTTTCTTCTGCTAACTTTGGGTTTTGTTTGTTCTTCTTTCTCTAGTTCCTTTAGGCGTAAGTTTAGATTGTTTATTGGAGAATTTTCTTGTTTCTTGAGGTAGGCTTGTATAGGTATAAACTTCCCTCTTAGAACTGCTTTTGCTGCATCCCATAGGTTTTGGATCATTGTGTTTTCATTGTTATTTGTCTCTAGCTATGTTTTGATTTCCTCTTTGATTTCTTCAGTGATCTCTTGGTTTTTTGGTAACGTATTGTTTAGCCTCCATGTGTTTGTGTTTTTTACGTTTTTTTCCCTGTAATTCATTTCTAATTTCATAGTGTTGTGGTCAGAAAAGATGCTTGATATGATTTCAATTTTCTTAAATTTACTGAAACTTGATTTGTGACCCAAGATGTGATCTATCCTGGAGAATGTTCCGTGTGCCCTTGAGAAGAAAGTGTAATCTGCTGTTTTTGGGTGGAATGTCCTATGAATGTCAGTTAAATCTATTTGGTGTATTGTGTCATTTAAAGCTTCTGTTTCCTTATTTATTTTCATTTTGGATGATCTGTCCATTGGTGTAAGTGAGGTGTTAAAGTCCCCCACTATTACTGTGTTACTGTCGATTTCCTCTTTTATAGCTGTTAGCAGTTGCCTTATGTATTGAGGTGCTCCTACGGTGGGTGCATATATATGTATAATTGTTTTATCTTCTTCTTGGATTGATCCCTTGATCATTATGTAGTGTCCTTCCTTGTCTCTTGTAACATTCTTTATTTTAAAATCTATTTTATCTGATATGAGTATTGCTACTCCAGCTTTCTTTTGATTTCCATTTGCATGGAATATCTTTTTCCATCCCCTCACTTTCAGTCTGTATATGTCCCTAGGTCTGAAGTGGGTCTTTTGTAGACAGCTTATCTATGGGTCTTGTTTTTGTATCCATTCAGCAAGCCTGTGTCTTTTGGTTGGAACATTTAATCCATTCACGTTTAAGGTAATTATCAATATGTGTGTTCCTATGACCATTTTCTTAAATGTTCTGCATTTGTTTTTGTAGGTCCTTTTCTTTTCTTGTGTTTGCCACTTAGAGAAGTTCCTTTAGCATTTGTTGTAGAGCTGGTTTGGTGGTGCTGAATTCTCTTAGCTTTTGCTTGTCTGTAAACTTCTGATTTCTCCATCAAATCTGAATGAGATCCTTGCTGGGTAGAGTAATCTTGGTTATTGGTTCTTCCCTTTCATCAGTTTAAGTATATCATGCCACTCCCTTCTGGCTTGTAGAGTTTCTGCTGAGAAATCAGCTGTTAACCATATGGGAGTTCCCTTCTATGTTATTTGTCATTTTTCCCTTGCTGCTTTCAATAATTTTTCTTTGTCTTTAATTTTTGCCAATTTGATTACTATGTGTCTTGGCGTGTTTCTCATTGGGTTTATCCTGTTTGAGACTCGCTGCGCTTCCTGGACTTGGGTGGCTATTTCCTTTCCCATGTTAGGGAAGTTTTTGACTATAATCTCTTCAAATATTTTCTCTGGGCCTTTCTCTCTCTGTTCTCCTTCTGGGACCCCTATAATGCGAATGTTGTTGTGTTTAATGTTGTCCCAGTGGTCTCTTAGGCTGTCTTCATTTCTTTTCATTCTTTTTTCTTTATTCTGTTCTGCAGCAGTGAATTCCACCATTCTGTCTTCCAGGTCACTTATCTGTTCTTCTGCCTCAGTTATTCTGCTATTGATTCCTTTTGTGTAGTTTTCATTTCAGTTATTGTATTGGTCATCTCTGTTTGTTTGTTCTTTAATTCTTCTAGGTCTTTGTTAAACATTTCTTGCATCTTCTCGATCTTTGTCTCCATTCTTTTTCCAAGGTCCTGGATCATCTTCACTATCATTATTCTGAATTCTTTTTCTGGAAGGTTGCCTATCTCCACTTCATTTAGTTGTTTTTCTGTGGTTTTATCCTGTTCCTTCATCTGGTACATAGCCCTCTGCCTGTTCATCTTGTCTGTCTTTCTGTGAATGTGGTTTTTGTTCCACAGGCTGCAGGATTGTAGTTCTTCTTGCTTCTGCTGTCTGCCCTCTGGTGGATGAGGCTATCTAAGAGGCTTGTGGAGATTTCTATATAAGCAAATACATCTGATGTTTTCAAGGAGAGAAAGCAGATTATAAAACATTATAAATATATATTTAATGTATATTAAAATACATATAAAATTACATTTTTATAATATAGAAGTGTAAATATATGAATAGAATATATTCTGGACTGATATATACTAAAGCATTAAAGGTAATTTTCTCTGGTGGCATGATTATAAATGGTTTCTTTTCCCTTTTAATCTTAACTGTATTTCCAGATTTCTCTACAATAAACACATTATTTACACATTAAAAAAAACAATATACCTAAACTGGTTTTATTTCAGTAAATTAATTTTTTTTTTTTTAGTAACGGCAATATTTTTCAACAGCTCCATCTGCTGGCTGCTGAATAAAGTTAATTTTCAAATATTACTGTATTTGTTTTTACTGTAGCCAGGACAAGAAATAGAATTCCTCTATTAAAACAAAGGATGCTTCTTATATATCTATGAAGAGAAGTATCTGCAGTCACATTAATTCACCTGATACACATTTGGTTGGATACAGAGTAGGCTATTACCCCATACACAAAAATAGACTGTTTGCCTAGAACAGAAACATTACATTGAAAAATCGGTTTGGTGTTTTTGGCTATCTTACATTGGCATGCTGATTTTGTTGATTGTGTAAAATAAAAATATTGATTAGTGGTTGAATATTGATATGTATGAAATATATCATATTGTAGGAATTCATGTACTTTTGCACTCATATTCAGAGCTGCAGTCTAAACTCTCCTATGTCATTCTCATTATTTTGAAGTGAAACTGCTCTTGTTTCCATATCGCTTTATTATTTCCTGTAGTTGAATTGATGATAAATGCTTTCCTAAACATGAATTTCTCTTTTTATGGTAACAGTAGGTATTATATTTTGTTTAAAAATCTCTCAGTCATCTAGCTTTGGAACTCTTAAAAAGTAAAATCTGTCATTATGCTGAGTGAAATAAGTCATTCATGAAAAGACAAGTACTGTAGGATCCCACTTATATGAGGTGTCTAAAGTAGTCAGATTCATAGAAGCTGAAAGTAGAATGGGAGTTACCACGGGTTGGGGAGAAAAGGAGTTGTTGCTTAATGGGTATAGAGTCTCAGTTTTGCAAGATGAAGAAATTCTGGAGATCTGTTTCACAACAATGTAAATATGCTTAATACTACTGAACTGGGCACCTAAAAATGTTAGAATGGTAAATTTTATGATTTTTTTTACCATAAAAAAGTAAAGTCTAAAAAATATATATATATTGTGATATTTATATATATATATTTTATATATTTATATGTATAACAAGTTTGAGAGAACATATTGAAGCAACCATGCACTATACTTTTTAAAAAATATCTTTATTGGAGTATAATTGCTTTACAATGTTGTGTTAGTTTCTGCTGTACAACAAAGTGAATCAGCTGTATGTATACATATATCCCCATGTCCCCTCCCTCTTGAGCTTCCCTCCCACCCTCCCTATCCCACTCCTCTAGGTCATCACATAGCCTCGAGCTGATCCATTTTTCTTGTCTCCTCATAAGTCAATTAGTATTTCTACAAATTTATCATATTTGTTTGTGATTTACATGGGACTTAATTTAAAAAGAGATTCAAACATGATTGTAAGATGAAATACGATTTTAAAATTACATACTTTCTAAATTAATTGGAAGATGATGAGATTCACTAAAAAATTTCCCCTGACTATGGATCACTGGACAAATCACTTAGCTATTTGTCTCAGTTTTTTAATGTAAAATGAATTGAAAGAGGTGATCATTTCTATGCTCTATGAACCCTAAAATTCTCAAAATCTTTTCATGGCAGCTTTCTGACACCCTTTCCTAACCAGCTCTAATGCAATAATATATATATAAGCAAACAGATAATAAAATTTAAAAAGCAACTATCAAGTAATTAAAGGACTCTTAGGTATATTTTGTATAAGAAATCACACCTAGTTTGATCCTATATAAAGGAAATCTCCCCTCTTCAATGGATAGATGTGATATGAACTTACAAAGAGCAGACTTTTAAAATATGCATATACATATGGAATTAATATAGTATCCATACCCTGCGTGGGGAGAAGTTTGAAATCTTTGGAAAAGAATGTAGAGTGGGGCTTCCCTGGTGGCGCAGTGGTTGAGAGTCCGCCTGCTGATGCAGGGGACACAGGTTCATGCCCCGGTCCGGGCAGATCCCACATGCCGCAGAGCGGCTGGGCCTGTGAGCCATGGCAGCTGAGCCTGTGCGTCCGGAGCCTGTACAAAAAAAAAAAAAAAAAAAAGAATATAGAGTGTTTCCTTTTTTGCCCTTTTTAAAAATAGTGAGGCAAACATTTTCTACAGTTGTAAATAGGCAGTAAGACTACGGAGAGGAAAAGAAAATTAGGATGAAGGTTAAGTCTACAGGCATAGGAAGTCATGGGCCAAAGCAGCATGGTTGTGGGAAGTGGGGAAGTATGGAGTAATGAGAAGTAAATTAAAGTGGTTAAGTTAAATAAACGAGTCTTGTTGAATAAGTAGGGGTAGGCCGCTGCATAGCCTCAGATCTACCTAATCAACAGTAGCAGGATCTGCCCTGGATACCAGACAGTTCATTAAAATCAAAATGTAAATAGGCTGTTAGGGAGAGAGTCCTCACTTTTATTCCATTCAGTCATCTGGCCAGATTGTTCTATTACTCATGACTTCTAACACCATATAAAGAAATTTTATTCTAGATGAAACTGTGTTTAAAGGAGCTCATGTATTACTATAAGTATGCTTCTGGTATTAAGTTAAACTGCTTGCTGAGAATTATGGCTCATTCTAATGGCTAATCATAATGCTCTTTATTTATTTATTTATTTAAAAATATTTATTTATTTGGCTGCACCAGGTCCTAGCTGCGGCGTGCAGGATCCTTAGTTGCAGCATGTGGGATCCTTAGTTGCGACATGCAGGCTTCAAGTTGCGGTGTGCAAACTCTTAGTTGCGGCACGCATGTGGGATCTAGTTCCCTGACCAGGGATCGAACAGATTGGGAGTGTGGGATCTCAACCACTGGACCACCAAGGAAGTCCCCATAATGCTCTTTAAATCAGTTCTCATTTGCTTTCTTACATATCTGAGCCAATGATATACTTGATATAAATATGAAATTTAGAATAAGTCATTGTTCTATATCAAAATAAAAACATGAGCATAAAATAACAATATATATACTATACTATATATATATAAAATACTATATGAGTATATGTATATACATATATATTTGATTTTTGTCATTTTAATTATAATATGTTTTGGTGTGTTCCTCCTTGGGTTAATTCTGTATGGGACTCTGTGCTTCCTGGACTTGGGTGACTGTTTCCTTTCACAGGTTAGGGAATTTTTCAGCTATTATGTCTTCAAATATATTCTCAGGCCCTTTCTCTTTCTCTTCTCCTTCTGGGACCCATATAATGAGAGTATTAGTGCACTTGATGTTGTCCCAGGGGTCTCAAATTGTCCTAATTTCTTTTCATATATATTTAAATACATGCACTTCAACTGGTACTGGCATAATTCTTAACAAACTTCAACAGTTGCCAAGAAGACACTATGAAACAATGTTGGATATTTATTATAAGTTGTTAAAAAATAGCATTTTGATTCCAGAGTCTACTGGCTGTGCTGTTCACCATAGGAAGCCCCTAGCCACATGTACTTATTGAGCATTTGAAACATAACTAATGGGAATTGAAATGTGCTTTAAGTGTAAAATTCACAAGATGAACAAAAGAATGTAAATTATCCCATTAATAAAATTTTATATTGATATGTGCAAATGACAATATTTTGGATATACTGTTTAATAACATGTTATTAAAATTAATTTCACTGGTTTCTTTTCACTTTTTAAACTTGGAAGATTTTATGTTGCATACCTGTTTCACATCATATTTCTTTTGGACAGTGTGGATTTACAGTGTAACTAAATGCAATTTCCTCCTGTTAACCAAGATCAGGCCCATGGACTGCATACACTGCTGAGTGCTGACCATGGATAAGAGTGAACAGTCTTTGCTTTGGCTGTTCTGCCCAGTGCATTCAGGAATTCTCAGCCAGCAGTTCAGAACCTCAATCACAATGGTGACCTATGCTATTTGTTATAACTCCAAGGAAACCAAGAAAACTTTAACAAGTCTGTATATTTACCCAAATGATCTTCGATAACACACATACACACATATCCCCAAAGATCCCAGAGAGTTCTTCAGAATAAAAAAAGTTAAGAATTTCAATCTAGTGTCTGCATAGAAGATCGGGAGTACCATTAGTTATTAGGTAGGTAAGAAGATGGTCCAAGAACTCTTTAAGGAACTAAATATGCTTAACAAGATGAGACCTCTAAAACAATGTTTAAAAAGAAAGAAAGTCAGCAGGAAAATGCCTTGGCTTACATTTGCTGGCTCTGGCATTGAGCTGTGTTGTAGGCAAAGGTCATCTCAGAACCCTTACCCTAATTTCCCTTTGTGGCATCCTTTCCCTTCTTGCTATTCTCCCTGTTTGGAAATCCCAGTGCCTTTCTCATTCCTGTCTCTTTCATCTGCCTCTCTCTACGGAAAGGAAAATAATCCTTTGTTAGTGTAAAGCCAGTAGAAGTGTGGGCTGATGGGTGCCACATACTGCTCCTGATGAATTACAACTTGGTTATTTTTTGCACTTTACTTTTATTAGATCAGCTTTACATTTACAGCAAAATTGAGAGGAAGGTACAGAGATTTCCCATGTACACCCTGCCCCCACATTTGGTTGTTTTTTTAAAGCCCTAAACACAGAAATTTATTTTTCTTTTATTAACAACTTCAGGTTCCAGTTTTCCTAAACTGTTGCTTTAAATGAAGGTTTAGATTACTAGTTTCTGTAAATCCATTTGCTGTTGCATGAAGCATAGCTTCTTTTGTTAGCAGCTATACTTCACTGAGGCCTTAAAGATTTTTGCCTCTCTCCATCCTAATAGTAATCGCCAGATCAACTTTTAACATATTCCCTCACAGCTGCAGCAGGGAGGAGTGGCACCTCCTGGAGGTGAAGAGGGTTAGAAACCCACCTTCTGGAAAGCGTCCTTGTGGTCTTTAGATTGTTTCTCCTCCGGTAAGGACAACTGTGATAAAACGAATGAATGGAATGCTTTGTTACAGATGGAATTACTACGTCCCCCAACCCGCTACCTAAACAATACCTGAAAACGGGAAAGCTGTGGGATTAAGTAAAGACATTACACGCACAGTGCAGAAAAAAGCTATTTTATGGCATTTTGAGGTGACTAGGTCAGAGTTCCCAAGTAAGGAGCAAAGTAAACACCAATTTTATTTACTTCGCACAACATTAGTACTCAATTTCACTGTTTTAAAAAATTCCCAACTTTTATCCGTAAGGCTAGAGATATATAACAATTTATGTGGTTTTCGGCAAAAGTCAAGGAAGCGAAAAAGCATTGACAGCTGCCGGTCTCGCCGCCACCGCGGCTACCGCGGCGGCGTGCCCGTGTGGCTGCGTGCCCGTGTGGCTGCGTGCGCGCGCGACGGGCGGGGCGGGGCGGAGCGGAGGCGGGCACGCGCGCGCGCACGGGGCGGGGCGGAAGGGAGTCGGGCGGAGGGGCCGGCGGGCGCGCGCGCGCGCGCAGCTGTCCGGTCGGCAGGGGGCGCTGCGCACCCACGCGGCGCTCTGCCTGCCCCCAGGTGCTGTCCGCGGCGGTTCGATTGGAGCAGCCGCCGAATAGCGCTTGGCGCCATTTTGAAGCAGAGAGGAGGAGGAACGGCCGGGCTGGCTGCGGAAGGGGAGGGGGGGAGGAGGCGATTGGATGCGGCGGCGGCGGCGGATCCCGGAGAGCAGCGGAGTGAGAGGAGTAGCGAGTCGGCCACCCGGAGGTAGGAAGCAATTCAGTTAACGGGAAGAAAATGTCTCTTCTCTCTGGTCGCCGCGCTCCATTTTTCAGCGCCCGCCACCGCGGCTGAGTCTGTGGCGGGGCTCAAGCGCCGCCCGCCTGCCAGCCGAGACTCGCCTCCCGGCATCGGGGGCTGCAGCCGCTGGCTGCCTGGCGGTGGCGGGGCCGGGAGGAGTAGGGCGCGGGCCGGGGGCGTGGGTCGGGTTCTGCGGTGGGGGTGGGGAGGGCCCCGCGGCCGGCGCGCTCCCTCCACGCCGCGGGCTCAGCCGCAGTCTCTGGAAATTAAACTTGCCGCCCTGGCAGGGCTGGGGCGCCCGCGGCGTCGAGGGCGGCGGGCGGCGGGCGGTGACCTTGCGCGCGGCCGGGGGTCCGCGCCGGCTGCCCGCCGCCCCGCCGCCCCGCCGCCCGCGACCCGCCGCCCCTCCCCCCGCGCCCGGCCGCCCGGCGGCTGTTTCCCGGGCGGCAGGCGGGCGGCGCGGCGCTCCTGTTGAATCCTCCCGCGGGCGGGTTTTCCCCTTTCCGGGCGAGGGGTGGGGAGCGCGGGTCGGGGCTGACCTCGGGGCGGTGTGCGGGCCTCGGCGCCCTCGCCCCCGCCGCTGGGTCGCCCGCGCCGCGCAGCCTCCGCTCCGGGCGACGACAACGGGCCGACCGAGTGACATTTTTATCCTGTTACTTGCCAGTCGCGGGAGATAAAGCGCGCCTACCGCGCCTCTTGGAGCTGGTGCTTGGAAGCACCCGAGGACCTAGTTGAGGAAGAGTCCAGCACGGGCTGGAGTGGCTTCTCCCGGGCCACCACTGAGTTCTAGCTTTCCTTTCGGAAGCCTCGGAGTCGGAGCGACCATGCAAACGGTGTGCAGCTGTACAGTTGACATTTTTGCAGTCTCTTATCTTAGTGACACCTGAAAAGTTTCTGGTCGAGAGGAAACGCTTGTTTGTGGTTTCTTGCTGCTGTTGCCTTTTGGTATATACGTTAAAGCTACGCTAAGCCGCGGTACAGTTATTCGAGGGAATGAGTCGGAACCCTGAAACGCTGCACCTCGTCGGCTTCAGAGTTGCCTGTTCCTGCGTTCCTTCGCGGCCCGTGTAAACTCGGGGTAGGGTTTGAAAGAGCAGGTCTCTGCCTACTTGACACATGTTTAGGCATCCTAACCAACCCCCGAAAGGGAACCCTTTATTTGATTTTGAAGGACGTGCTTTGAACGCTCTTCTCACACTTCTGTTATGAAATGATGGATGGGCAGTACTGTCCTGAACGACCCTACCCAACCCTGTTTGTTAAACCGTTTGGGAGACTGTGGATGTAGCCTTTACTTTCGAAGGTTGGTCTACGGTCTTGAGTGAGTTTTGGAGGTCTTCTCCTGTCTTCCTAATAACTTCTAAAAATTCAAGTGTGTTTATATATGAGGCAAGCTGTAAGTAAGTCATAATTATTTAAAACTTGAATGGCAGTATAATCATTGTTCTCACCACATGTAGATGAAGTTACAAGATAGAGCATTTTTTATACTTACGTAAGCAGTAGTCAAGTAAAATAGTTAAAAGCACAAAAATGGTATTAAGCAAAATATGGGCTAGAAAGGACACTTATTTATGCAATACATATGTCGGAGATGTTAGCAGTTTTAGACAATAAGATGAGCATTCCTGTGGTGTGTGCAGGTCAGTTTGTGGAACGATTAATCTGTTATCGTCTGGTGATAGCAGAAAACCTAATTAAAATTTATAGTGATGAATATATAGGTGACAGTTTCAACATGGAACTTCTTATAGAAAGGTAGATTTATTTTGAAAACCTTAACTGTAAAAAAAAGTATTAAGTGAGAACATTATTCTTTCAAAAAAAACCTTAAATGAGAACATTATTCTTTCAAAATAAATGTACGAATGTATATAGAAAAGATGCACGTTAGATATTCTTTGATTACTGAAATAGTAATTTTTTGTGTGTGCTTTTTTGATGGTTTAAAAAATTATACTCTGGGTTTTACTTGAATGTGTGAGTATTTTAAATGACAAGGTAGTGTTTGTATTGGCCTTTATTTTTACTTAAAGAACTTTTGTGCCCTTTCTTATTTTCTCCTTTTTTGTTGAGGTTGATTCTCCTTGTATTAACTTTGTTTTTTTACAGTAGCTTTTGCACTCTTCCTGTCACTTTCATTCTTGTCTGGTTATGCCTTTTTCCTCACTTTTCCCAAGAATTAGAGGAGATAATGTGGTGAAGATAGTGATCCTTGTTGTCGTGGAATGTTTTGTACTAAGCATATTTGACAAGTAGTTCCACTGAGTTGGCTGTTGGATAAAAGTTTTAATTTTTAAATTTATTTTAAAATGGTTTGCAACTTTAACGGATACAGAGAGTCATGTTTTGAGGACCAGGCTCTGTCAATAATTTGTTAAGCCTAAAATAAAGTGATAGGCTGTATTAGACAGGGCTTACCCTGGTGAAGACTGAATGGTACCCAAAACTTTGTGTAGAGGGGAATATTTTGGGAGATTGTGTTCTTTCTGCTTCTCCCTCTTGGAGATTAGGATTGTCCTGTGGCTTCCAGTGCTACTTTTTTTGATCATGTGTGCCTAGAACTAACAGGAGAGCTCACTGTGATTTCGCTCGGATGACAAGTACTGTATATAATCTACGTTAGAAAAGAATAAATTTGTATTTCCTTTGTTAGTGTTAGAGAGCTATAAGGAAACTTAGATGATCTCCAACTCACTCATTATATGCATGAGAAATTAGGTTCAGATTGTAACTTGATTGATTTATTCAAAGTCACAGTCATATTCTTGTGGTGGAATTGAGGCAGCCCTTAGATCTCCTGGAGGCTTAGAAGTATCCACGTGGTCTGTACTGTTTTATTCAGGACTTAAGCAATATTTAAAATTATTGCCAGGTAGCACATTATTCTCTTTCTCCTTCCCCCCCCCTTTTTTTTTCATTCAACCAAGAAATAAAGTTTCGAGGTTAACCATCTGTTTCAGAGTCTGGTTTTAATAATTTCTATCCAGGATTCGGTCCACTTAAATTGTCTCAGAAGATAACCCTCTTGCATGTCTCTGTCTCCTGGAGTTGCTTGATCTTTCATTGTGTAATAATACTTGACAAGGCATTTATTTATTCTTTGTTAAACTTGTAAGCCAGAGTAATTTGGAAGTTAGTGTTGAACTTTATTTTGTTATAAGATGCATGTGTGCATGAGTGTGTTATTATTATTATTTTTTACTTTTTTTTTTTTTTTTTTTTTTTTTTACTTATAAACTCAATTTGCTACACAAGTCGTTTGCTTCCAGTTACAGTAGGTGTTTGGAGAAAATTGTATTTGGTTTGGGTATTCCTTTTTGGAAATGTTAAAAATTCCCAAAATACTTAGTCTAACAATAAACCCAGTAATTTCTCTGAGAACATATTTACTTTTTAAGCTTATTTAAGAAGTTGCCAAATGGTTCAAAATTGTGCTTCCCTGGAGTGTAGAGGTCAGCTCTTCCTCACACTATACTGTCATGAACCACCTGATTATAACCATTTTCCCCAATACTTGAAAAAGGTTTTATAACTCTTTCTCACTAATTAGTTCAAAATTAAGGATAAGTTTGCTGTAATTGTTTCAGTTGATAGGGGTGATCGTGCTCAGTGAGAAAATCGTGAAGATTAAACTCACATTAGTTAAATTTAGTTGTTTAAAGTAAATCTTAAAGCCATTACTCTGAGATGTTTAAAAATATCCATGATAGTTATTGTGCTCTAATGATTAGACATCAGTAATAAGCAGTAATTAGAAATACTTGGTTTAGCTGTGTAAAACTTACAAGTCAGCTAAGGGGAGTGGAGGAAAGACTGATAAGCAGGAAGCTAATTTGAGGCATCTTTAAAGAACCATGGTCTAGAAGTACTCCACTAACTTGCTTCCCTTTGACAGAGATTGCTCTGACCTGATTCAGTTAAAATGAACAAATACTAAGCTTCATATATATACTGTACCATGGATGATGTAATAAACAGGACTGAGACTCTACCCTATAGAAGTTTCGAGTGGTGGTTTGCCACTTACACCAAGGTGATGAGAGGTGAGAAAAACCAGAGTAGGATCCCTGCTGTTAAGTGATTCTACAAGGGCCAGGCCTTCCTCCCTCTTCAGTGACAGTTGAGGTTGCTCTTTATGTGGGAGAGCGAAGGAGGGGACATTATGACCACAAGCATTGTCTTTCTCTTGGAGAGAATGGTTAGGGGGCCCAAAAGGAAACAAGAGTTTGTGGTTCCCTGGGCAGTGTAGGGATTCTTTTTCCCTTTCATCTCAGAGGTGGTTTTAGAGAAGTAAGGGAAGAGATTTTTAAAGAAAAGTCCCAGATATATATCCAAGTGTATTTACAAAATGCATCCCTAAATAGTTGAAATTCCGTCAGGCAATTTCAGTTAGCCTTCAGATTTGGGGATGGGGGTTGGGGTGTGTATGGAGAGTTGGTAGTGAGAGTAGTTGTTAAGGTTGGCGGGAACAGAGTACTTTAAAGAATCGTATATTTTAAGTTAAAAGTTATACATGTATATGATAAGGAAATTCTTGTGGTACAGAAAATAAAAATAAAAGCTACGTTATCTCTTCCCCCTAAAAGGTAATCCACTGTTAACAGTTTTCAGAAAATTTACTTTTCAGAAAATTTATGCAAATAGTATTATACTTACTGCTTTTTTTGTTGTTATTAAAAGCTATATTGTTTACTTTTTTCTGAAATTTACTTTTTTCTGTAGTTGATGTCATGTAGCTCTTCTCATAATGGCAGATATAGATCAACATCATTTAAACAATGATTAGAGTATTATATGCATGTGTCACCACAATTTATTCTGACTCCTTTTGAGTGGTATGTAGGTTGTAACTACTTACACAAACCGACAGTATATGAATATGCCTGTTACATGTTCGCCAGCATTGGGCTTTATAAAACTTTATGCCTTTTGCTGATTTGATATGTGAAGTTTTGTATCTTGTTTTGGGTTTGCATTTTGTTGATTATGAGGAGGGGAAGACAGTTCTGTATGCTTATTGGGCAGAGGTTACTTGCAGCACACACTTTAGATTGAGTAGGTTAGGTTAGCTGTGCACCCCTCCCCCCATCTAAAATGGTTTGAGGGAGATGGAACTTTTAGAGAGAAATAAGGTTTCAGAGCCCGTGGCACCTTGAGGGGGAGCAGTGCTCCGCATGGAGAGGCTGCAGTGCTGGACTTTGAACAATAACCAGAGGTTAAGTATTGAAAGCCCTTAACTTGGTCTTAACGGAAGATTATGTAAAGGCAGGAAGGGAGATTTGAGAGGGCAAGTAGTTTCATATAGGGTAAGCTCTATCTCCTACTGTCTGCTTGTCCTGTCTCACCACTCCCCCCTTGTGCCCCAGCTGTCATTTCATTTTTATTTCTACTGTCATTTGACTTGCTCCTCTTCCCTGGTGGGGTGGCAACGTTGACTTTGATATTTCAGTTCTTCCAGAGATGAGGGCCACTTAGTTTTTATTATAAGGGAAACTGATTTTTCTTCAAACCAAAGGGAGCAGTTCTCATTTCTAACATTCTTTAGATCTATTTTCTGATCTTTAGTAGTCCCTCTTTATAGTTGATATTCTGCTAGTGTCAGGGCCTTACATGCTGACCTGTGCAGAAGTTGGCATGACTACATGAGCTTTGTTCCTATTTAATCCCTACATGCTGCCCCCACCCCAGCTTCACATTTTTTTTTTAATGAAATAAGTTTTTTTTCTTAGTAGGCTTGGGAGGCAATTGGTTTAAAAGGCTCTTGTCTGTTACTCCCTATCCCAACCCCTCCCAAATGGTAAGTATGTAGAGACGTGTTAATTAGCTTGATTGTGGTGATCTTTTCACAATGCATACATATATCAAAAGACAAGCTGTATACCTTAAATATCTACATTTTTATGTGTCAAAGATGTCTCAGTAAAGCTGGTTAAAAGAAAGTTTTTGTTTGTCTCCAGTTATTATATACACGAGTTAATATCAAATGGCTGGCCCTTTTTCAACTTTACCTTTAGTCTAGGCCAGTGGCTCTCAAATGGGGGTGATTTTGAACACCCCTTCCTTCCCCAGCTCCTCGCCCAAGGACCTTTGGCAATGCCTGGAGACATTTTGGTTGTCACAACTGGGGGCGGGGCGAAGGGGGCGGGAAGAGTGGTGCTACTGGTATCTAGTGAGTAGAGGCAGGGATGCTGCTAAACATCCTACAATGTGTAGGGCAGCCCTCCACAACAACAAATTATCTGGCCTAAAATGTCTCTTTTGCCAAGAAACCCTGGATTCAGCAGACCTAGTCCAGGAAGCCCCCAGCTCAGGTGAATTAGGCCTGCCCACCAACTTTGATGATAGCAGTCAAGCAGTAGTAATGTTTCATGTAGTCTTATGCTCAGAATGGAAAGCTTTGAAATATAGATCTTGAGTACTTTTTTCCCCTTCCTCTGTCTCTTTGGTCCCTTTCTTTTCAGCGTTTTGCTTTCCTTCTCCTCTACCTTCATGGTGTAACATAATTAGGTCAAGGCTTTGCAGTCTTACCTGGAGTTTGGAAGGTCACTAGCATTAAAGACTTGAATGGCAATAGCAACATATTTAGGCATTTAATATGATGCTTGATAAGTGAAGTCCTTTGCTGAGGAAAGCAGAAGAGCGTGGCAGTTAAGCATATAGACATTAATTGATTTATTTTTGCTGTGTTGGGTCTTCGTTTCTGTGCGAGGGCTTTCTCCAGTTGTGGCAAGCGAGGGCCACTCTTCAGCGTGGTGCGCGGGCCTCTCACTGTCGCGGCCTCTCTTGTTGCAGAGCACAAGCTCCAGGCGCAGGCTCAGTAGTTGTGGCTCATGGGCCCAGTTGCTCTGCAGCATGTGGGATCTTCCCAGACCAGGGCTCGAACCCATGTCCCCTGCATCGGCAGGCAGACTCTCAACCACTGCGCCACCAGGGAAGCCCAAGCATATAGACATAGAGTCAAGACTGCTTGGGTTTTTATCCTGCCTCCATCACTAGCTAGTTGTGTCACCATGGATAAATACCTGATTGCCAAGCCTCAGTTTCTTAAATCTGTGAAGTGGGGAATAATAGCAGGGATCTCATTTTTAAAATCAGCTTTATTGAGATATAATTCACATTCCATACAGTTCACCTATTGAAACTGTGCAGTTCATCAACTTGTAGTACATTCGCAGGTGTGTGCAACCATCACCACAATCTGCTCTTAGAATATTTTTGTCTTACAAAAGAAACCCTAAACCCATTAGTGGTCACTTCCAGTCACCCCTTAAATTAGTTTTTGATATAAGCCAGGCCAAATGCTTCCCTTGGTGACAAGTATGTAAGTACTTAATAGAAAACTATTATAACTTGGGGCAGGGAGACTCTATTTGTGGCAGGTCCATTCACAACATTTAGAGAAGGCAAAGGTGGATATTTGTTGAATGGATATTTGCATGCTATACTATGTAAGGAAATTGTGCTCAGAGATACAAAGATGAAAGATACACCTTTATTTAAGAGATCTATATTCAAGTGGGAAGAAGGAGACTGGTGTCACAAAATACCAGTTATACCAGTTATAATTGTAAAATAATTATAAAACGAGGCAGAATAAAGTGCTTTCGGGAAGGTGTAAACAATATATTTGAAATTGGAAATTTGTTAAGGGGAGATTAATTACTTAGGTTAAGAGTGCAGGAACCATGAAAGACTTTTTAAAGGAGGGACCATTTTGGCCAAGTCTTAGATGATAAAATATGGTACTCTGGCTCTGTGAAGAGCACTTGAAGAATGCTGTGCTTTTTTGAGGTATTGGTGGTATTCCCATCTTTTTTTTTTTTTTTTTTTTTGCTGCCTCATGCTGCTGCCAAATGGTTGCCTCTGGTAGCTACACCTGCACCCTTTTTTAAAAAAAAAATATTTATTTACTTTTTGGCACACCTCGAGGCTTGAGGGACCTTAGTTCCTGGACCAGGGATCCAGCCCGGGACCTTGGCAGTGAAAGCACCAAGTCCTAACCACTGGACAGCTGGGGAATTCTCACCCGCACCCTTTTTTGATGTTTCTAATCTGTTGAGAACTTGGGAAGTTATCTAAATGTAAGAAATAAATAAGCTTTTAGTGAGAGCCTGGTGTCTGTGAGAAAAGGGTGTGATTATGTGGCCTTATGCTGTCACTTTGAGTTAGTTGCCTTTTTAGTTTTATTCTCTGGGTTAATTGGGTTTACAGAATAAATAATTCCTAGGTAAATTAGGCTCATATAAAATGTTTTCCTTTATTTTTCTCCAGGGCTTCTGCTAACAGCCACGTCCCTAACGTGTCTTCTCAGTTTCCTATCATCTTTTTCTCATATGCCGTCAGACACGACACTTCCAGTACATGTCCAGAACTGAGCTGCCTTCCTTTATCCTTTAACATCTGCATTGGTTAATACACATTTTTTTTTAAGTTGAATGTTTTTAAGTTGAATCAAGTCAGCAACTTGGGCGTCATCTTGATCTCTCTGTCTCCTTTACTTCTCAAATCAAATGAGTTACCAAATCCTGTTGATTCTGGTACAGTAGTTCAAAGTTTTTTTTTTTTTTTTTTTTAACACTATCTGCACAGTAATACTTCAAAAGTAAAAAAACAAAAAGAGAAAAAAAGTCTCTTTTCCATACCCTTCCTCACCTGTATAGTTCCCAGACTCCTACAATAGTTTACTAGTATTACTGGGTTTTTTATATATCCTTCTGGGGATTTAAAAAATACAACCCTGTACAAGTATATGTATCCCACCCCATGCCTCCCCTCACCCCAACACATGTTTTACACTAATGTTGGAAACTTTAACTGCTTTGCCTTTTATTTATGTATTTATGTCACTTAACAGTATACCCTGGAGATCTTTCTGTATTAGTATATAAAGTGCTAGTATGTGTGCTCTCTTTCTCAACAGCTGCAGAGTGTTCATTTATGGACCGTAATTTAACTAGCCCACTGATGGACAGTTAAATTGTTTCCAGTTCTTGCTATTATAAAAATACTGCATGGGGCTTCCCTGGTGGCGCAGTGGTTGAGAATCTGCCTGCTAATGCAGGGGACACGGGTTCGAGCCCTGGGCTGGGAGGATCCCACATGCCGCGGAGCAACTAGGCCCGTGAGCCACAACTGCTGAGCCTGCGCGTCCGGAGCCTGTGCTCCGCAACGAGAGGCCGCGATAGTGAAAGGCCCGCGCACTGCGATGAAGAGTGGCCCCTGCTTGCCACAGCTAGAGAAAGCCCTTGCACAGAAACGAAGACCCAACACAGCAAAAATAAATAAATTAATAAACTCCTACCCCCAACATCTAAAAAAAAAAAAAAAAATCTATTAAAAAATACTGCATGAACAACCTTGTACATATATCATTTTGTACACATGCAGGTGTGTCTGTAGATTAACTTCCTAGAAGTGGGATTGTTGGGTCAAAGACTAAAGTGGATACAATTTTGATAGATACTGTTAAGTTGTCCTTCATGAGGGTTGTAGGATATAATTTTGATGGATATTGTTCTGTTGTCCTTCATGAGGGTGGTACAGTAATGTATACACGAGAGTACTTGTTTTCCTATAGCCTTGCCACCACAGCATACAATGACACTTTTTGGATTTTTCCCAATATGATAGGTGAAAAATGGTACCTCAGTGTAGTTTTAATTTACATTTCTCTTTTTTTTTAAAAAAAATCTTTATTGGAGTATAATTGCTTTACAATGGTGTGTTAGTTTCTGCTGTTTAGCAAAGTGAATCAGTTATACGTATACATATATCCCCATATCCCCTCCCTCTTGCGTCTCCCTCCCACCCTCCCTATCCCACCCCTCTAGGTGGTCACAGAACACTGAGCTGATCTCCCTGTGCTATGCGACTGCTTCCCACTAGCTAGCTGTTTTACATTTGGTTGTGTATATATGTCAGTGCCACTCTCTCACTTCGTCCCAGCTTACCCTTCCCCCTCCCCGTGTCCTCAAGTCCATTCTCTACATCTGCGTCATTATTCCTGTCCTGTCCCTAGGTTCTTCAGAATCTTTTTTTTTTTTTAGATTCCATATATATATTTTAGCATACGGTATTTGTTTTTCTCTTTCTGACTTACTTCAGTCTGTGTGACAGACTCTAGGTCCATCCACTTCACTACAAATAACTCAGTTTCGTTTCTTTTTATGGCTGAGTAATATTCCATTGTATATATGTGCCACATCTTCTTTATCCATTCATCTGTTGATGGACACTTAGGTTTCTTCCATGTTCTGGGTATTGTAAATAGAGCTGCAATGAACATTGTGGTACATGTCTCTTTTTGAATTATGGTTTTCTTAGGGTACATGCCCAGAAGTGGGATTGCTGGGTCATATTGTAGTTCTATTTTTAGTTTTTTAAGGAACCTCCATACTGCTCTCCATAGTGGCTGTATCAATTTACATTCCCACCAACAGTGCAAGAGGGTTCCCATTTCTCCACACCCTCTCCAGCATTTATTGTTTGTAGATTTTTTTGATGATGGTCATTCTGACTGGTGTGAGGTGATACCTCGTAGTTTTGATTTGCATTTCTCTAATGATTAGTGATGCTGAGCGTTCTTTTATGTGTTTGTTGCCTGTTTGTAAATCTTCTTTGGAGAAATGTCTTTTTAGGTCTTCTGCCCATTTTTGGATTGTGTTTTTGTTTTTTGACATTGAGCTGCATGAGCTGCTTGTAAATTTTGGAGATTAGTCCTTTGTCAGTTGCTTCATTTGCAAATATTTTCTCCCATTCTGAGGGTTGTCTTTTTGTCTTGTTTATTGTTTCCTTGGCTGTGCAAAAGCTTTTAAGTTTCATTAGGTCCCATTTGTTTATTTTTATTTCCATTTCTCTAAGAGGTGGGTCAAAAAGGATCTTGCTGTGATTTATGTCATTACGTTTCTCTATGAGTGAAGATGAGTGTCCTTTCATATGTTTGGGCCATTTTGATCATTCTTTTTTTTTTTCTGTAAACAGTCTGATCTTAATCTTTACTCATTTTTCTGTCCATTTTGAGGGTTCTTGAATTTCTCTTCAGTCCATGTGCAGTGGTTGGTTTACTAAAAGGAAACATGACTTGCTTGTTGCAGGTACCTTCTTACAGGTAGCTCTGCTTTCATTTTTCACTTTCTTTTAGGCTTTCTCTCACAGTGTTAGCAGAGTGATACTTCTAGTTGCAGATTTGTATGTGTGTTCCCTTGCTTAAAGCTGTTCAGTGGCTTTTCACTGCCTCTATAATGCAAATGCCTTAACATCAGAATGGTACCTACCTACCTTCCTTGCATTTCCTTTTTATCCATAGGTTCTCCAAACTGCGAAAACACTGAACTGCTCCTAGCTCCCTGTTGTGTTAGACCCTTTGCCTCTGTGTCTTTGCACGTGGTATTTCTCTGCTTATAATGATCCATTCCTGCTTGTCTGCATGTCCGAAGTCCTGCTTTTCATCCTTCACCTAACGAAAAGCCTTTTCTGTTACCTAACTCTTCTTTCAGGCAGTGTATGGTGCCCTTTTCTCCTTCTCACAAGTCCCTGTGTATATCTTTTTTTTTTTAATTAATTTTTATTTTTGGCTGTGTTGGGTCTTCATTGGGGTGCATGAGCTTCTCACTGTGGTGGCTTCTCTTTGTTGCGGAGCATGGGCTCTAGGCGCGCCGGCTCAGTAATTGTGGCTTGAGGGCTCTAGAGCACAGGTTCAGTAGTTGTGGCTCGAGGGCTTAGTTGCTCCACAGCATGTGGGATCTTCCCGGACCAGGGCTCGAACCTGTGTCCCCTGCATTTGCAGGCGGATTCTTAACCACTGCGCCACCAGGGAAGTCCCGCCTGTGTATATCTTTATAATGGAAACCCTTACATTGTGTATTGTTATTGTGTATTTCCTTGCTTTAGATTGTTATCCTCTTGAGGCATGGACTTAACAGTTATTTTGGAAGCTAGCATCATGTTTGGCACATAGTAGACGAGTAACAATTACCGATAACCCATAAATGTGTATATATATACACTAAATATATATGTGGACAACCCAGGACAAAGAAAAAATGGAAAATTAATACTATGAGCTCGTTTATTTTTAAAATTTGTTTTTATTTATTTATATTGAGATGTAAATTAAATACAATAAAATGTACAGATTTTAGCTGTTCACTTTTAGTTGTGACAGTTATACCTGTGTAACTGATAACCAAAAGATGATAAAGAACAGTCTCATCACCCCAGAAAGTTTAGTGGTTGCCCTTTCCATTCCGTTCTCCTCTCTCCTAAGCACTGTGATTTCTAACAATGTAGATTATTTTGTTTGGTCTTCATACAGTGTGTGCTTTTTTGCATCTAGCTTCTTTTGCTTAACATATATTTCCAGATGCATCTATGAGGTTGGATGTGTCAGAGCTCTTCTTTTTATTGCTGAGTAGTATTTTGTTAGATGAATATACCAGAGTTTATCTTTTCTTCTGTTGATGGATACTTGAGTTGTTTCCAGTTTCTTATTGTTAAGAATAAGGCCTGAAGGGATCTTCTTGCAAACATGTGTTTTCATTTCTCTTGAGTAAATGCCTAGGATTGGAATTGCTGCTTCACAGGCAGATGTGTGTTTTACTATATAAAAAACGGCTGTGTAGTTTTTCAGTTTTCTCTTATATACTCTCACTGTGACTCTGTGTTCTAGTTGCTCTATGTCCTTGCCAGCATTTGGATAATCATTTTTTAAATTTTAGCTATTTAGTGGACGTGAAATGGTATCTTGTGTTATTTTGGATTTCCTTGCGACCTAATGATGTTTCATATGGTTATTGACAATTGTCACTAATTAGTGTATTTTCTTTTGTGGAATATCCCTGTTTTTTGCGCAATAAAAAAATTGGCTATCATTTTATTAGTGATGTGTAAGAATTCTTAATATAGTCTGGATATGTTTTTTGTCACATCAGTGTATTGAGAGTATTTTCTTCCAGTTTGTAAGTTTTTGTTTTCCTTAACAGTGTATTTCGATAAGCTAAAGTTTTTAATTTTGACGAAGTTTAATTAATCAATTGTTTTCTTTAATAGAGTTGAGTTTTAAGAAGCTTTTGCCTACTCCCAAGTCTTGAAAATAATTTCTCTTGTTTTCTTTTACAAGTTTCATAGGTATTGAGGTTCATTTTTACAAATGCATTTATCCAATCCCAACACCATTGTTTGAAAAATTTTGTTTTCTTTCCTGCACTGAACTGCCTTTGTGTTTTTGTCCAGGAATGGGTTTTTTTTTTTTAATGTATGTATGTATGTATGTATGTATTTATTTATGGCTGTGTTGGGTCTTCGTTTCTATGTGTGGGCTTTCTCTAGTTGCGGCGAGTGGGGGCCACTCTTCATCGCGGTGCGTGGGCCTCTCACTGTTGCGGCCTCTCGTTGCGGAGCACAAGCTCCAGACGCGCAGGCTCAGTAGTTGTGGCTCACGGGTTTAGTTGCTCCGCGGCATGTGGGTTCTTCCCAGAACAGGGCTCGAACCCGTGTCCCCTGCATTGGCAGGCAGATTCTCACCCACTGCGCCACCAGGGAAGCCCTGTCCAGGAATGTTTGAACACATATGTATGGATCTGTTTCTGGACTCTCTTGTTTCTTTGATCTAATTGTTTCTCCTATGCTAGTATCATACTGTCTCTATTACCTTAAGTGTTGGAATCAAATAGTGTGAATCCTCTAATATTGTTTGGCCAGTCTAGTTCCTTTGTGTTTCCATATAAGTTTTAAAATCAGTTTGTCAATTTCTATTAAAAAAAAAGAACCTTTTGGGATTTTGATTGGGATTGTGTTGCTCTATAAAACATTTAGGGAGAACTGACCTATAACAATATTGAATTTGGTAGTCAGCCTTTAACATGGTTCCCATTGATCTCTGCCTCGCTGTATTTGTATCCTTTTATAGTCACCTTGCACATTATATTAGGGTTGGTCTGTGTAACCAATATAATATGGTTGAAGTCACTTCTGAAATTAGGTTATAAAAGGCACAGTGGCTTGTGTATTAGTCTCTTTCTCTCTCTCATCAGTCACTCTAGGAGAAAACAGCTGCCACGTTGTAGAGAGGCCCATTGTCAAGCCTGTGAAGGAGCTGAGATTTTACCCTGCTTGCAAGCTAACAAGTTAGCCTACTGCAGTTTCATGGATGTTGATAGAAGACATGAGACTCTTGGGTCTGCGTCAAAAGACAGGTTATTGTCACAGCTATAGTAGTAGCCGGGGTACTGTCAGCATTTTTGCACCAGTTCCTCAAGCTCCAAATCACACTTGATGTGAAGAGGGTCAAATGACAACTGCACATGCAGTGCTTGCATTACAAGAGAGGAATTCTGAACATAGGGAACCTGGATATTTTTTAATGGGCAGTAAGCATACCTGTTCTTTGCTCTGGAGGAGACATCCACATCAGTTCACTTTATAAACACCTTTGGGAAGTTAGTCTGGAACAAAGGGCAGTGAGATCCTCAGTTGCAAGATGTGCAGAAATGCAAGAGACCAATGGAATATTGTCTCCTGACATCCACATGACAAAGAATTGAGGCCTTCTGCTAGTAGCCTTGAGTGAACTTGGAAGCAGATCCTCTGGCCTTCACTTGAGTGTAGACCTAACTACAATTTGCAACCTCATGAGAGACCCTTGAGCCAGACCCACCAGCTAAGCTGCTCCTGGATTCCTGACCCTTAGAAACTGTGTGAGAAAATAAATGTTATTTTCAACTGCTGAAGTTTTGGAGTAGTTTATTACACAGCAGTAGATTATTAGTACAGTTGTTTACCTCTCCTTTTATTTAGGTCATCTTTTTTTTGATATGTACTATAAACAAATTTATATTTACATATCTACGTATCTATGCAAGATCTTTACGTCAGCTCAATGAAATAGGTTTTTCCATATTAATGTTATGTTACTATGTCAATTATGTAATATGATTTTGTTAACATATTAACATATGTACATACAATGTAAAGTAACATTTTAATGTTCTTCGTAGAGATCTTGCAGTTAAATATATTCCTAAAGATTTTTCTTTTTGATGCTATTTACTAAATTTTATTTTTTAATTTTTTTCTGATAATATATCCAGATACAGTAGTTGTCTTAAAAATTGTGTGTGTATTCTTTGACCTTGCTGAAATTCATTTAGTTCCAGTAGTTTTTTTGTAGATTTAGGATTTTCTCTACAAAAAACAATCATATCTGTGAATGATGGTTTTATTCTTTTTTCTCCCATCTTTATAAGCTTTTTATTTCTTTGTGTTACTTTATTGCACTGTCTAGCATTTTCAATTTAATGTTGAAGAGATGGTGGGAATGGACATTCTTGTTTTATTCCACATCCTAAGGGGAAAACATTGTCTTTTAACGTTAAGTAGAATGTCAGCAGTGATTGTTTTGTAGATTAAAAGAAATCAGATGGAGTGTGTTCCCTTCTATTCCCAGTTTAGTGAGATTTTAATTTTTAAATTATGGATAGGTGTTGAATTTTGTCAGGTGTCCCCCCCTTTTTGTATTTATTGAGATGACTATGGCTTTTATGCTTTATTCTGTATTATATTTATTGATTTTTGAAAGTTAAACCAATTTTGCATTCTTGGGTTAATCTCATTTGGTCATGATGTATTGTCCTTTTATCTGTTTCTGAATTTGGTCAGCTAATATTTTGTTGAGGATTTAAGTGTCTGTGTTCAAGGGGAATATTGGTCTATGATTGCCATTTCTTGTAATGCCTTCTAATAGCATGGTTAGACTAGCCTTCTGAAACTAGGAAATGTTTCCTCTTCTGTTTTCAGAAATAGTTTGTATATGATTGATATAATTTCTTTAATGTTTGGTAACCATCTAGGCATGGAGGTTTTTTTGTGCGTGTGGGAAGATTTTTGGTAACAGGTTTTGTTTCTTTGGTAAATATATGGTTACATGGATTTTCTGTTTTGTCTTTTTCCCCCCAAGCAGTATATCTGTCTCACTTAAGTTATCAAGCCTTTTGGCAGAAAGACTGTAATTTTCCCTTGTGATCCTTTTTATGTCTGTAGGATCTGTAGTGACCCCTCTTTACACTCTTCTTTCCTTGGTCATTCTTGCTACAGGTTTAGCAATTTTCTTTCCACAGCTTTTGGTTTCAGTAATTTAATTGACTTTTATGCTTATCTTGATAATTTCCTTCACTCTTATTTTCAGTTGGTTTAATTTGTTCTTTTTATTCCCTGGCTTCTTAAGCTGGAAATTTAGGTATTTAATTAGGGAATTTAGATATTTAAATTTAAGACTTTGTTTTTAAATATAAGCACTTAAATTTATAATTTCCCCCACATTTTTATATGTTGTATTTTCATTTTCAGTTCAAAGTATTTTCTGATGTCCTTTGTGATTTCTTCTTTGACTCATGGATTTTTTTAGAAGTGTGTTGCTTAATTTTCAAATATTTTGGGTTTTCCTGGATAGCTTATTGAAATTGATTTTTTATGTAATTCTGTTATAGTCACAGAATATACTCTGTAAGATTTCTGTCTTTTGAAATGTGAGACATATTGTATGGTGTAGTATATAGTCTCATACAATTAAGTTGGTTAGTAGTGTTCTTTAAATCACCTATATCTGAGGTCAGAAAATGTCCTGCAAAGGGCTGTATAGACAGTAGTTCAGGTTTTGTGAATTATACTGTTTCTGTTTTAACTACTTTGCCCTTGTAGTGCAAAAAGCAGCCGTGGCAATATGTAAATGAATGGGCATGGCAGTATTATAATAAAACTTCATTTAGAAAGATGGGCAGAGGTCCTGCAGTTTGCTGACCCCTGTTTTATATGCCTGTGGATTGCTTTTTATCCATTTCAGTTGCTGAGAGAGGGGTATTAAAGTTTCCAAATACACCTGTGCATTTGTTCGTTTCTTCCTGTAACTTTTTCAGCTTTTGCTTCATGTATTTCCTCCATGTAGTTTTCCCCTCAAGCTCTGATATTAGATGCATTCTCATTTAGGATTGTTATGCCTTCTGGATGAGTTGACCTTTTTACCTTTGATAATTCTCTTACTGAAGTAAATTTTTTCTGACTTTAGTTTACTTATACCAGTTCCCTTATGTTTACTATTTATATTTATGGTGTATAATTTTTTATTATATGTTTAATGTGATTGTGTCTTTGTTTTTAAAGTGTGTCTCTTATAGACAGCATGTATTTAATGGGCTTCCTTCTCTCCTGCCCTTCCTTCCTCCCTCCCTTCTTTTAATAGTAAACATATCTAATAAACTCTGTCTCTGAGTGGAGGATTTGTTAACTTTACATTTAATGTTATTTATACGGATAAGTTTAATTCTCCCATTTTGCTCTGTGTTTTGTCAGTTTGTCTCCTCTCTTCTCTTATTGCCTTCTTTTATGTCGGTCAAATTTTGAAAAATATTTTAGATCTTTAATGGGCTTTTTAAACTGTACTGCTTTGTATAAGTGGCTGCTCTAGGGATTACAGTATTCATGATTAACTTTTACAGTTCATTTAGCATTAACATTATGCCACCTGATGTAAAATGAAAGAACCTTAAAAAGCATAATTACATTTAACCTTTTTGCTATTGGTGTGTTAATTTTTGCTTCAACACAATGCTGTTTTTGCTTTAAATATTCAGTTGCCTTTTAAAGAATTTAAGGAGAGAAACAAGAGAGTGTTTTGTATATAACTACATAGTTGTTTTGGATTTTCTTTATTTGTGTAGATCTAAGTTTCGCCTGATGTCATTTCCCTTCAGCTTGAATTTCCTTTAACATTGCGTGATGTCCAGGTCTAGTGATTAAAGTCTTCAGCTTACATGTGTCTGTGTACACACACACACACACACACACCCAGATAAAGAGTAAGTGTATACATATATATATATATATATATATATATGCTTACTCTTATTTTTCAAGAATATTTTTATTGGACAGATTCTGGTTGACTTAAAGGTTCTTCTTAATTGTCTCTGGTCTCCTTTGTGTCTTTAATTTTCAACAATTTGATGTGTTCTTTTTTTCTTTTTTTTTGTTATTCTGCTTAGAGTTGAGCTCATTGGATTTGCAGATTGGTTTTTTCACCAATTTTTAGCCATTTTTAAAAATACTTTTTCTGCTCCATTCTCTCTTCTCCTTCTGAGATTCTTGTTCTTTTGCTTAAAAATGTAATATAGCTCTGTGAGTTTGTTATTTTTAATTTTTTTTCTCAATCTTTTGCCCTCAGTTCTTCAGATTGAATAATTTCTACTGATTTGTCTTCAAGGTCACTGATTCTTTTTTATTTTGCTTCCAGTATGCTGTCAAGCCCATTCCCCACCCCCCCATTTATTTATTTACTTAGTTTCCAGTTTCATTGAGATATAATTGATAAGCAACATTGTATAAGTTTAAGGTGTATAGTGTGATGATTTGATACATGTATGTACTGTTAAATGATTACTGCAATAAGGTGCGTTAACACATCTGTCATCTCACACAGTTAACATTACTTTGTGTGTGTGGTGAGAATATTTAAGATTTACTCTCTTAGCAGCTTTTAAGTACACAATACAGTATTGTTAACTATAGTTACCATGCTGTACACTAGAGTCCCAGAACTTAATTTATCTTATAACTGAAAGTTTATGCTCTTTAACAAAAATCTCCCCATTCCCCCCCACCCCCCTCAGCCCTTGTCCACTCTCTGTTTATATGAGTTCAACTTTTTAGATTCCACATATAAGTGAGATCATACAGCATTTATCTTTCTCTGATTTATTTCACTTCGCATAACGTCCTCAAGGTTCATCCATGTTGCAAATGACAGTATCTCCTTCTATATCGTGGCTAATATTCTCTTGAATATGTACATCATATCTTGTTTATTCATTCATCCATTGATGGATATTTAGGTTGTTTCCATGTCTTGGCTGTTGTGAGTAATGTTGCGGTGAGCATGGTGGTGCTGCAGATATCTCTAAGCCCACTTTGAAATAACATACTCTTCAGTTCTAGTATTTCATTTTTTAACTATTTCCATTTATCTGCTGAGATTCCCCATTGTGACCATGTTTCCCATTAAGTCCTTGAACAAATTTATAGTAGCTTCTTTAAAGTCTTTGCTTGTTAATTTCTTCCTTTGAATTATTTCATTGTTTTTTTCCATTTATTGGTCTTTTTCCATCTTTGACAGTAGGTCACACTTCCCTGCTGCTTTTCATGTCTAGAAAATTTTAATTGTAGAGTGGACATTGTTGGCAATATATCTCTAAATTCTCTTTATCTTCTTTTGATGAGCATAGTTAAATAACTGGTTGATCACCTTGAACTTGTGGAGGCTTGGTCTTATACTTTAAGATGGGTCTGTAGAAAGCCCGAGGTGTTTTTTAAGCCCTTGTAACTTGGACAGGCTCATGTCTCCTCTGCAGTGGGCAGCAGCTGAGATTGCTTATGAGTTCTTGTAGATTTCCAGTTCTTGTTTTCCATTGAGCTCCTTGAAATCTTCCCTGAGCATACTCACCTCAGGGTTCAGTGAAGAATTTGAAGGAGTTTATATTAGTTTTTGAGGCTTCTGCTGCTTTGACTCACTCCTTTCCTGAATTTGTTCTCTATTTCTAGCCACTTTGTGGCCATGAACTTAATAAAACTGAAACTTTCTGCTTGAGTTCTAGTAGCCCCGTGCTATTGCAGACTAGGAGTGCCTTCAGGGGAAAAGCTGTGTAAATTTGAACCTTTTCCACTGTACTTCCCTTCTTTCAGTGGTCAAATTTCCAATTTCTTCCTGCTCTTGATGGTTTGCTCTGCCTTCAAGTCATTCTTTTTTTTTTTTTTTTTGCGGTAGGCGGGCCTCTCACTGCTGTGGCCTCTCCCCTTGCAGAGCACAGGCTCCGGACGCGCAGGCTCAGCAGCCATGGCTCACGGGCCCAGCCGCTCCGCGGCATGTGGGATCCTCCCAGACCGGGGCACGAACCCGTGTCCCCTGCATCGGCAGGCGGACTCTCAACCACTGCGCCACCAGGGAAGCCCTCAAGTCATTCTTAAAAGTGTTTTATCCACAGGTTTTATTTGTTTTTTTGTAATTGCTATATGTGGAAGCATTAATTTAATGAGTTGACAAAAACTACTCCACCATTATTAGAACTCTTCAGACTGATTTTCATTCATTTCAAACTGGCCCTTTAAGTACAGTTGCTGACTTAATGCACACCTTGTGTCAGGCTTACGCATATTTAGAATAAGACAGAACTCACTATTTTTTCTTTTTAAAATTTTTTGAATTTTATTTTATTTTCTTTTACAGCAGTTTCTTGTTAGCCATCAGTTTTGCGGTATGCGGGCCTCTCACTGTTGTGGCCTCTCCCATTGCGGAGCACAGGCTCCGGATGCGCAGGCTCAGTGGCCATGGCTCACGGGCCCAGCCGCTCCGCGGCATGTGGGATCTTCCCGGACCGGGGCACGAACCCATGTCCCCTGCATCAGCAGGCGGACTCTCAACCACTGCGCCACCAGGGAAGCCCTAGCCATCAATATTGTACACAGCAGTGTATACAGGTCAATCCCAATCTCCCAATTCATCACACCACCACCACCACCACCACCCGTGGCTTTCCCCCCTTGGTGTCCATACGTTTGTTCTCTACATCTGTGTCTCAATTTCTGCCCTGCAAACTGGTTCATCTGTACCATTTCTCTAGGTTCCACATATATGCGTTAACATACGATATTTGTTTTTCTCTTTCTGACTTCACTCTGTATGACAGTCCCTAAATCCATCCACGTCTCAACAAATGACCCAATTTCTTTACTCTTTATGGCTGAGTAATTTTCCATTGTATATATGTACCACAACTTTTTTATCCATTCATCTGTCAATGGGCGTTTAGGTTGCTTCCATGACCTGGTTATTGTAAATAGTGCTGCAATGAACATTGGGGTGCATGTGTCTTTTTGAATTATGGTTTTCTCTGGGTATATGCCCAGTAATAGGATTGCTGGATCATATGGTAATTCTATTTTTAGTTTTTTAAGGAATCACCATACTGTTCTCCATAGTGGCTGTATCAGTTTACATTCCCACCAACAGTGCAAGAGGGTTCCCTTTTCTCCACACCCTCTCCAGCATTTGTTGTTTGTACATTTTCTGATGATGGCCATTCTAACTGGTGTGCGGTGATACCTCATTGTAGTTTTGATTTGCATTTCTCTAATAATTAGTGATGTTGAGCAGCTTTTCATGTGCTTCTTGGATATTTGTATGTCTTCTTTGGAGAAATGTCTATTTAGGTCTTCTAACCATTTTTGGATTGCGTTATTTGTTTCTTTAATATTGAGCTGCATGAGGTCTTTATATATTTTGGAGATTAATCCTTTGTCGGTTGATTTGTTAGCAAATATTTTCCCCCATTCTGAGGGTTGTCTTTTCGTCTTGATTATGGTTTCCTTTGCTGTGCAAAAGCTTTGAAGTTTTATTAGGTCCCATTTGTTTATTTTTGTTTTTATTTCCATTACTCTAGGAAGTGGATCAAAAAAGATCTTGTTGTGATGTATGTCAGAGTGTTCCTCCTATGTTTTCCTGTAAGAGTTTTATAGTGTCCAGTCTTACATATAGGTCTCAAATCCATTTTGAGTTGTTTTTTGTGTATGGTGTTAGGGAGTGTTCTAATTCCATTCTTTTACCTGTAGCTGTCCAGTTTTTCCAGTACCACTTATTGAAGAGACTGTCTTTTCTTCATTGTATATCCTTGCCTTCTTTGTCATAGATTAGTTGACCTTAGGTGCGTGGGTTTATATCTGGGCTTTCTATCTTGTTCCATTGATCTATGTTTCTGTTTTTGTGCCAGTACCATATTGTCTTGATTACTGTAGCTTTGTAGTATAGTCTGAAGTCAGGGAGTCTGATTCCTCCAGCTCCGTTTTTTTCCCTCAAGACTGCTTGGGCTATTCAGGGTCTTCTGTGCCTCCATACAAATTTTGAGATTTTTTGTTCTGGTTCTGTAAAAAATGCCATTGGTAATTTGATGAGAATTGCATTGAATCTGTAGATTGCTTTGGGTAGTATAGTCATTTTCACAGTATTGATTTTTCCAATCCAAGAACATGGTATATCTCTCTATCTGTTGGTATCATCTTTAATTTCTTTCATCAATGTCTTATAGTTTTCTGCATACAAGTCTTTTGTCTCCTTAGTTAGGTTTATTCCTAGGTATTTTATTCTTTTTGTTGCAGTGGTAAATGGGAGTGTTTCCTTAGTTCCTCTTTCAGAGTTTTCATCATTAGTGTATAGGAATGCAAGAGATTTCTGTGCATTAGTTTTGTATCCTGCAACTTTACCAAATTGATTAACTCTAGTAGTTTTCTGGTGGCTTCTTTAGGATTCTCTATGTGTAGTATCGTGTCATCTGCAAACAGTGACAGTTTCACTTCTTCCAATTTGTATTCCTTTTATTTCTTTTTCTTCTCTGATTACCATGGCTAGGACTTCCAAAACTATGTTGAATAATGGTGAGAGTGGACATCCTTGTTTTGTTCCTGATCTTAGAGGAAATGCTTTCAGTTTTTCACCATTGAGAATGATGTTTTCTGTGAGTTTGTCGTATATGGCCTTTATTATGTTGAGGTAGGTTCCCTCTGTGCCCACTTTCTGTAGAGTTGTTATCATAAATGCGTGTTGAATTTTGTCAAAAGCTTTTTCTGCATCTGTTGAGATCATATGGTTTTTATTCTTTGGTTTGTTAATATGGTATATCACATTGATTTGCATATATTGAGGAATCCTTGCATCCCTGGGATAAATCCCACTTGATCATGGTGTATGATCCTTTTAATGTGTTGTTGGATTCTGTTAGCTAGTATTTTGTTGAGGATTTTTGCATCTATATTTATCAGTGATATTGGTCTGTAATTTTCTTTTTCTGTAGTATATTTGTCTGGTTTTGGTATCACGGTGATAGTGGCCTCATAGAATGCGTATGGGAGTGTTCCTTCCTCCACAGTTTTTTGAAAGAGTTTGAGAAGAATGGGTGTTAGCTCTTCTCTAAATGTTTGATAGAATTCACCTCTGATGCTTTCTCGTCCTGGACTTTTGTTTGTTGGAAGATTTTTAATCACAGTTCCAGTTTCATTACTTGTGATTGGTCTGTTCATATTTTCTATTTCTTCCTGGTTCAGTCTTGGAAGGTTATACCTTTCTATGAAATCCATTTCTTCCAGGTTGTCCATTTTATTGGCATAGAGTTGCTTGTAGTAGTCTCTTAGGATGCTTTGTATTTCTGCAGTGTCTGTTGTAACTTCTCCTTTTTCATTTCAAATTTTATTGATTTGAGTCCTCTCTCTGTTTTTTTTTTGATGAGTCTAATGATTTATCCATTTTGTTTATCTTCTCAAAGAACCAGCTTTTAGTTTTATTGATCTTTGCTATTGTTTTCTTTGTTTCTATTTCATTTATTTCTGCCCTGGTCTTTATGATTTCTTTTCTTCTGCTAACTTTGGGTTTTGTTTGTTCTTCTTTCTCTAGTTCCTTTAGGTGTAAGGTTAGATTATTTATTGGAGATTTTTCTTTTTTTTTTTTTTTTTTGCGGTACGCGGGCCTCTCACTGATGTGGCCACTTCCGTTGTGGAGCACAGGCTCCAGACGCGCAGGCTCAGCAGCCATGGCTCACGGGCCCAGCTGCTCCGCGGCATGTGGGGTCTTCCCGGACCGGGGCATGAACCCGTGTCCCCTGCATTGGCAGGCGGACTCTCAACCACTGTGCCACCAGGGAAGCTCCTCTTGTTTCTTGAGTTAGGCTTGCATAGCTATAAATTTCCCTCTTAGAACTGCTTTGCTGCATCCCATAGGTTTTGGATTGTCGTATTTTCATTGTCATTTGTCTCTAGGTATTTTTTGATTTCCTCTTTGATTTCTTTAGTGATCTGTTGGCTATTTAGTAACGTATTGTTTAGCCTCCATGTGTTGTGTTTTTTGCATTTTTTCCCCTGTAATTCATTTCTAATCTCATAGCATTGTGGTCAGAAAATATGCTTGATATGATTTCAATTTTCTTAAATTTACTGAGGCTTGATTTGTGACCTAAGATGTGATCTGTCCTGGAGAATGTTCTGTGTGTCCTTGAGAAGGAAGTGTAATCTGCTGTTTTTGGGTGGAATGTCAGTTAAATCTATTTGGTGTATTGTGACATTTAAAGCTTCTGTTTCTTTATTTATTTTTATTTTGGATGATCTGTCCATTGGTGTAAGTGAGGTGTTAAAGTCCCCTACTATTACTGTGTTACTGTTGATTTCCTCTCTTATAGCTGTTAGTAGGTGCCTTATGTATTGAGGTGGTCCTATTTTGGGTGCATATATATTTATAATTGTTATAACTTCTTGGTTTGATCCCTTGATTATTTTGTAGTGTCCTTCCTTGTCTCTTGTAACATTCTTTGTTTTAAAGTTTATTTTATCTGATGTGAGTATTGCTACTCCAGCTTTCTTTTGATTTCCATTTGAATGGAATATCTTTTTCCATCCCCTCACTTTCAGTTTGTATGTGTCCCTAGGTCTGAAGTGGGTCTCTTGTAGACAGCGTATCTATGCGTCTTGTTTTAGTATCCATTCAACAAGCCTGTATCTTTTGGTTGGAACATTTAATCCATTCACGTTTAAGGTTGTTACTGATATGTATATTCCTATGACCATTTTCTTAAATGTTCTGCGTTTGTTTTTGTAGGTCCTTTTCTATTCTTGTGTTTCCCACTTAGAGAAGTTCCTTTAGCATTTGTTGTAGACCTGGTTTGGTGGTGGTGAATTCTCTTAGCTTTTGCTTGCCTGTAAAGCTTTTGATTTCTCCATCAAGTCTGAATGAGATCCTTGCTGGGTAGCGTAATCTTGATTGTAAGTTCTTCCCTTTCATCAGTTTAATTATATCATGCCACTCCCTTCTGACTTGCAGAGTTTCTGCTGAGAAATCAGATGTTAAACTTATGGGAGTTCCCTTGTATGTTATTTGTCATTTTTCCCCTGCTGCTTTCAATAAATTTTCTTTGTCTTTAATTTTTGCCAATTTGATTACTATGTGTTTTGGCGTGTTTCTCCTTGGGTTTATCCTGTATGGGACTCGCTGTGCTTCCTGGACTTGGCTGGCTATTTCCTTTCCTTATAGTTTTCGACTATAATCTTCAAATAGTTTCTCTGGTCCTTTCTCTCTCTCTTCTCCTTCCGGGACCCCTATAATGCGAATGTTGTTGTGTTTGATGTTGTCCCAGAAGCCTCTTAAGCTGTCTTCCTTTCTTTTCATTCTTTTTTCTTTATTCTGTTCTGCAGCAGTGAATTCCACCATTCTGTCTTCCAGGTCACTTATCTGTTCTTCTGCCTCAGTCGTTCTGCTATTGATTCCTTCTAGTGTAATTTTCTTTTCAGTTATTGTATTGTTCATCTCTTTGTTTGTTCTTTAATTCTTCTAGGTTTTTGTTAAACATTTCTTGCACCTTCTCGATCTTTGTCTCTCTTCATTTTCCGAGGTCCTGGATCATCTTCACCATCATTATTCTGAATTCTTTTTCTGGAGGGTTGCATATCTCCACTTCATTTAGTTGTTTTCCTGGGTTTTTATCTTGTTCCTTCATCTGGTACATAGTCTTCTGCCTTTTCATCCTGTCTTTCGTGAATGTGGTTTTTGTTCCACAGGCTGCAGGATTGTAGTTCTTCTTGCTTCTGCTCTGTGTCCTCTGGTGGATGAGGCTATCTAAGAGGCTTGTGCAAGTTTCCTGATGGGAGGGACTCATGGTAGGTAGGGCTGAGTGTTGCTCTGGTGGGCAGAGCTCAGTAAACTTTAATCCGATTGACTGCTGATGGGTGGGGCTGGGTTCCCTCCCTGTAGATTGGTTGTTTTGCCTGAGGCAGCCCAACACTGGAGGCTACCTGGGCTCTTTGGTGGGGCTAATGGTAGACTGTGGGAGGGCTCACGCCAAGGGGTAGTTCCCAGAACTTCTGCTGACAGTGTCCTTGTCCCCACGGTGAACCACAGCCACCCCAGTCTCTGCAGGAGACCATCCAACACTAGCAGGTACGTCTGGTTCAGTCTCCCCTGGGGTCACTGTTCCTTCCCCTGGGTCCTGATGTGCACAGTACTTTGTGTGTGCCCTCCAGGAGTGGAGTCTGTGTTCACCCCAGTCCTGTTGAAGTCCTGCAGTCAAATCCCTCTAGCCTTCAAAGTCTGATTCTCTAGGAATTCATCCTCCCGTTGCTGGACCTCCAGGTTGGGAAGCCTGACGTGGGGCTCAGAACCTTTAGTCCAGTGGGTGGACTTCTGTGGTATAAGTGTTCTCCAGTCTGTGAGTCACCCACCCAACAGTTAAGGGATTTTATTTTACTGTGATTGCACCCCTCCTACCATCTTATTCTGGCTTCTCCTTTGTCTTTGGATGTGGGGTATCTTTTCTGATGAGTTCCAGTGTCTTCCTGTTGATGATTGTCCAGCAGCTAGTTGTGATTCTGGTGTTCTCACAAGAGGGAGTGAGAGCACATCCTTCTACTCCGCCATCTTGGTTCAGGGCCCCAGAAACTCACTGTTAATTCAATTACATGTATTTTATTTAAGTAGATAATTATTTAGTGAAAAGCCTAGAGTTAAAAAATGCTTATAGAGCTTCCCTAGTGGCGCAGTGGTTGAGAGTCTGCCTGCTGATGCAGGGGACACGGGTTCGTGTCCTGGTCCGGGAAGATCCCACATGCCGCGGAGCAGCTGGGCCCATGAGCCATGGCCACTGAGCCTGCACGTACGGAGCCTGTGCTCCGCAACGGGAGAGGCCACAACAGTGAGAGGCCCGCGTACCACAAAAAAAAAAAAAAAAAAGCTTATAAAGACTGGTGAAAGGGACAGCCATATTTCTACTGCTGTTTCTTTTCCCCTTTATTAGCGGCAGCCTCTGATAGATAGTAGTGAGACACATGCGACCAGATAATACTGGAAGAAAATGTTGTTTTTCACCTGTCTTTGACTTTTAGTTTTCTTGGTATTTCTACTCTATGGAAAAAAGTAGTAAAATGTAAATGTTTGTCTCAGCTGCTTCTGTCTCAAAATTCATTTTCATGATAGGACTATTGGACATCTGTTTATGTTTAAATGGTTAGTAGGATGAGCTCTGGTCCGGAGAACTTTTTAGAATCATTCTAGAAAAATTTGACTTTATGGCTGTGACTTTTTTACTCTTTTTTTTTTTTTTTTGCGGTATGCGGGCCTCTCATTGTTGTGGCCTCTCCCATTGCGGAGCACAGGCTCCGGACACGCAGGCTCAGCGGCCATGGCTCACGGGCCCAGCCGCTCCGCGGCATGTGGGATCCTCCCGGACCGGGGCATGAACCTGTGTCCCCTGCATCGGCAGGCAGACTCTCAACCACTGCGCCACCAGGGAAGCCCGATGGCTCTGACTTTTAAGCAAAATATATTTAAAAAGAAAGTGTGTCCAGGAGGGAACTGGATGCGTTGATTGTAAAGATGGCACATACATCTAATAAATTGATTGTTTTGTGCGTTTAGCGTAAGTCTAAGGTTAACATTAATATAGTCTAAGTACATATTTTTTTTTCTCTTTTTTTCTCTCTCTCTTTTTTTTTTTTTTTGCGGTACTTGGGCCTCTCACTGTTGTGGCCTCTCCCGTTGCGGAGCATAGGCTCTGGACGCACAGGCTTAGCGGCCATGGCTCACGGGCCCAGCCGCTCCGCGGCATGTGGGATCTTCCCGGACCGGGGCACGAATCCGTGTCCCCTGCATTGGCAGGCGGACTCCCAACCAGTGCGCCACCAGGGAAGCCCTAAGTACATATTTTAAGGTGTGTTGATTTTTAATTGTTCTCTTGAAATTGAACAAGGTTATTTTGTTGACTTAATGTAAATATAATTTAGTAAGAGACAGATTTTAAAATTTGTGCTGGCTTCTGTAGAAGGTAAGTGCAGGGCTTCCCTGGTGATGCAGTGGTTAAGAATCCGCCTGCCAATGCAGGGGACACGGGTTCGAGCCCTGGTCCGGGAAGATCCCACATGCCGCGGAGCAGCTAAGCCCGTGTGCCACACTACTGAGCCTGTGCTCTAGAACCCGCGAGCCACAACTACTTAGCCCACATGCCACAAGTACTGAAACCTGTGCACCTAGAGCCCCTGCTCTGCAACAAGAGAAGCCACCGCAATGAGAAGCTTGCACACTGCAACGTAGCCCCCACTCACAGCAATCAGAGAAAGCCTGGGCACAGCAACGAAGACCCAATGCAGCTAAAAACAAATAAATAAAAATAATTAATTTAGAATGTAAGTGTGTTCAAACCTAACATACTTCGGGTAAATCCTTAAATATTTTTGCTGATGGAAGGTAAATGAGGTATATTATAACCCGAATATGTGGTATTTGACTTTTTTTTTCCTTGTATAAACTTATTTATTTTTGGCTGCTTTGGGTCTTCGTTGCTGTGCGCAGGCTTTCTCTAGTTGCGGCGAGCGGGGGCTACTTTTCGTTGCAGTGCACAGACTTCTCATTGCAGTGGCTTCTCTTGTTGTGGAGCACAGGCTCTAGGCACATGGGCTTCAGTAGCTGTGGCTCGAAGGCTCTAGAGTGCAGACTCAGTAGTTGTGGCATATGGGCTTAGTTGCTCTGCAGCATCTGGGATCTTCCCAGACTAGGGCTCGAACCCATGTCTGCTGCATTGACAGGCGGATTCTTAACCACTGCGCCCCCAGGGAAGCCCCTGAGTTTTTATCTTTAATTCAGTGTTACAAGAAGTAGATAAGAAGCATGTGGATACCTTTAGACCTTTCTACCGTAGTCTAACTCTAAATAACATTTCTATCTTTGTCAGTGTTTGATTAGAGAAGTAAGATTATTGTTGTGATTGGTTTTTACCAATTGTAGGAACTAGTTATACGCACCTGAATCTGCTGCTAGGCTTGAAGTTAGCAGGGCTGGTAGTTGGGAAGTGAACATGGACATGAAGGGGTGAGAGGAAAGTTAGACTGGAATCTGCAAAGAAGACTTGGAACTTTTAGCAATGAGTTAGAACCTATGAGCCCAAACTTGATCTTTCATGGCTCTCACTGCTTCCACACCTTCAACCTTGATGATGTAGGTAACCTTCAACCTTGATGATGTAGGTAATCTGCAGTAGGTGTGGCACACCTCCCCATGGAGCTGCACACAAACCTGCCCCAGTATTATTTGGAAAAGCAAAGGTGGAGATCTGACAGGAGCTGGAAGAGCTGTAGGCTCAATTGCTGCCCCATGCCAGTGAGCCCAGAGTTCCATGACACTGTGTGATTACTGCGGTAACACCTGGCCTTAGGTTGGCATTCTGAACCTGGTGGCTGCTTCACTTTTGTCTTCTAATCTCATGGGAATTTTTTTTTTCTTTTTGAGGCCAACCCTAACCCACAACCATGCAGGGAATGAATCGTATTTGGGAAAATGTAGTTGCAACCCGGCTAAGGTAAAAAGCCATCACAGACCATCACTTGTCACCATAGCACCAATGCACACCTCTTTTTATCATATTTACCTTATAAATAAAGACAATTACAAAAGTATACTTTTGGTGAGAAATAATGCACCTATTCTTTGTTCTCCTGATAACATACAAATGCTCTCCTTAAGAGAGGATACAAAATCCCTTTATCCATAGGTGGGTTAATTTTTTTTCTACCTATGTCACATTTTCTCCTTAACATCCTGTAACTTAAATATGGAGATATGAGATTAGCTACTATCAGATGGTTGTAGAAAGGGAGCTAAGAAATAAGTTGGTTAATATATATACAAATTTTTTATATCATAAAAGGAAGAAATACTCATTAGAATTTTCATTTCTGCAACTAGTCATGTGGTTGTAGTTGCTGTCTATAATTATCTTCTGCTGTCATTCCACAGTCCCTCTGTTCTTGGCAATACCTCAGCTGGTTGTGGTTTCTTGCCTGATGGGGTGACCTAAATCTTCATTCCTTAAGGGTCTGGGTCATTAGCAGTCCTGCCTGGATTGTTTCCACTGAATTTAATCACAGTACATGGAAATACTAAGTGGCCTCCCAGAGGAACTCCTGCATTCCAGACATACTTTCTGTTAGCCCCCCTTGTGTGGTAGCAACCTGACTTCCCCTTGATTGTGAGATCAGAACCCTAGGTGGTTCTGTAACCCCCTTCTTTATCTGTTGATTCATTGGCACGAATAACCCAAAGTGGCTGGGTGGCAGTCTCAACTTCCAGTTTCATGGAATCGTTTCTGCATCCCTTGGTGGAAACTAAGATCTTCCAAAGGAACTATATGGGCATAGATGGATATAGGTGGGTAAGTGATGTGGTGTGTTGTATGTGTCAGTGAATTGGGAAGCAAAGTAAATCTGTTTAGAGTGAGAAGGAGTTAATACAAATTAATATAGTACATTTCACAATACTTGTGGAATTAGTAGGGTACCCTATATGAAATATTTACTTTGAAAGAAGTGTAAATATATTCAGAAAGTGCATATAGTTTTTTCTTTTTTATTATCCCATATTTAATAATGGGCAGATGGTTGGTAGCAGTTGAGTTTGAATCTGTGTGTTTTTTTGTTTGTTTTTTGGCCACACGGCAGGTGGGATCTTAGTTCCCCCACCAGGGATCGAACCTACACCCCCTGCATTGGAAGCATGGAGTCTTAACCACTGGACTGCCAGGAAAGTCCCAAGTTTTGAATCTAGATCTGATATACTTCTTGGGTTTTTTGTTTACCTAAAGGAGGAAATAAGAATTACATTTACTATTTTGAGTTTTTATAAGTTAATTTTAAAGAATATAGAAGAGTGAACATAAATGACTTCATTTTCACAAATGAAAATACTACAGTAGCATTGCTTGTCATATCCACTCTGAAACTGGAAGGAGGGTGAGCCTGGAGTCAGACCACCTGGCTTTAAATTCCAGCTCTTCTGCTTACCATGAATTTCTATTAACTATGGCTCTGTAACAACCTCCCCGCCGCCCCTGCAATTTCAGTGGCTTAAAATGAGTATGCGTTATTACTCATGAATCTGTAGATCACGTGGATGGTTCTGATCACCTGGGCTAGATTTGGCAGATTTCATCTAGGATAGCTCATAACATCAGTGGTCACCTGGCAGATTGTCGGGAAGCTGGCTGGTCTGTGGTGGCTTCTCACATTTCTGGCTGTTGGCTGACTCTGCTGGAGGATGGAGGGTGACTGAGGCACATGTCTCATCATTTATCAGGCGAGTCTGGACTTCTTCACATGGTGGTGGCAGGATTCTTAGGTAGTAGAAACAAGCAAGGCCTCTTGAGGTCTACACTTGGAACTGACACCACATCACTTCTGCCATGTTCTGTTGGTTCAAGGCAAGTCATGAGGCCAGACAAGATTCAAGATGTGGGGAAATGAGCTCTATCTTGATGGGAGGAGCAGCAGTGTCACATTGCTAGGGGTATGGAGGGGTGGAGAATTGGGGCCATTGTATAAGCTGTTTACCATACAACATGATGATGCACAAGTCTCTCCATCCCTTTGAATCTGTTTCCTAACCCGTAAAAATGGCTAGGAGAGGAACAATTCTTTTTGAGACAGTTTTGAAGATTAGGTAAAATAAACTGTGTAAAGTGTCTATGGTAGTGCCTTAATATATGCCAGTATGTGCTCAGTAAATGTTTATTATTATTACTTGTAATGGTTAGGTGTTCCATATTCATGACTAAAATACTCGTAATAGCCCTGTGGTGCTGTCATTATTTCCTTCTTAGAGCTGAGGAGGCAGCCTGAACTGCTTAACTTACCAATATGCCAAGGTTGGTGGTAGACCCAACGTTGAACCAAGGTTTTTTGTTTTTGCTTTGAAAACCTAATACTGGCCTTTGAGAGCCAGTACTGTGGTAAAACATGGGGGCTCTGGAACTGTTAGAGTCCTTGTCCCAGACCTTATTAGCCTTTCAGCCTTGGGCACATTACTTAACCTCTTTGTGCCTCACTTTCTAGGAAAGGAGATTGCTTACCTCCCACCATTGTTGGTGAGGATTAAATGAATTAATATACATTGTTTAGAACTACAAGCACAGGCTAGGTAGGTAGTCTGTATGTTATTCCTTTTCTTCTTATTATTACACTATGCTGCCTTTAGTCCAAACCTTTAAAAGCCTTTCTTATTGAAAATATTAAATGAGGCTGAAGTTATCACCCTTTTCTTTTTAGAGCCATCTAATTTTTTCATGAAGTAGTATTAATCTTTATGGTTAGTTTCCTAATATAGTAATTATGGATTTTACTGATGTGAATTGGTTATATGGGGACATTTCAATTTGAGGAAAAACTATTCCACGGTACTTTGACTGTTTTTTTTCTCCATCTCCTTTCTGAGCTTTTCTTGCACAATGTCATTCATTTCTGTGGCTTCTGTTTAATGTTGGTTACTCTCAAATCAACATTGACCTCACTCCTGAGTTTCATTCCTTAATTGGTTTTTCTTTCTTCTCTCTCCAGTTAGTTATTAAATTTACTATTTCTGTTATCTCTCACACTCTTCTCCTTTATGCTTATTGCTTTTGGTTTAGTGTAGATTCTTCTCTCTTTTTTTGTGATATCTGACCTTATTTGTTACTCTTAGACATCTTATTTTTGACTGGACTCAGAGGTAGAAGCTTTCAGAGAGGACAGCCTCCCTCTCTTGGTAGTCTCTTCCTGGCATTTTTCTTTGGCCTCCTTCATTCTCTTGGCCAAAAGTTTAGCATATTCTGCAGCCTTTCTTTATTTTTCTTGGCACACTGTTCCTTCAGAGCAATATGCTGATGTTTGTGTTGCAGAACACGTGGAATAACAAACACTGAATCTTGTGTGCCTTGGTCCTAGGTTACTTACCCTCTTTGTTTATGGGCTTTCTCACAACACACTGGTGGACATGATCTTCTCTAGAGAGATTGAAAAGTTTGTGAATTTTAGCTATTTTGGTCCCGAGTCGACGAGGTGCAGTAGTATCAGTGACTTCAGGAATATCCTTCTCTCCCTTTTTTTTTTTTTTTTAAGTAATGACCAAGTTGAAAACACTTAGACTGGTGTCCACAATGCAACCCTGAACAGATTTTCACTTTGTTTCTCCAGTCTTCCTTGGTCTGTAACAGGACTGCCCCTTAGTAGCAGATGGACACGGCCATGGGTGAAGACACCCTGATTCATGGGAGACCTTGTTTGTCATTCCCACCAATGATTTCGACCATATAACACTTCCATTCTTTACCCAGAGCATTAGCAGCAACTTCTGTGTCCATACGCTTCTCATAAAAGGTACAAAGTTTGCATTCATTGTCCACTTCACTGAGTTTCTGGCATCTAGTGGCTGGGAAAGAGATGTTCAGTTTCATCCTGAAGCAGCTGACCAGTTCCGAGGTTCTGCAAAAAAAGAGCTCATCATTTTTTTCTTAAATTAGTTTAGAAACCTCCTGATCAGTCTCTTAACTCCATTCTTAACTTTTCCCAATCCATTCTCCAGGGACTGTCAAAATAGTTTATATAAAAAACATTTGATCATTTTATTTGTTTGGTTAAAATGTTAACTTCACATTGCTTGCAAGAGAAAATAAAGTTGAGCGTTCAGGGCTCTTGATGCATCTGTCTCTGCTTCCCTCTCCATCAGAATCTTTAGTTACTTTGCAACAGAATTTCTGACTTCTGCTGTGTGAAATTATCCAGGACTGTTATATTCTCTTGCATGTCTGTGCATCTGCGTGTGCTTTTAATTTCATGTGAAATCCTCTGCATATGTTTGTTCTGTTGGCACACTGCACATCTTTTTAAAGATTTAGCTCGTGTGATTTTTCAGGGAAGGTTTCCTTATCCTTACTACATACTTTCAGACTCCTGATTCTTTGCCTGGATTGGTATATGATTTATTATAGCTTTTATCCCATTGGTGTTTTTAAACATCCTTTTTTTGGATATAATTCACATACAATACAGTTCACTACTTTAGTGTACAGCTCAATGGTTTAGTATATTTAGAGTCGTGCATCTGTTACCACAGTCAATTTTAGAACATTTCATTACCCCGCAAAGAAACCCACACCTTTTAGCCAACACCCCCTAACGTCTCATTTCTCTTCCCCTCCCCTCTGCAACCACTAATCTGCTTTCTGTCTCTATAGATCTGCCTATTCTGTACATTTCATATTAGTGGAATCATTTAATATTTGGTCCCTTGTAATTGGTGTCTTTTTTTTTTTTTTTTTTTTTTTGCGGTACGCGGGCCTCTCACTGTTGTGGCCTCTCCCGTTGTGGAGCACAGGCTCCGGACGCGCAGGCTCAGCGGCCATGGCTCACGGGCCCAGCCGCTCCGCGGCATGTGGGATCTTCCTGGACCGGGGCACGAACCCGTGTCCCCTGCATCGGTAGGCGGACTGTCAACCACTGCGCCACCAGGGAAGCCCTGTAACTGGTGTCTTTAACTTAATGTTGTCAAAGTTCATCTGTGTTGTGGTATACGTCAGTACTTCATTTCTTGTTATTGCCAAATATTCCATTATATGGCTAGACTATATTTTATCCATTCATTAGTTGATGGGTATTTGGGTTGTTTTCACTTTAGCTATTATAAGTAATACTATAATGAGCATTCGTGTAAAAGTTTATGTGCAGACATGTTTTTATTTCTGCTGGATCATATGTTAACTTGGTTTAACTGTTTGAGGAAAAGCCAAAGCTACAGCACCATTTTACATTCCTACCATTGGTGTATGAAGGTTTTAATTTCTCTACATCCTTGCCCACACTTGTTATTGTCTGTCTTTTTGATTATAGCCATCCTAGTGGGTGTGAGCTGGTATCTCATTGTGGTTTTGATTTGCATTTCCTGATGGTTAATGATGTTGAGCAACTTTTCATGTATGTATTAATCACTTGAGTATCTTTGGAAAACTATTCAGATCCTTTGTCCATTTTAAAATTGAGTTGTGATAGTTCTTTGTATATTCTAGATACAAGCCCCTTAGCAGATACGTATATGATTTACATAAATTTTCTCCCATTCTGTTGGTAGCTGTTACACTTTCTTGATGTTACCCTTTGAAGCGCGAACGTTTTTTGTTTTTGTTACAAATCCCCACTTACCCTTGTTGTATTCAGAGTTGAGCCCAGTCTCTCTCCTCTATTGCTGTAGTCTTGACACTTAAAGGGGTCCAGAATAAGCTATCATGGCATAAAAATTATTTTGAGAAGAAGGCGTTTGAGTTCCTGAAATCTCCTATCTGCCTAAAAGCATAGCTTCCCCAAAGAACTCAATTGTCATAAATACCCTTCCTGGAGCAGCCAGGGAAGATTGACTCTTATCACTGGAGATGAGAAGTCTCCACACCACACCTAAACAGACATTGTCACAAAACTTCCCTGTCTCCCATTTGTTCTTGTCAGGGCCCATTTATCTTTTCAAAAAGTCATTTGTTTTCCTATCAATGCCCTTCTCCTACTAAGATGCTATATAAGCCTCAGATTTTAAATGTCTCCTTGAGTCACATTTTTCTGTGAACTCCTATACATCCATACATGAATAAAAATCTGTCTTTTGCTAATCTCTTGTATGGGAGGAAACAATCTGTTTCCTCTATCCATCCTAAATTCATTGGCTGGGACCCTACAAATTAGACTGACAAAAGAACAATGCGTTTTTAGAGAACCGACAAGGTGAAGAAAAAGGACATTGAGCTTCTAAGGGTGGCAAACTGTGGAAAGTTCAATATATGGGGAATTAATGGAAGATAAGGGCTGCTTAGTAAAGTTAAAATGTTTAAAAAATTGAGACTTCCCTGGCGGTCCAGTGGTTGGGACTTCGCCTTACAGTGCAGGGGGTGCAGGTCCAATCCCTGGTCAGGGAACTAAGATCTCACATGCCTAACGGCCAAAAAAGCAAAACATAAAACAGAAGCAATATTGTAACAGATTCAATAAAGACTTTAAAAATGGTCCACATCAAAAAAATCTTTAAAAAATCTTTAAAAAATTGAGATATGATTGATATATACCGTATTAGTTTCAGGTGTACAACATAATGATTTGGTATTTGTATATATTGTGAAATGATCACCACAATAAGTCTAGTTATAGTTAACATCCATCACCACACCTACACATTTTTTTTTTTATGGAAAGAACTTTTTAAGATTTACTCTCTTAGCAAATTTCAAATATACAATGCAGTATTATTAATTATAGTCACCATGCTGCACTTACATCCCCATGACTTATTTTGTAACTGGAAGTTTGTACTTTTTGACCATGTTCACCCATTTTGTCCGCCTCACCCTCCAGCTCTGGCAGCCACCAATGTAATTTGTTCCCTCTATCTGTGAATTCAGTTTTTTGTTTTGTTTAGGTTCCACATATAAGTGAGATCATACAGTATTTTTCTTTCTCTCTCTGACTTATTTCACTTAGCATAATGCCCTCCAGTTCCACTGTGGTGTTGCAAATGGCAGGATTTCCCTCTTTCATTTAATGGCTGAATAATATTCTATTGGAATTAAATTTGGAATTGAATTCCAGCTTTGTCAATTACAAGAGTTATGACCTGTGGGCTGTGGACATGTTGCTTCTGTTAATCCTTTATAAGCATGAACCTCATATATTTCAGGGGTGCTAGAAAGATGAGTAACACCAAGTACTGAATACGTAAAAGTAATTTATGTAGTTCCTGGCAACTAGATGCTCAATGAATGTTAGTTTTATTCTTTCATTTACTATGTAGTAAATACAATAATTTGGCAATCTAGAAGTAGACTTTTGTTTTCAGAATACTATTTTCATAATGTACTTGCCTGCAGCCAAAGACTTCCTTTGTAGTTACATCTTGAGTTCTAGAAATATTTCAAAATGCTAAGCTAGAACTGGCAATTACATTTTTTATTTAAAATTTGTCCTGAAAAGGACAGATGGAGATCATGCTGTATGTATTGTTTTGCCTTTTCAATTTAATGATGTATTTTGGACTTTGATCTGGGTCAGCACATAAATTGCATCATCACTTTTAGTTTTGTATGTTTATACCAAAAATTGCTTAACTTTACTGTTGTAGGACATGTAATTTTACATACTTTTCTGTCACACTGATCTCTGAATGTAAATATATTTTAAAAAAATGTAGCCCATGTTGCCATTTCCTGGTGTCTTGGGGTTCACACTGGCATGTGGAGAAGACACAGTCAAGGAACTGGGATAGAATTAGAGTCAAGAGCAGTAATGGAACCATACCGAAAGCCTTCTCTACTTTGGGATTACTATTTATTTCCCCAAGACAATAAACTCTTTTTTATTGTTGAATGTAGTTGGACTAGGAAATTTTGTTCCTTGACACTTCATGAATCCAAATGGATACTGTGAGCACTCTTTGTTTTTTTTTTAATTTATTAATTTATTTATTTTTGGCTGCGTTGGGTCTTTGTGCTTCATGTGGGCTTTCTCTAGTTGCGGCGAGCGGGGGCTACTCTTGGTTGTGGTGTGTGGGCTTCTCGTTGCGGTGGCTTCTCTTGTTGCGGAGCACGGGCTCTAGGCACACGGGCTCCAGTGGTTGTGGCGCGAGGACTCAGCAGTAGTGGCGCCCAAGGGCTTAGTTGCTCCACAGCATGTGGGATCTTCCCGGACCAGGGCTCGAACCCGTGTCGCCTGCATTGGCAGTTGGATTCTTAACCACTGAACCACCAGGGAAGTCCCTGTGAGCACTCTTATCTTGCACTTGTCTAAGTGGAAATGCTCTCGTGTTTTGTTAACTAAGTTTAATTATTTGCTCTTCTGAAAGGTACTGTTCATTATATTAAAGAATCTCTCCTCTTTTCCTGTTTGTTCTAAGAGAGATTTATATAAATCAGGAATAGGGAGTAGTTTAATTTAGATGATCTTGTGTTTTTTTTTTCTTTTGCTTGTCAATATAATTCATTCATTAATAGATTCTCTGATGTTGACAGTCTTTGCAGAGAGAACTCGTTTGCAAGAGAGAGATTGTACATTAGTGAGAAGTGAAATCATGTGCTTTTTTTTTTTTTTTTTTTTTTTTTTGCGGTACGCGGGCCTCTCACTGCTGTGGCCTCTCCCATTGTGGAGCACAGGCTCTGGACGCGCAGGCTCAGTGACCATGGCTCATGGGCCTAGCCGCTCCGCGGCATGTGGGATTTTCCCGGACCGGGGCACGAACCCGTGTCCCCTGCATCGGCAGGTGGACTCTCGACCACTGCGCCACCAGGGAAGTCCTCATGTGCATATTTATTATTTGTCTCAGCTAAAACAAATTCCTGACTTATGGTTGAACCACCTGTGTATCAGTACCTCTGGCTTGGAGAATTGCCATATCCCCATCAGCTTAAATCTGTTTTACTGTAAACCATGTATTTACTCTTTAGGGAGATGGAGTTACTCTGATTAGGGCAGTTAGGGCCTATTTAATGGAGTTAGATATTACTGCTACCCTAAATTCATTGCAGCTACATTATCAAAGAGGGGTGTAATGGTTGTAGGGGAGGCAGGCACATACCCACATTGTTTTGGGTATCTTGACAGTGTGAAAATATGAGATAAGAGATATAAATATCTGAAAGGAAGGGACCAATGTGGCAAACTGGTTAGTTTCTTTCTTGCAAATGGAGCTCAGGTTTGTTACATGTGCTTGGGAGGAGGCTGGTCCCTAGTGAACCACAAGGGTTAAATAAGAGTAGTTTAAACCAACTGTGTCAGTTTCATTTCCCTTGCTGGCATCTGGTTTACTAATGGTGTTATTACCTGTTTCAATTTTTGCTAGTTCATTGTGTGTAAAATCCTTCCTTATTGTGGTCTTAATTTTTATTTTTCTTGTTATAAAGGAGAGAGGGGACACCTTGTCAGATGTTTAATGGATATTTATTCGTCTTTTGTAATGCACCTGATAGTGACACTTTTTTCTGTTTGGTTGTGCTTTTCTTCCCTATTTGTACGTGTTCTTTGTATATTCTAGTTACTAACTTTAAAAAAAAGTTGAGTTGTAAAAATACCTTCTCCCATATTGAGGTATTAATTTTAATGTAGTAAAGGTTATTTATCTTTTATTTCATGGTTTATTTTTTTAATTTATATTTAGTTTGGTTTAAGAAATCTTTCCAGACTTGGGAAATAAAAAATGTCTCTTGTTTTAAACCTTTGTCTTTCATTTCATTTCATTTCACTGGGGATGCTTTTTTTTTTTTTTTATCAGTAGTGAGATAGGGATTGAAATCCATTTTTTCTTTTATGAATATTCAGATTCCTTTGTTAAAGAGTCCATCTTTTCTGCATTGATCTGCAAAACTAACTCTATCACAATCAAGTTACCATATGTGTGTAGGTCTATTTTTAGACTCATTTCTGTTCCATGATCTATATGTCTGTCCTCACTGTAATAACTTATGCTTTCTGTTAGGGCAAATTCCTCCCCACTTCATTTTTCATGTGCGTTTTAGCTTTTTGCACATCTGAATAATTTTAAAATCTGGTGCTAAGGTCTTTCAGGTGCTCTGTTGACTTATTTATCTATAAGATACTTTGGGGGAGAATTGCTGTCTTTATGATATGAACATAGTATATCTTTGTAAGCATTTAGATTTTATATTATGTTTTTTAGTAAGGTGTTACAGTTTTTCATCATATAGGTCTTAAACATGTTTGGTTAGATCTTTAAAATGTACCTTGAAATATTTTTTTTATTTTACATTTTCAGTTGCTTTGGCTGGTGTATGGAAATGCAGTAGATTTTTGCATACTAATCTGCCTACCTTATTAAGCTTTTTGTTTTCCAATATTTTGCTGTTTATGAGTTTCTACATAGCAAATTATATCACCTGCATATAATGAGACTAGTTTCTTTCTAATCCTTATACACTGATTTCCTTTTCTTAGTGTACTAGCTAGAATCTTCTGGTAAATATTACAGAGCAGTAGTGGTAGTGGAATTCTTATTTTTTGGCTTTAGAGGGAATACTTGATACGTTTCACCATTAAGAATGATGTTTGTTGTTGGTTTTTGGTAGATAACCTTTATTTAGGTAAGCTTATTTTCTTTTTTTGTATATTTAGCAAATGTGCATTGATTTCTGCATGTGTTGAGATAGTTCTCTTTCTTCCTAGAGTGTGTTGATGTGGTAGATGATGTTGATAGATTTTTCTGGTTATAAACCAACCTGGCATTATTAGGATAAACCCAAGTTGGTCATAAGATAGCTACACTGTCCACTATAGAAGCCACTAGCCCCATGTGGCAGTTTAATTTTAATGAGAATTAAGCAAAATTAAAATCCAGTTTCTTAGGCATACCAGCCACATTTCAAGTGTTAATTGTAGCTAGCGGCTATGATATTGGACAGTGCAAATTATAGAACGTTTCCATTGCAGGAAGTTCTGTTGAGCAGTGCTGTGATATAGCTGTCTTTTAAGATACGTTGCTGGAGTTATGTGGTTAATCCATGTATGTATGTTTGCTTATGAGTTTTTGTAGTATTTTTTGATTTTCATGTCAGAGTTTTATTAGTTTCACAGAAAGATGGAAAATATTCTCTTTGTGTCTGTTTTCTGGAAGCTTTTGTGTAAGATGGAACCATTCTGTTCTTTGAAAATTTGAAACAGCTCGTTAAGCCTGATGTTTCGTTTGTGGGAAGATTTCAATTTTCAGTTTCTTTAATGATTACTGGTATATTTAGATTTTTAAATTTCTTCTAGGATAAGGTTTTGTTATTTATGTTGTTTTTCTAGGAAATTATGTCACCTGAGTTGCCAGATTTATTGGCATAAAGCAGGGGTCAGCAAAGTATTGCCCACGGACTGCCTGCCTCTTTTTGTAAATAAAGTTTTATTGGAATGCAGCCACACCCATTCATATTGTCTGTGATTGCTTTAGTGCTGTAAGTGCAGAGTTAGGAAAGAAGGTATGAGCCATAATCCAACAGCATTTATTGTCTAGTCTTTTAAGAAAATGTTTGCCAATCCTTGGCTTAAAGTATTCTTATCATGCTTTTAATACCCATACTAATGTCTGTAGTTACATTCTTTTTTTATTCCTGATGTTAATTTTACAAGTTTCTATTCTGGATCAGCCTTATCAATTTTTGGCTGTTTAGATGTATTCTCCTAATTAACTTCTGCTCTTTATTATTTTTTTTTCTCTATTCTTTGGGTTCATTTTTGTTTTATTCTTATTTTCTTTTCCTGGCTCCTTAGGTTTCATGCTTAACTTCTTTATTTTAACCCGATTTTTCTTTTCAGTATAAACATAAAAGGCTCTCAATTTTCCTTTCTATACTACTTTCCCTAATTACTACAAGTTTTATATCTATTTTTCTTACATCTCTGTTATAATTATTACTTGTGTGTTTTTACATTTCCTAACACATGGACATATTTATCTTTTTGTTTTCTACTGATTGATGACATTTTAGTCAGAATGATGTGGTCGGTGAGATTTGGATTCTTTTGAATTTGTTGTATGCCAGATTGTGCTTAATTTTTGTAAGTGTTATATATTGTGCTTGAGAAGAATGTGTAAGGGTGCAGGGTTCTATAAATGACCAACAAGTCAAGCTTGTTAATTATCTTATTTAAGTTTTCTATATCTTTGTTAATTTTTCTAGTGTATAATATATCAGTAGTGGAAAAGGTGTTAAAACTCTTTGTACTCTGTTCATAGATATGTCCGTTTATCCCTGTGGTTTTATCAATTTTTGCTGTATTTTAAAGTCATTTAACAGTCCATATAAATTTAAAATTACCCTCCTGGTGATTTCACTATTTTAATTATTTTGTGATGACTTCTTTATGATGATGTCTTATAACTCTTTATGTTTTAGAATCTGTTTGGTCTGATAATAATGTAGGTGCCCACTTTTCTTTTTCTTGTATTTTCCATTTTCTGTTTGCCCAACCTTTCCCTTTTCTTTGCTTGCTTTTTTTTTTTTTTTTTGTGGTACGTGGGCCTCTCACTGTTGTGGCCTCTCCCGTTGTGGAGCACAGGCTCCGGACGCGCAGGCTCAGCAGCCATGGCTCACGGGCCTAGCCGCTCTGCGGCATGTGGGATCTTCCCAGACCGGGGCACGAACCCATGTCCCCTGCATCGGCAGGCGGATTCTCAACCACTGCGCCACCAGGGAAGCCACTGCTTGCTTTTATTTATTTTTAAAGATTTATTTTTATTTTACCACAATCCATTTCTTTTTTTTTCTTTTTTATTAAGGTTTCTTTTAATTGAATAAATTTGATATGTAACATTGTGTAAGTCCGAGGTGTACAGCATATTACTTTGATACATTCATATACTGTAATATGATTGTTGAAGTAGTGGTACTAATCACATTGCATAATTATAGTACAGCATTATTGTCTGTATTATTCTGTGCGTAGATCTATATGGCTTATTTACTACTTGTTACAAGTTTGTACCCCTGAACACCATTAGTCTTATCCACCATTCTTTCTACCCCATGCATCCCCTGGCAACCACCATGTTACTGTGTTTTTTATAGGTTTAACTTTTTGGATTCCACTTATAAGTGGTAACATGTCTTTCTCTGATTTACCTCACTTAACATAATGTGCACAAGTTCCATCCATGTTGTTGCAATGGCGGGATAACCTCCTTTCTCATGGTTGAGTAATATTCCTTTGTGTATATATACCACCTCTATTTTATCCATTTATCCATTGATGGCCTTTGGGGTTTTTTAGTATCCTGGCTATTGTGAATAATACTGTGATAAACATGAAAGTGCATGAATTTCGTCAAAATCCTGTTTTCGTTTCCTTTGAGTATATACTCAGAAGTGTAATTGCTGGATTGTATGGTAGGTCTATTTTTATTTTTTTTTGAGGAACAGCCATGTTGTTTTTATTGAACAACCATGTTGTTTTCCATAGTGCTTGGACCAATTTACATTCCCACCAACAATTTATAAGAGTTCCGTTTTCACCACATCTTCCCCAGCACTTGTTGTCTCATCTTCTTGGTGATGGCCATTCTAACATGTGTGAGGGGATATCTCATTGTGGTATTGATTTGTATTTCCCTGATGATTAGTGTGATGTCAAGCATCTCTTCATATGCCTGTTGACCATTTTGATGTTCTTTTTGGGAAAATATCTATTTCTTCTGCCCATTTTTTAATTGGATTTATTTTTGTTATTAAGTTCTTTACATTTTGTATATTAACTCAGTATCCAGTATATGGTTTGGGTAAATTTTCTCTGTGTACGGTTTTTGATTTTGCTGTTTCTTTTGCTGTGCAGAAGCTTTTGAGTTTGATGTCGTCCCATTTGTTGATTTTTTGGTTTTGCTGTTTGTGTTTTTGGTGAAGTCTAAAAATTCATTGCCAAAACCATTATTGGTGAGCTTCCTCCCTACATTTTCTTCTAGAAGTTTAATGGTATCAGGTCTTGTGTTTGTCTTTGATCCACTTTGAGTTAATTTTTGTGAGTGGAGTTAGACTGAGGTCCAGTTTCTTTGTTCTGCATGTATTTCTCCAGTTTTCCCACCATCATTTGTTGAAGAGACTGTTCTTTCCCTGTTGGGTATTTTCAGGTCCCTTGGTGAATATCTGTTGAGCTTATATGCTGGGGTTTAATTCTGGGCTCCTTATTCGTTGGCTGTTGTGTCTATTTTTGTGCTTGTATCATACTGTCTTTATTACTATGGCTTGTGGTATAGTTTGAAATCTGGAAGTTTGATCTCTCTGGCTTTGCTCTTTTTTTCTCAGAATTGCTTTGACTGGGATCTTCTGTGGGTCCCACAAATTTTAGGATTACTTCCTCTATTCCTATGAAGAATGGCCTTTTATTTGATGGGGATTGTGTTGAAGCTGTAGATAGCTTTGGTTAGTGTGGCCATTTTAACAATGTTCTTTTGTTTCATGAGTGTGGGATATCTTTCCATTTATCTATGTCTTTAATTTCTTTTAGCAGTCTTGCGGTTTTCATTATACAGATCTTTCACTTCCTTGGTTTAATTTATTTGTAAATATTTTATTATTTTTGATGCTATGGTAACCTAGATAGTTTTCTTTCTTTTTCAAATGCTCCATCATTAGCGTAAAGGACTGCAACTGATTTCTGTATGTTGATTTTGTATTCTGCACTTTACTGAAATTGTTGACTAATTCCAACAGTTTTTTTATTTTTTTATTTTTTTGGATTCTATGTGTAACATCATATCAGCAAATAGCAACAGTTTTACTTTGTTTCTAATTTGGATGCCTTTTATTTGTTGGTCTTGTGCAACTATTTTATCTAGTACTTCTGGTAATATACTGATTAGGAGTGGTGAGAGTGGGCATCCTTGTCTTGTTTTGGATCTTAGGGGAAACACTTTCAACTTCTCTCCATTGACTATATGGCCTTTATGTTGAGGTATAGTCCTCCATACCCAATATGTTGGGGGTTTTCCTCATGAAAGAATTTTGCATTTTGTCAGTAATTTTTCTGCAAATATTGAGATGATCATGTGATTTTTGCCCTTTATTTTATTGATGTGATGTATTACACTTATTGATGTACATACATTAAGTCATCCTTTGCATATCAGGGATAAATCCCACTCGCTCATGGTGTAGTACGCCTTTGCATGTATTCTTGAATTTGGTTGTTAATATATTGTTGAGAATTTTTGCTTCTCTATATTCATCAGGAATATTGGTCTATATATTTTTTTCCTGTGGTATCCTTATCTGGTTTTGGTATCAAGGTAATGCTGGCTTCATAGAATGAGTTAGGACATTTTCCTTCCTCAGTATTTTGGAAGAGTTTGAGGAGGATTGGTGTTAATTCTTCAGTGAAGATGTCTGGTTCTGGAGTTTTCTGTATTGGGAGGTTTTTTGTTTTGTTTTGTTTTGTTTTTTGCGGTACGTGGGCCTCTCACTTTTGTGGCCTCTCCCGTTGCAGAGCACAGGCTCCAGACGTGCAGCCTCAGCAGCCATGGCTCACGGGCCGAGCCACTCCGTGGCATGTAGGATCTTCCCGGACCGGGGCACGAACCCGTGTCCCCTGCATCGGCAGGCGGACTCTCAACCACTGCGCCACCAGGGAAGCCCTGTATTGGGAGATTTTTGATTACTGATTCAATCTCTTTCCTCATTGTTGGTCTGTTCAGATTTCCTGTTTCTTGATTCAGTCTTGGCAGGTTGTATGTTTCTAGAAATGTATCCATTTCTTCTACGTTATGTTGGCATAAAATTGTTCATAGTAGTCACAGTTTTATGTACTTCTGTAACATCAGTTGTAGTATTTCCTTTTTTGTTTCTAATTTTGAGTCCTCTTTTTTTTTTCTTAGTCTAGCTAAAGGTTTGTCAATTTTGTTTATCTTTTTGAAGAACCAGGTCTTAGTTTCATTGATCCTATTGTTTTTTCTGGTCTCCATTTTATATTATTTATATTATTTCCTTCCTAACTTTGGATTTAATTTGTTCTTTTTCTAGTTCCTTAAGTGTAAAGCTAGGTTATTTATTTGAGATCTTTCTAATTTCTTAGTATTTGCATTTATTGCTATAAATTTTTCTCTCAGAACTGCTTTTGCTGCATCCCACAATATTTGATGTGTCTTTTTTGCATTTTCATTTGTGTTGAGAATTTTTATTTCCCTTTTGATTTCTTTGTTGACCCAGTGGTTTTTTAGAAGTGTATTGTTTAGTAGCTACATATTTGTAGGTCTTCTCAATTTTTTCTTGTTTATTTCTAATTTTATATCATTGTGGTCAGAAAAGACAGTTGGTGTGGTCTTAGTCTTCTTAAATTTGTCGATATTTGTTTTGTGGCCTAAGGTAGGATCTGTTGTGGAGAATGTTCCATGTGCATTTAAAAAGAATGTGCATTCTGCTGCTATTGGATGGATTGTTCTCTATATGTCTTTTAAGTCCATTTGTTCTAGACAGTGGTTCAATTCCAGTGTTACCTAGCTGATTTTCTGTCTGGATCATCTATCCATTACTGTTGGGGGGCTACTGAAGTTCGTTACTGTATTGTCCCTTTCTCCCTTAAGATTTATTAGTATTTGTTTAACGTGTCCTGTGCTTAAATGTTGGGGTTGTATATATTTACTTTTGTTATGCTTTCTTGAAATACTGATCCCTTTATCATTATGTAATGACCTTTGTCGTCTCTTGTTACACTTTTGGCTTGAAGTCTACTTTGCCTGACATAAGTATGGCTACACCTACCTTCTTTTGGTTTCTATGTGCTTGGAATATCATATTCTGTCTTTTCACTCTGAGTCTACATGTGTCTTTAAAGCTGAAATGAGTCTCCAGTAGGTGGAGTATAGTTGGGTCTTGTTTTTTTTTTTTTTTTGCGGTACGCGGGCCTCTCACTGTTGTGGCCTCTCCCGTTGCGGAGCACAGCCTCTGGACGCGCAGGCTCAGTGGCCACGGCTCACGGGACCAGCCGCTCCGCGGCATGTGGGATCCTCCCAGACCAGGGCACGAACCCGTGTCCCCTGCATTGGCAGGCGGACTCTCAACCACTGCACCGCCAGGGAAGCCCTGGGTCTTGTTTTTTTATCCATCCAGCTATTATGTGTCTTTTGGTGGGTGAGGTCGGTCCATTTACGTTTAGGGTGATTATTGACATGTAAAGATTTACTACCTCCATTTTATGTTTTGCCTTCTGGTTATTTTGTCTTTCCATTTCCTGTCTTTCTGTTTTTGTCTACCTTTGTATGTAGTGGTTTGCCATGGCGATTTGCTCAGTCACCCCTCCCCCCCCTTTTTATGATTTGTGTCTCTGCTCTAGATTTTTGCTTGGTGGTTACCATAAGGTTTACGTAACCCACTTCTTAAGTAAATGGTCCTTTTTCTGTGGATAGCAACTTATTTTCACTCACCTATAAAGGTTTCAGCCTTTTACTCTTTCTTCTTTATAATTTTGATGTCACAAATTATCTTTTCATATTGTGATTTCATTACCAAGTTGTAGTAGCTATACTTATTTTTAATGTTCTTTTCCTTTAACCTTGATGCTATAATCGAGACTTTTATATATTTTTGTAAAAAAAGTAAAAGTTTTCTAATTCTGTTTATCACCTTAGAGTTTTGTGTACTTTTGTCTTTTTGTTTCAGTTTAAATTGCTCATCCCAACATTTCTCGTAAGGCAGGTCTAATGGTGGTGACCTCACTTTTGTTTGTCTGGGAAAGCTTTTATGTCTTCTTCATATCTGAAAGGTAATTTTGCTGGATAGAGTATTCTTAGCTGGCAGTTTTAATGTTTCAATACTTTGTCATTCCATTCTCTCCTGGCCTGTGTAGTTTCTGTTGAAAAATCTGCTGATAGCTTAATTGGGGTCAGAGAGGGGGTTCCCATCTTTTTTTTTTCCCTGGCTGCCCTTAAAGTTTTTTATCATTGACTTGAGAATTTTAACATAATGTGTCTGGAGAAGGTCTTTTTGCATTGAGATAATAAGGTGTTGTATTAGCTTCATGGACTTGTTTTATCCAGTTCTTTCCCCAGGCTTGGGAAGTTCTCAGCTATTATTTCTTCAAATATAATTTCTATTACCTTTTCCCTCTGTTTTTTTGGTACATCTGTTAATCTTACATTGCTTCTCCTAATCGAGTCTGATATTTCTCATAGGGTTTCTTCAGTTTTTTTTTTTTTTTTTTTTTTTTTTTTTTTCTTTTTGCGGTATGCGGGCCTCTCACTGTTGTGGCCTCTCCCGTTGCGGAGCACAGGCTCCGGACGCGCAGGCCCAGCGGCCATGGCTCACGGGCCCAGCCGCTCCGCGGCATATGGGTTCCTCCCAGACCGGGGCACGAACCCGTATCCCCTGCATTGGCAGGCGGACTCTCAACCACTGCGCCACCAGGGAGGCCCGTTTCTTCAGTTTTTAAAAATCTTAGTTCCTTCTCCTCTTCACCTGAATTGTCTCTGTTCCTATCCTCAACGTCACTTACTCTCTCTTCATCTGATCTGCTTTATTTCCATTGCTTTCTAATGCATTCTTCATCTCATTTATTGAGTTCTTCAGCTCCAGAAGTTGTTTGGTTCTTTTTTAGAATTTCAGTCTTTTTTGGTAACATACTACTGTTCATCAATTTTATTCATCAAGTTGTTAATATTGCTTTTTTTTGCATTTTCTTATAGCTTGTCAAATTTCTCCATAATAGCTGTTTTGAATTCTTTATCAGTCAGATCACACTATTGCATGTATTTGTGTTTGTTGCTGGAAAATTGTCATTCTTTTTGTGATACAGAGTTCCTTTTTTTTTTCATATTGTTTGATGACAAGTGTTTCTGTCATTGCATTTGAAGTAGTGAACACCTTATTTAGGCAAGGCTTTGTTTATTTTGAGTCTGACAGTTCAGTAGGTTGGTAATTAGGAGTCTTTTGTTTTCTAGGTGGTGCTATATAGCACAAGTTTTTGTTTTTTCTTACCACCACTGACTCTTGGCTAAGGTTGGGAGCCTGTGCATAAAAAAAGCTGGCGGAGAAAAAGGAGTGGCGGCAGAGTGGGAAGAGGTGTGTGCTCAGCACTTGGGGCTTTGAGGGTGCCCACAGCCCAGTAGGGTGATCCTGGAGTTGGGGTAGCAGGGGTTGGGGGGGTGCACAGAGGTCCATGGGTCCACATATCTTGCCAGAATTTCAGGGCAGATAGCAGGATACACTTTCCCTCAGTTTTCTTTGCCATCTTCCCTTTTGTGTCCCTACCCGCAGTCACTGTGGTCTCCCCTCAGAACAATGGGTTCCTCCAGCTGCAGAGGCTGGGCAGACCTTTACCTTCTCTGCCAGAAAGGTCTTGCTGACCTTCTGTTGGACCTGCTGCCACTCCCCTTGCTTCCCAGCCTCCTGCAAGGTCCTGTCCACTCACTGTTGGGTGAACGGATGTTTGGATCTCTTGGATGTCCTGCTGTGCTGTGCAGAGGTGCTTTTTTTGGGTTATGGATGTTCTGATTAGTTGTAAATAGAAGGGGAGTGATAAGAGGAATGACTCATGCCACCACGATGCTGATGTCACCCTCCATTTCTTATTTCTTTTTGGTATGGAAGTCTCTTTTTATAAAAAATTGGTACCCTGGAAATTCTATCTTGCATACTTAAAGTTAATTTTAAGATGAATACCTTAGCCTTTTTCAAAGATGACGCAAAAAGTCTCTTTTACTCTGATCAACACCCCCCCCCCAACTTTCATGATAATGTTGCCCAGCATTTTAGGCAAATGAGACTTGTTACTGTGTACAGTGCTTGTTTGTATTCTGCTTTCACGTTTACAGTTTCTTCTTTCTTTTTCTTTTTTGTTAAAGGTGATTTTAAGATTCTATTTATTTATTTAGGCCGTGCTGCACGGCTTGTGGGATCTTAGTTCTCCGACCAGGGATTGAACCTGTGCCCCCTGCATTGGAAGCTCAGAGTCCTAACCACTGGACTGCCAGGGAATTCCCCTACAATTTCTTTTTTTTTTTAAATTTCTCCTACCAGGATTTCACAGTTCTCTCTGTATCTTTCAGTATCTCTTAATTTCCGTTTAAATTTCTTTTCTGTTTGTCTCTTAGCCCTGCATTTTAGGTAGTTTCTTCAAATTGCTAATTTTTATGACTCTATCCATCTTTAATCTGTTTAACTGGTCCAGTGAGATTTTGAAATCAGCCATTACTTTTCATTACAGTTTTGTGGTTTCCTCCCCCTGCCCCAGTCTTTCTGGTTATTCTCAGCAGCCTCTTCTTGCTAGCATATTTTGTAATTTCATTTTAAAAAACTTCTTCAACATTTCATCCATGTCTTACCTTTTGGTGATTAAATTTTAATATCTGAATTCAGTGGTGCATGCATCTCACATGTGGTGTTCATTTGCTTATGTGTTTGGTGATCCTTGAGTAGGACTCAAGTTTTGTTGAGCTTAATACTTGGGAAACTTGGGAGACTACATTGAGAAGGTTTTTTTTAAGCCCACAGAGGATTTGCTTTTGTATCTGCTAAGATACAGGATTTATTATATTCTGGGAACTTTCTAGGGTTCATGCTTAAAGGATGACTCTCAGGTTCAGCTTTCCTCCTTATAACTGGCATAGTGCTGGTATGGACATTTACCCTCTTGCATCTCCATGTGCATACTGCCTACTGCCTACTGCCCACTGCCCAAGTTTCAACTCATTCCATTTTTATGGGGATGGAGAGGTGGGGAGCATGGAAGTGATGGAGCATGGAAATGTCCTTGTATATTTTTCTTTGTATGAGTTCAGCAATATGATAACAGTTTTCTACTGGATCAGTTGGGTCCTTCATAATATATAGACTATATTGATATGGATGTTCAGTTTTTTCAGTTGTGCTTTTTGGGCTCTTCACTGCTTCTGGTGATATTTAGTTCTCTCTCCCCTCATCCCTTCCAGTTTGGACTATCACACTCTCAAGTCACTAGAATTCTCTTGTTTTATTGTTGCTACTTTTCATACAAGCTTACTTTGTTTATTAAACATACGTATCCACATTTCATTGGCAGTAGTAATTAAAAATTTAAAATGTATTTCTGTTGTGTATTTATATTAACTTTGGCCTTTTTGCTCTGATTCTCATTTCGTGTACCTCTTTTGGACTCTGAGTCTCCTGATGTGCTTGTTGATTTTTCTTTATGCAGTTATATTTGTAAATGGAATTCTAAATTAGTCATTATTGGTAGCAGGTGTGGGCTTCTTTAGCAGTTGTACAAATTAGGATTATTTTGTCTGGATGGGTCCTTCCAAGGGAATGGGTAGCCGTAGTTCTTTCTCTGTGGGTTATCCCTAGTATTGTAATTGAATTGAGACAGGCTTTAAAAATAGGGTTATTTTTAGGGTATGTGGGCTGGGAGCACATTGGTAGGGCTTGTGTCTCCTGTGAACAAGACAGATGGCTGTGAGAGCATTTGGGTCACAAAATCCCAACTTGATTTATCTCGTAGTCTATGCCAAGTCAGGAAAAGCTCAGGTGCAAAGTCTTTACCTATCTTAATTTTGTTTTGGTTTCTGGTGGACTTTCAAAATCCTATCGTTTGGGGCTTCCCTGGTGGCGCAGTGGTTAAGAATCCACCTGCCAACGCAGGGGGTACGGGTTCGAGCCCTGGTCTGGGAAGACCCACATGCTGCGGAGCAGCTAAGCCCGTGTGCCACAACGACTGAGCCTGCGCTCTAGAGCCCACGAGCCACAACTACTGAAGCCTGCGTGCCACAACTACTGAAGCCCGCGCACCTAGAGCCCGTGCTCCGTGACAAGAGAAGCCACTGCAATGAGAAGCTCACGCACTGCAATGAAGAGTAGCCCCTGCTCGCCGCAACTAGAGAAAGCCTGTGCTCAGCAACAAAGACCCAACGCAGCCTAAGATAATAAATAAATAAATAAGTAAATTTACTTTAAAAAAAAATCCCATTGTTTTCTGTGTTCTTTGAGCTGAGGTTATTAACAGGAATTAGGAAAGGAGTTGCTGTAGAGGTAAGAGTATGCTGTTGGAAGATTCTGTTTGCCTGTTTGTTAATTACTGTGGCCCAAACCTAGGGAACTTTTATCTTCCTGTCTTCATTCAGTCCCCCACCCCCTAATTCTGAGTTGGGGTGGTTTACTGAGTCCTGGTTTTGCTTGTGTTGACTATCAGTGTTGTCAGTGATCTTCTGATTTCTAACACTGCTGTCATTTTTTCCCCTTAGTTTTCATTTCTTTGGCCATTTTAATGGATTCGGGGAAGAGGAGAGAGAAATGTTATTATGAAGTTGACCACTGTAAAATCAGAAACTACTAAAAAATATTTAAAGGTTTACTCTTATTTTCAGGTTGAAAAGTTCTTTCTTAACTAGAGATAAGATTTTGATGATTTTATTTTTTTACATTCAGCTCTTATTCATGCAGATTCACTCCTTCCTATTTCCTCCTTTCTCCCCACGTCTTTTCTGTTGTTTTTGTTGGGTTTCCAGCGTGCACTGTGAGGTGGAAATCTTGATGGGTTTTGTTTGTTTGATGTATTATTTCCGAGTAAGAAATTTGTTCTTTCCTTTCTCCTTCTCTCTTAACTCACTTTAAACTATCTATCTATTTATTTATTGCAGGTTGAGAAGTCATTGAGGTAATTTCTTAGGTCAGAGTTTTGTAAACCAAGTTTCAATTTGTATAGAAAATCTCAGAATGAATTACACATAAGAAGAATATTATTTAATGAGATTTTTTTTTAAGAAAGTGTATTTATGTACTGGGTTGTATTGCAATTAAAAAAAGTTTGAAAGTCATTGTCTTAGCTTTGGGCTATGGATTGTACCCTGTGCATCCTTGAATCCATTATTTAAATGAGATCTTCAGTAAACAGGTTGAAGGTCAGGAAAGGCCTTTCCCTCTTCCCTGCAGCAACCTAAAACTATTTGTTGAAGCCTAGTGGTTCCAGTGAATACTGTTACAGGTATGGAGGAGGTAGGCCAGACTGTGGTCCTAGGCTACTCATCAGCTACAAAAGAGACTTCTGCTTTTTAGATATTTTGTAACTTAGAATATACGGTGGGAGATTTTGTTTGAAAATAGAGCTCAGCTGCTAAAGAGTGTTTGAAGACCATTGATAGATAACCAAGGTTTTGAAACTAAATTAGCACTTGTCTTTAAATAAACCAACATAATACAGGCAACATTTGGATATTTTTTTCTTATTTAATCATTGTATTCAACCTTTAGTTTTGTCTCCTGCTTTTCTAGAATGAAATGTGACACTGAGCAACCTGTCAACATCCTAGTCGTTTTTGCCATGTTTTCAGTCTTCACAGTTTATTTTCTTCACCCTGACACCAGTGAAGATAGGATAAAGATATTGCACCTTGGTGCAACTGCAAACGTCTGTGAAAATCCCCTGTAAACATACAGTGAGAGGTTCCCAGAAGTTCTTGGTTCACGGTGCCCTTAGCATTTCATTATTTTTTCATAGAGGCAAAAAATAATATCTAATAGGTACCGATAGTTTAATAAGTATTTATGGCCTAAGAATTGATTTTTTAATTGAAAGAAAAAACATTTCCTTTTTATTATTAAATAACGACAGTTACTTATTGATGGATTATGTGTGTCTGTTGGGCATGTGCAAGTTCTGAAGTCTTAGAATTAGATTAGACACTGCCACCTGCATTTCCTATTTTACATTGATTTCCGTGCAGTACTTTTTATCACATCCACTGCCCTAAACCCAGTTTCTCAAAGATATGGTAACCATCAAAATACATTTAGAATGATCTCATGTTGAAATAGAACTCCTTCGAGCTAGTAGTTCACATGGTGTCTGACAGCTCTTGAGAATAGTTTTGTTTTCCTTGGTAATTAAAAATATCCCACAGTACCTGTGAGTTTGCTATGAAGTCTAGGGTGTTTGAGATGTCTTGGTGCACGGTTTGGTAACTATAGGTGTAGTGCTTTACAGTTTATATAGTGTTTAAGCAAATAGTTACTACCTACATTTTCTATAAGAGAAAATGGAGCCCTCTTTGTAGGATAAACTATAGATATTTTGCACAAGGCTAATCTACTGAGCTGGCTATTTGCATCTAATAAGACAGTCTGTATTTTAAAGTTTATTTCTGATTGGTATTTTAAAAATGTAGTTCATTTTCTGTGAGTTTTTATCCTTTTAGTGGAAGAGAATTGGTTTGCCAGGGGATTGGAAAGAAGTATCTTCTTTCAAAGTGAAAGATAATAAAACCGTTTTCTGTATTGACATTTTTTCTGTTGAAAGCTTGTTTTCCTGAGAAAATTTAAAAGAAAGATCAAAAATTAATTTTCAAGTAAGTAAGTGAGTAACTGCATTAATGGATCTGTGAAGAACAGGTCATATTTAACTGATATTGTTGGAGAGCTGAATAGTAAGAATTGCAGATAACTAGGAGTATGTGATACAGTAGGTTAATAGAATTGTTGAGTTTTAGATCGGAAGAGAGGCGCAATGAGGATGGAGATGAGAACTGGGTCATCTGATGGAATTCATTGCATCTAATTGACTTGAATTCAGTTCACTTCCTTTTAGGAACTTGCAGTGGGAGGTGGAGGGAGATTGGTTGGGAGGGAGGGAGGAAGGAAGAGGAATGCTTTGTGAGAGAGAGATTGTGATTTTATTCTTCTTACAGGCAGAGGTGTCTTTGACAGTTAAGAATGTTTGCATTCTTGGCTCCTGCCACAGTATAAAACATTGAATATCTTTGCCTACTCTTCATTTGAAAGTTCAGTTTTTGTTTGTTTGTTTGTTTTTGCGGTACGCGGCCTCTCACTGGTGTGGCCTCTCCCGTTGCGGGGCACAGGCTCCGGACGTGCAGGCCCAGCGGCCATGGCCCACGGGCCCAGCCGCTCCGCGGCACGTGGGATCCTCCCGGACCGGGGCACGAACCCATGTCCCCTGCATCGGCAGGCGGACTCCCAAGCACTGTGCCACCAGGGAAGCCCTATTCTCTTACTCTTTTCCAGGTTTCTGCTCAAATTGTCGCCTCCCACTTACCCTTTATTTCTAAACAATTCACATTGCCTAACACACACACATACTTAGTTGTTGTCTGTCTCCCTCCAACTTTAAATAAGTTTCATGAGCACAAGAATCTTTGTTTTTCTTTACTTTTGTATCCCCAGTGGCTAGAACAGTGCTGGGGTATGATAACAGATGCTCAGATGTTTGTTGCTGAAAGAGCGAATGGCATGAGCCTGTGTTGTGGCAATTTGTGTTTATTTTGGTGAAGCCCTATGTTTCAGAGATCAGATGTGCAGATGGTAGAGTTGACCACCTCTTGTGAAAATTAAGGCTTTTACCTAAGTCCTTACCTGGATGGTAGCATAAGCTACGAGTGTATCTGTTGGCTAAGCCAGGATTAAAAATATAAATAAATTTGTTTTTTAGCTGCTCTAGAATATGAATCAAGTACCTGAAGTTGTATTCTGTATTGCTCTCCAGACTTGTTTGACCATGGCAATTATCTAAGACGCTCCTTAAAAATGTAGAATCTGAAGTTCCTCCCCAAACCTACTGACTCAAAATTTCTAGAGTATAGATCAGGACATCTTTATTAGAAACAAGTAAACAATGGAATATTACAAGATACAATGGAATATTACTTGGCCATAAAAGAGAACAAAGCAGTGCCATTTGCAGCAACATGAATGGACCTAGAGATTAGCATACTAAGTGAAGTAAGTCAGACAGAGAAACACAGATATCATGTTATCACTTGTATGTGAAATCTATAGAAATGATACAAATGAACTTATCTACAAAACAGAAACAGGCTCATAGACATAGAAAACAAATTTATGGTTACCAAAGGGGAAAGCATGGGGGAGGAGGGATAAATTAGGAGTTTAGGGTTAACAGATAAACACTACTATATATAAAATAGATAAACAACAAGGACCTTCTGTATAGCACAGGGAACTCTATTCAATATGTTGTAATAATCTATAATGGAAAAGAATCTGAAAAAGAATGTGTGTGTGTGTGTATGGATATATATATCTGAATCATTTGCTGTACACCTGAAACTAACACAACATTGTAAATCAAGTATACTTCAATTAAAAAAAAACACCAAATAAACAGGAAAAGGATAGTCTTTAACAGATGATACTGGAGCAACTGGATTTCCACATGTAAAAGAATGAAGTTGGACCCCATCTCAAACAACATGTAAAAATTAGCTCAAAGTGGATCAATGACCTAAGCAGCTAAAAACATAAATGCTTAGAAGCAAATACGGGTAAAATTTCATGACTTTGGAGGTGTGACAATAGATTTTTAGAAATGGTAACAGCAGCATGAGCAATAAAAGAAAAAATGGATAAATTTGACTACATAAAAATTTAAAAGTTTTATGCCTCAAGGGACATTATCAGGAAAGTGGAAGACAACGTACAGAATGGGAGAAAAATTTGCAGGTGATATCTGATTAGGACTTAATATCCAGAATATTTAAAGAACTCCTGCAGCTCAACAATAAAAGAACAAACAACCTAATTTAAAAATGGGAAAAGGACTTGAACAGACATTTCTCTAGAATCTATAGATTGTAAAGTATCTACAAGATCCTAAGTATATACCAAAAAGAATTGAAACCAGGGTCTTGAAGAGATATTTGTACACCCTGTTCATAGCAATGTTATTCACAATAGCTGCAAGTGGAAACAACCCAAGCGTCCATCAACAGATGAATGAATACACAAAATGTGGTATATATACATACAGTGGAATATATTCAATCAGAAAAGATAATGAAGTTCTGATACATGATAAGACATGGATGGATCTTGAAAACATTATGCTGAATGAAATAAGCCTGACACAAAAGGAGAAATACTGTGTGATTACACTTATATGAGATACTTAAAATCGGCAAATCCATGGAGACAGAAAGGAAATTAGAGGTTATCAGGGGCTGGGGAGAGGAGAAAATGGAGGGTTATTGCTTAATGGTTAATGAGTTTCTGTTTGGGGTGATGAAAAATTTTTAGAAATGGATTTATGGTGATGGTTGTATGACATTGTGAATGTAATAAAAATGGCTAAAATGGAAAACTTTGTGTTATATATATTTCACCACAATAAAAAATAATGTATTAAAACTGTTGAATTTAAACAAAAATTGTTTCAACCAGAAAGCGTTTAAATGGAAAGTGAATTGTATGGTATGTGAATTATATCTCAGTAAAGCTGTTTTAGGAAAACAAAAACAAATAAACACAAAACAAAACAAGCATCCTTGTTTGGACAGCACTGCCACAGAACAGAGTTGGGTTGATTTTAGCCAGGAAGAATATAAGATAGATGTTGGCAGTTACATATCATAATCATAGAAAAATCTTTGTAATTCTCCCATGGAATGAGAAGCAGCTTCCCAGTTAGGATGGTGCAGTTGGAAAATATCCTAAATAGGCAAAGAAATGTGGAAATCTGGAATTATAAGACATAATTCAGTTAATCACTGAAAAAAGTATTAATGAGACTAGATTAAAACGCTTGTGCATACCTTCAAAATTAATATCTTCAGGAATATCTTCAAATGCTTGTGTACTATGATGGTTTTGGTATGTCTTACCATTAAGAGAAATTTACTGAGCAATTTATCAAGTTGAACTTCTTGGTGGACTTTACATCCAGACTTATCTTCCAATTTCCCCCACCCCTGCCCAATTTATTCATTATGTTTTATCTACAAAATACATAACTTAACATTTTAAAAAATTTTATCATGGTAAGAACAGTTAACATGAAATTTACCTTCTTAAAATTTTAAGTTTACAGTACAGGAAGTACATAACTTTTGAAGCAAATTTGTTAATTATTATTCTGGATGTCCTATTACTTTTAATTAAATAGAATTAATAATTATACTTCATTATGCATACACAATGGTATGGTCCATAGGTATCAGTATGGATGGTACATTTATGCCCATTTCATTGTAGTCACAAAGAGATACAAGTGTAGCATTATGCACGATATATTGGGTTTTGGATTGAAAGCGTAGGTCTCTCTGAGTTGGCACTGTTTAATTTACTTACACTGAGCACCTTATTACTGAACACAGGGACTCTTTGTAAACAGTTTTTCAATCTGAGTTCTCTAGGTGAGGGAAGGTTTAGGGACAGTAACAGGGATGCCATGGAGATAAATGACCATAGCTGTCTTGGTCTGAGAAAGGATCAGGATGCTGTCTATTCAGGGGTGAAGCTTGTCTGCTGTTGTCTTAAGCAGTTTCTCCCACTAAACCGTACTTCTCTCCTGTTTTCTATCATATCCTTCCCTTGAATGTTTTGTTCTCTTCCTGTATTGTGTCTGTGAGCCTCTCATATATTCCAGCAGTCTTCTTTTTTTAAAAAATTTATTTATTTTGTTTTTGGCTGTGTTGGGTCTTTGTTGCTGTGTGCGGGCTTTCTCTAGTTGAGGTGAGAGGGGGCTACTCCTCATTTCTGTGAGTGAGCTTCTCATTGTGGTGGCCTCTTGTTGCGGAGCACAGGCTCCAGGCGTGCGGGCTCTAGGGTACAGTCTCAGCAGCTGTGGCACACGGGCCCAGTTGCTCCACGGCATGTGGGATCCTCCTGGACTAGGGCTTGAACCCATGTCCCCTGCATTGGCAGGCGGACTCTTAACCACTTTGCCACCAGGAAAGCCCTAGCAGTCTTCTTATGTTCTAAACGGTATGTCTCTGTTTTTGGAAATTCTAAAATACAAATCTGATTGTTCTCTGTGTTCTTTAGAGAACAAAGAAAAACAGACAGTAACTGCCTTATGTGATAAAGACCAAACTCCTTATCAGGGATATAGAAGAACCTGAGATTAACTGGTCTCAATTTCTTTTATAATTCTCTTCACCTATACGTGCACATATGTCCATACCCACATGCACATTCCAGTTAAATCACTCTGTTAACATCACTGTTGCAGTACATGTTTCTGTAACATAAATTAGTTCTGTGATAAATAGAGGAATGATTTAAGTATAATGTGGAAGTATCATTGGTCATAAATGTCTTTTTTTCTAGCACATTAGTGTTTTGAAGCATTCAAGGGCAATCTTTCTCCAAAGATAGTATTTTAACATTGTATGCAGATAAGAGCTGAAAATCCTCAGTGCACATCAAAACCACAGTGAGATCAGATCACACTTGTTAGAATGGCTATTATCAAAAAGACAAGAAATAATTCTTGGTGAGGATGTGGAGAAAAGGAACCCCTTGTACACTGTTGATGGGAATGTATATTGGTGCAGCCACTTTGGAGGACAGTATGGAGATTCCTCAAAAAATTGAAGCTAGAACTGCTCTGTGGTTCAGCAACTCCACTTCTAGATATTTATCCCAAGAAAGTGAAAACACTAACTTGAAAAGATACATGCACTCCCATGTTCCTTGCAGCATTATTTGCAATAGCCAAGACGTGGAAACAGTCTGAATGTCCACTGACGGGTGAATGATTAAAGAAAATGTGAGACACACACACACACAGAAATATTATTCAGCCATAAAAAAGAAGGAAGTCCTCCCATTGCAACAAGATGGATGGATAAGTCAGAGAAAGACAAATACTGTATGAACGCACTTACATGTGGAATCTGAAAACAAACCAAAACCTCGAACTCATAGATTCAAGAAACAGATTGATAGTTTCCAGAGGCAGGGGATGGGGAGGGGGACGAAGTGGATTAAGGAGATCAAAAGGTACAAACTTCCAGTTAAAAAATAAGTCATGGGATGCAATGCCCAGTATGGTGACTGTAGCTTATATCATATTGTATATTTGAAAGTTTCTAAGAGTAGATCTTAAAAGTTTTCTTCACAAGAAAAAATTTATATCTGTGTGGTGATGGATGTTTACTAGGTTTATTGTGATCATTTTGCAGTTTATACATATATTGAGTCATTATATCACACACCTGAAACTAATATAATATGTCAATTATATCTCAGTGAAAATTTAAAAAAAAGAAATCTTCAAATGTGGGATGATGTTATGTTTGAAGTTATATTAGATCTAGATGTTTGATAAAAAGATTGTTTAAATTTTTTGTGCTGTGAAGGAAAATGTTCTGTAAGTGATCCATAGGTGGAGTGCAAAAAGAAAAAAGCTGAAAATCCAGATGAAAAATTGCCTCTGTTTGTTATAAGCAGAAGATTTAACAGTATCAGGAATCCCTAATCTTTCTGTTACGCTGTCTGCTACAGCTGCAAATGTAGGTGAAATATCTGTGAGGCTATTTTCCTCACTTTTAACAAAAAATTGAAGGTTGTCACTGGATTGCATTTTTAATTTTGCTAAATTTTTTCCTGTTAGAAGTAAGTACCTTCAAGAGCCTACATTGGAAGGGGAAAGCCTGAGCTCCAAGGTTTAAGGCTGAGGAGTTTGATTATGATGCTGGGAACAATTGCCAGTGGATACTGACCATGCTAGTATTTTACTAGGATTGTTGTTGTTTTGCTAATGTTCTGTTATAACCGTTATTTTTAAGTGTTGATTTTGCAGAATGTGAGGTTTTTCTAGGAACACACTTATGTTGTAACAGATACCCGTGCTTGTCTTTTTCTCAGACCTAGCATGTCTTTGTGCTTTTGCTCATGGCTCAGTTTCCTCTGCCCTGAATCCTCACTTAGACACCTTATTGTCTTCCACAGCTTAGATTAAATTCCAACTCTCTGTGATGTGCTGCTGACAACTTTCTCTACTGTCTTTGATAGAATGAATTGTTCCCTCATTTGTGTTTCCTTTAAAACATTGATTTTATATGTACAAGTCAGTGATTTTTAGTCATTGCCCTCCAAACATCATTCATGTCCATTTGTAGTCACTCATTTCTCACCCCTAGCCGAAGACTAATTTTCTGTTTCTACAGACTTGCTCTTTATGGATGTTTCATGTGAATGTAATCATATATGTATAGTCTTCTGTGTCTGGCTTCTTTTACTTGAATAATGTTTTTGAGGTTTGTCTTCGTTGTCTTCTATATCAGTAATTTGTTTCTTTTTACACCTGATTAGTATTCCATTGTATGGATATATCACATTTTGTTTATCCATTTACCAGTTAATAAATATTTGGATTGTTTACACTTTTTGGTTATTAGGGTGCTTGTTGCTAAACTTAGTAAAAATCGCCATGGAACTTTTTCAAATGTAGGGGTTTGGGCCTGAGTACTAGGGGATTCAGTGTGCTCCAAAGATTGGAAATTATTAGGTTAAGGGAATAGGCGTTGGGAATCAGATACAGATTATTTCCAGTTTAGTTGCTGGATAACTTCAGCATAGTTGATCTCTCTGATCCTCAGTTTCCTCATTTATAAAATGGGCATAATATATAATTCATCTTATTATTAAGAATATTTGGGGAAAAAATATTTGTTGAGTGCTTTTTGCCCATCGTGTTATGCATTAGGTATAGAGCAGTGAACAAAATAGGATATTTGTTCTCTTACAGTTTGTAGTTTAGAAGGGGAAACAGACATTAGAGGATAAATATTTACAGTTAATGATTAAATTCTTTGAAGGAAAAGTACAGGGGTGGTGTGAGATCATGTAGTAGAGATTTAATTTAGCTTGGGCGGATTTGGGAAAGTGTCCCTGAGGAATTGACATATGAGACTTGGAAAATTAGTCAGGCATGAGG